>NC_092414.1:121754696-122354696 GCF_040894005.1 Engystomops pustulosus
CCGATGCTCGAGTGCTCGTCTCGAATAACGAACCCCATTGAAGTCAATGGGAGACTCGAGCATTTTTCAAGGGGACCAAGGCTCTGCACAGGGAAGCTTGGCCAAACACCTGGGAACCTCAGAAAAGGATGGAAACACCACGGAAATGGACAGGAAACAGCAGGGGCAGCATGCATGGATGCCTCTGAGGCTGCATAATCGCACCATTATGCCAAAATTATGGGCAACAGCATGGCCATGACAGAGTGACAGAATGAAGCTAGATAGCATCTAAAACATCCAATAATTGACCCTGACACTATAGGGGACGGCATGCAGAGGCAGCAGCGGCAGGCTAGAGAGTGTCATGGCGACATACCCTAAATGGACTCAGGCTTCAAACCAATGGGTGGCAGAGAGGAACCAAAGGAGGTGAGCAAGAAGCGCTCAAATAATATCGGTACATGATAAAAGTTTGCCAGTATATTTTGTGGATTACACAGCAGGGTGGCGACAAAGTTAACATGGAAGCCATGAAAACAACCCAAAATTCTGCCTGACACAGCTCGTTTGATAAGGGGACCATGTATGGAGGCAGTGAACTAGTAGTAGATTAAAGGTGCTGCAGTTAAAACTATGTTAGTTGGATCTTGGCATGGAGCTGGCGCTCCGCTGCCAGGCGAGCTTTCGCCAATCCAAGCCCCTGTCTCTAGGCTACTCCCCAAACAGCACTTCTAAGAACCTTTTGTATAAGATCAAGTGTAGTAGCGTTCTTATAAGTTTAGGATATGGCGGGTGAGGGGAATGTAAACAGATGCGCAAGAAGCGCTGAAATAATATCGGTAAATGATAAAAGTTTGCCAGTATTTTTTGTGGATTACACAGCAGGGTGGCGACAAAGTTAACAAGTTTGTTGTGGAAGCCATGAAAACAACCCAAAATTCTGCCTGACACAGCTCGTTTGATAAGGGGACCATGTATGCTTACAGTTCATGCCAGTAGCTGCACTGGCTGCCAGTCTCCTTTCGAATAGTTTAAAATAATAACCCTCATCCATAAAGCTCTGTATAATGCTGCACCCCCCTACCTCTCCTCTCTTATCTCAGTCTATCGCCCAACCCGTGCTCTTAGATCCGCCAGTGATCTTAGATTAACCTCTACCGTAGTGCGGACCTCCCACTCGCGTCTCCAAGACTTCTCTAGAGCTGCACCAATTCTATGGAATGCTCTGCCCTGGACTATCAGACTAATACCTAAACTCCAAAGTTTCAAACGTGCTCTTAAAACCCATTTCTTTAGGCAAGCCTATAACACTCATTAACTGCATGAAGTTTTAACTCTTCTACTAACCCGTCCTGTGTCGTCCTCCCATCTGTTATCCAGCAACCAACAGGCACCAGACTTCTCTACAGTCCCATTCACCCTGGACCTGGTATATAAGATGACGGCTGAGTGGTTCAAGCGACAGCAATTCCATTTATTATATTTTGTTCTATTCCCTAAGAAGAATGGCTTGACCATTAAATATTCTTTTACCTCGTGTTACCCCATCATCTTCATAAACCGTAAGCTCTGGCGAGCAGGGACCTCACTCCTGTTGTTCCATACAAATGTTGTGCTCTGTTACATTACATTTGTATTTGTTTCCTATGATTTGTAAAGCGCTACGGAATATGATGGCGCTATATAAATAAAGATTATTATTATTATTATGGAGGCAGTGAACTAGTAGTAGATTAAAGGTGCTGCAGTTAAAACTATGTTAGTTGGATCTTGGGATGGAGCTGGCGCTCCGCAGCCAGGCGAGCTTTCGCCAATCCAAGCCCCTGTCTCTAGGCTACTCCCCAAACAGCACTTCTAAGAACCTTTTGTATAAGATCAAGTGTAGTAGCGTTCTTATAAGTTTGGGATATGGCGGGTGAGGGGAATGTAAACAGATGCGCAAGAAGCGCTGAAATAATATTGGTAAATGATAAAAGTTTATTAGTATATTTTGTGGATAACACAGCTGGGTGGCGACAAAGTTAACAACTTTGATGTGGAATCCATGAAAACAACCCAAATTTCTGCCTGACACACCTCGTTTGATAAAGGGACGATGTATGGAGGCAGCTATATGGACGACTTTTGGAGGTAGCAATGGAGACAACGTGTGGAGGCTGCTATGGAGACAATTTAATTTGGATAGTGCCTGTATGTGGCAGTCCCAAAAATTTTTCAAACCAGAGGAGCAGGTAGGTGGCCCTCCAGAAAAATAGAATAGATTGAGTGCCTGTATGTGGCAGTCCCAAAAAGTTTTCAAACCAGAGGAGCAGGTAGGTGGCCCTCCAGAAAAATAGAATAGATTGAGTGCCTGTATGTGGCAGTCCCAAATATTTTTCAAACCAGAGGAGCAGGTAGGTGGCCCTCCAGAAAAATAGAATAGATTGAGTGCCTGTATGTGGCAGTCCCAAAAAGTTTTCAAACCAGAGGAGCAGGTAGGTGGCCCTCCAGAAAAATTGAATCGATTGAGTGACTGTATGTGGCAGTGCCAAAAAGTTTTCAAACCAGAGGAGCAGGTAGGTGGCCCTCCAGAAAAATTGAATAGATTGAGTGCCTGTATGTGGCACTCCCAAAAATTGTTTAAAACAGAGGACCGGGTCGGTGGCCCTCCAGAAAAATTAAATGCATAAAGTACTATAGCTAGAGCCAGTGGGCCCTGTCAAAAAATAGCCAGTTTCCTCTGCTTTACTGTACAAAGAGGAGGAGAAGGAGGAAAATGAGGAGGAGGAGGAGTGGATCAATTATTCAGGTTGAGCTTCCTTCACCTGGTGGAGATTGGAAATTATGAGAAATCCAGGCTTTATTCATCTTAATAAGCGTCAGCCTGTCAGCGCTGTCAGTCGACAGGCGTGTACGCTTATCGGTGATGATGCCACCAGCTGCACTGAAAACCCGCTCGGACAAGACGCTAGCGGCAGGGCAGGCAAGAACCTCCAAGGCGTACAGCGCCAGTTCGTGCCACATGTCCAGCTTTGAAACCCAGTAGTTGTAGGGAGCTGTGTGATCATTTAGGACGATGGTATGGTCAGCTACGTACTCCCTCACCATCTTTCTGTAAAGATCAGCCCTACTCTGCCGAGACTGGGGACAGGTGACAGTGTCTTGCTGGGGTGACATAAAGCTGGCAAAAGCCTTGTAAAGCGTACCCTTGCCAGTGCTGGACAAGCTGCCTGCTCGCCTACTCTCCCTCGCTACTTGTCCCGCAGAACTACGCACTCTGCCGCTAGCGCTGTCAGAAGGGAAATACTGTTTCAGCTTGTGAACCAGGGCCTGCTGGTATTCATGCATTCTCACACTCCTTTCCTCTGCAGGGATGAGAGTGGAAAGATTTTGCTTGTACCGTGGGTCCAGGAGAGTGAACACCCAGTAATCGGTGCTGGAATAAATTCTTTGAACGCGAGGGTCACGGGATAGGCAGCCTAGCATGAAATCTGCCATATGCGCCAGAGTACCAACGCGTAAGAATTCACTCCCCTCACTGGCCTGACTGTCCATTTCCTCCTCCTCCAACTCCTCCAACTCCTCTTCTTCTGCCCATACACGCTGAACAGTGAAGGACTCAACAATGGTCCCCTCTTGTGTCTCGCCAACATTCTCCTCCTCTTCCTCCTCATCCTCCTCCACCTCCACCTCCTCCGATATGCGCTGAGAAACAGACCTAAGGGTGCTTTGGCTATCAACAAGGGAATCTTCTTCCCCCGTCTCTTGTGACGAGCGCAAAGCTTCCGACTTCATGCTGATCAGAGAGTTTTTCAACAGGCCAAGCAGCGGGATGGTGAGGCTGATGATGGCGGCATCGCCACTGACCATCTGTGTTGACTCCTCAAAGTTACTCAGCACCTGACAGATATCAG
Source organism: Engystomops pustulosus (assembly GCF_040894005.1). Classification (NCBI taxonomy): domain Eukaryota; kingdom Metazoa; phylum Chordata; class Amphibia; order Anura; family Leptodactylidae; genus Engystomops; species Engystomops pustulosus. The sequence goes on from NC_092414.1 coordinate 121,758,572, forward strand.
ACATCCACGTCCACTCCTCATTGTAGACTTGAGGAAGCTGACTGACCTGACTACCAGTTCTGGTGGAAGTTGACATCTGGCAGTCTACAATGGCTCGGCGCTGCTGGTAAACTCTGGATAACATGGTCAGTGTTGAATTCCACCTCGTGGGCACGTCGCACAACAGTCGGTGAGCGGGCAGTTGGAGGCGGCGCTGCGCTGCCCTGAGAGTGGCAGCATCTGTGCTGGACTTCCTGAAACGCGCACAGATGCGGCGCACCTTCGTGAGCAAATCTGACAGATTGGGGTATGTCTTGAGGAAACGCTGAACTATCAGATTTAACACATGGGCCAGGCATGGCACATGTGTCAGTCTGCCGAGTTGCAGAGCCGCCACCAGGTTACGGCCGTTGTCACACACAACCATGCCTGGCTTCAGGTTCAGCGGTGCCAGCCACAGATCAGTCTGCGCCGTGATGCCCTGTAATAGCTCTTGGGCGGTGTGCCTTTTATCGCCTAGGCTCAGCAGTTTGAGCACCACCTGCTGTCGCTTAGCAACGGCACTGCTGCTGTGCCTAGAGCTACCGACTGATGGCGCCGTGCCCACGGATGGTAGTTCGGAGGAGGAGGTGGAGGAGGGGTGGGAGGAGGAGGAGGCATAGTAGGCCTGAAACACCTGGACCGAGGTAGGCCCCGCAATCCTCGGCGTCGGCAGTATATGACCAGCCCCAGGGTCAGACTCGCTCCCAGCCTCCACCAAGTTAACCCAATGTGCCGTCAGCGATATATAGTGGCCCTGCCCGGCAGCACTCTGTGCCTAGACTGTGCCTAATTGAAATCCAACCCCTACTAAATTTTCCCACTTCGGTCTTTGCAATGGATATGTGCGTCACTAAGCGCAAAACACAGCGGTCGCAAGTCTCACTACAAATTGCTCACAATTGGCTAGTAGATGCACTGCAGCAAGTACAGCCACCAGCAGATCAACCAGAAATCAAATATATAACGCTACTGTAGGCGTAAGCCGTTTGGATTCTCCTATGGCTATTTTCTAGCCAAGTATGAAAGCACACTACTATGCCAGATGAGATGACGCTGAGTTATTAAACAAAATAAACGTAAAATAAAAAAGGACAAATGGCAGACTGTGCCTAATTGAAATCCAACCCCTACTAAATTTTCCCACTTCGGTCTTTGCAATGGATATGTGCGTCACTAAGCGCAAAACACAGCGGTCGCAAGTCTCACTACAAATTGCTCACAATTGGCTAGTAGATGCACTGCAGCAAGTACAGCCACCAGCAGATCAACCAGAAATCAAATATATAACGCTACTGTAGGCGTAAGCCGTTTGGATTATCCTATGGCTATTTTCTAGCCAAGTATGAAAGCACACTACTATGCCAGATGAGATGACGCTGAGTTATTAAACAAAATAAACGTAAAATAAAAAAGGACAAATGGCAGACTGTGCCTAATTGAAATCCAACCCCTACTAAATTTTCCCACTTCAGTCTTTGCAATGGATATGTGCGTCACTAAGCGCAAAACACAGCGGTCGCAAGTCTCACTACAAATTGCTCACAATTGGCTAGTAGATGCACTGCAGCAAGTACAGCCACCAGCAGATCAACCAGAAATCAAATATATAACGCTACTGTAGGCGTAAGCCGTTTGGATTCTCCTATGGCTATTTTCTAGCCAAGTATGAAAGCACACTACTATGCCAGATGAGATGACGCTGAGTTATTAAACAAAATAAACGTAAAATAAAAAAGGACAAATGGCAGACTGTGCCTAATTGAAATCCAACCCCTACTAAATTTTCCCACTTCGGTCTTTGCAATGGATATGTGCGTCACTAAGCGCAAAACACAGCGGTCGCAAGTCTCACTACAAATTGCTCACAATTGGCTAGTAGATGCACTGCAGCAAGTACAGCCACCAGCAGATCAACCAGAAATCAAATATATAACGCTACTGTAGGCGTAAGCCGTTTGGATTATCCTATGGCTATTTTCTAGCCAAGTATGAAAGCACACTACTATGCCAGATGAGATGACGCTGAGTTATTAAACAAAATAAACGTAAAATAAAAAAGGACAAATGGCAGACTGTGCCTAATTGAAATCCAACCCCTACTAAATTTTCCCACTTCGGTCTTTGCAATGGATATGTGCGTCACTAAGCGCAAAACACAGCGGTCGCAAGTCTCACTACAAATTGCTCACAATTGGCTAGTAGATGCACTGCAGCAAGTACAGCCACCAGCAGATCAACCAGAAATCAAATATATAACGCTACTGTAGGCGTAAGCCGTTTGGATTCTCCTATGGCTATTTTCTAGCCAAGTATGAAAGCACACTACTATGACAGATGAGATGACGCTGAGTTATTAAACAAAATAAACGTAAAATAAAAAAGGACAAATGGCAGACTGTGCCTAATTGAAATCCAACCCCTACTAAATTTTCCCACTTCGGTCTTTGCAATGGATATGTGCGTCACTAAGCGCAAAACACAGCGGTCGCAAGTCTCACTACAAATTGCTCACAATTGGCTAGTAGATGCGCTGCAGCAAGTACAGCCACCAGCAGATCAACCAGAAATCAAATATATAACGCTACTGTAGGCGTAAGCCGTTTGGATTCTCCTATGGCTATTTTCTAGCCAAGTATGAAAGCACACTACTATGCCAGATGAGATGACGCTGAGTTATTAAACAAAATAAACGTAAAATAAAAAAGGACAAATGGCAGACTGTGCCTAATTGAAATCCAACCCCTACTAAATTTTCCCACTTCGGTCTTTGCAATGGATATGTGCGTCACTAAGCGCAAAACACAGCGGTCGCAAGTCTCACTACAAATTGCTCACAATTGGCTAGTAGATGCACTGCAGCAAGTACAGCCACCAGCAGATCAACCAGAAATCAAATATATAACGCTACTGTAGGCGTAAGCCGTTTGGATTCTCTTATGGCTATTTTCTAGCCAAGTATGAAAGCACACTACTATGCCAGATGAGATGACACTGAGTTATTAAACAAAATAAACGTAAAATAAAAAAGGAAAAATGGCAGACTGTGCCTAATTGAAATCCAACCCCTACTAAATTTTCCCACTTTGGTGTTTGAGGTGGATATGTGTGCCACTAAGAGCTAAACACAACGGTAGCAAGTCCCCCTGCTAATTCCTCACAAAATGGTACTAGATGCAAATAAAAAAAAAAAAAGTAGAACGTTATTGTAGCCCTAAGAAGGGCTGTTGGGTTCTTGGAGAATCACTCCTGCCTAACAGTAAGCTAATAGAACACCCTAACGCTTTCCCTGACCAGCAGCAGCTCTCTCCCTAGCGGCATCCAGACACAGAATGATCCGAGCAGCGCGGGCAGCGGCTAGTCTATCCCAGGGTCACCTGATCTGGCCAGCCAACCACTGCTATCGACGTGTAAGGGTACCACGTCATGCTGGGTGGAGTGCAGAGTCTCCTGGCTTGTGATTGGCTCTGTTTCTGGCCGCCAAAAAGCAAAACGGCGGGAGCTGCCATTTTCTCGAGCGGGCGAAGTATTCGTCCGAGCAACGAGCAGTTTCGAGTACGCTAATGCTCGAACGAGCATCAAGCTCGGACGAGCATGTTCGCTCATCTCTAGTAGATACGCCAATGAATGATAGAAAAGTAAATAACTGTACAAATCCAAAGATATTTTTTTTACAATAAATATTTTGCATATTTCTTTTGTTTGAAATATTTAATAAAGTCACACCAGTACCTGGTTTCTAATGTTTCTCTGCAAATCCAACCTGTTGTGTCAAGCAGCCTGTATATTGTTTTTTCGCTAAGGTAGAAATGGGCTGTTCAAAAACAATCTCTATTTTCAGATGATCTAACAAGAAAGACTGCCCATTGGCTTCTTCTTATTGATGAATCCAGCATTCATAGAGACATCAATTCTGATTGAATTCAATGTTGTTTTTACAACTACATACACCATTTCTAAAGCCCAACTGCACTATAATCTTTTCCCAATAAGAACATAAAAAAATGGAGCAACTTCATTTGTTAATATCTGTCACTTTGTAAATGAAAGCTCCAATGTGTAATATTGTGCAAAGAGTTAAGGCATGCTTCAAGGTAAGAGTGTGGTAAAGGTTTTGTTTTAAATTAACATAATGCTGCGTGAATGCATAAAGACAACTATACCAAATCAACTGTTTGTCTTCAAAGCAGCATCAATTTTTCTAGATACATTCACAGTTTTCTGAAGGAATTACTTTCTATCCTGTGAGATTCCAATAAAAATCATCATGGGAGACTTTAACATATGTAATAATACCCCCATATTGCCTCCTGCCTCTCAGCTCTTATCACAAACTACCTCTCTAGTTCTTTAACAACTTTCTTATACTCCCACTCATAATGAATCTAATTTTTCCTTTACAGTTTCAGACCATAGGCTTCTTTGTTTACCTGTCAATAATACAGTCAATAATCTCAGAATCTGTCAAACCCATTGTATTTACTGCAACTCACATGTCATTGACCCTCACCACGTCACAGAAAATTTGTGGTCTTCACTGTCCCCCATCTCCTCCTTTTCCTGGCACAACCTGCTACTAACCATTATAACCTTATTTTCAAAGGAACCCGAAATGAGATGACACCGCTTTCTATCTAAAATTTTTAATGTTGAAGCAGGGAACCTTTGCACATGTACCAAACCCATTTCCTTTGGCAATGCTCCAGCAGGTGACAGCGTATGGCTGTCTTCTAGGTATGTCCGTTTGAAGATTCTCAGCTATAAAATTAGTACTCGATTCCTGAGTCCATTTGAAGTACTGAAGCACATCAATCCTGTGGCGTATACGCTTTGCCTTCCTTCCACCATGCGCATCCCAAACTCCTTCCATGTCTCCATCCTGAAACCAGTCATCTTGAACCGCTTCTCCCGACATCTAATTCCTCCCGCTCCTGAGGCTGATGCAACTGATATCTATGAGGTAAAGGAGGTCCTGTATATGAAGTCAGTCAGAGTAAAGTGGTTCTTTCTTGTAGACTGGAAGGGGTTCTGGGAGCCTGAGGACAATATCCTGGACCAGGATCTCCTGCAGAGATTTCTCCAGCCCAAGAAGAGGGTAAGGCTGAAGGAGGAAGGAGGGGGGGGGTTGGTACTGTCACGGATGCTCGTGCAGGTTACGCCGCTCTTTCCGTGCCTGATTCTGGACCTCGGGCCATGTGCACGCGTCCCCGTCTGCTAGGGGGCACGAACCAGCTTCAGAAAATTTAAAGTGCCAGCGCACCGTTAATTGCCGCTGGCCATTTCCCAGAAATCTGTTCCCTAGAGAAAGCTGTGTTCCATGCTATGTGCAGATATTGTGATTTTCCATTGTGACCCCAATTCCGTTCCTGACTACACATCTCCGCTACCTGTCTCGACCTCCTGCCTTTCCCCGACTACTATGCCTTGGCCGTACCGCATACAAAGTCGGAACTGTGGAACGACCTGGTGGTACCACGGCGCAACAAGTCCAACCTGTTTTGCGGCGGGCTTTTGTGAAAACCGGGTACCACTTAGACCCCAGTCCCAGGTGCTTATTTCATCATCCGTGGTACAGAGGAACCACTACCACTTATCCTGACACAAATGCATTGTAGAAGCCAAAATGTTTTGGGTCTCGGTCACAATTGTATTTTAAAAATGTTGGGTTGTCATAAGAACCAGGATTAACAATGAAGCTTCATTGCAGATACCTCTGATAACTGTTATAGCTGTTTATTGTAGCTTAGGACTAAAGTACAGCAAATTACCAAAATCCAGAGATCCGTTTGTAACTAGGGGTCGTCTGTAAGTCAGGTGTTCTTAAGTAGGGGACCGCCTGTAATTTAGGTAAAAAGTTTCCTCAGTGTCAAGGGGTTAGTAACGTATATTGTATGGTAATTGAAATGTATCTAATATAGGCTTGGAGATGCTATAGATATTATATATTATATTAAAATTATGTAGACTATACATGGTATGGATTATGAAACCACCCATAGCCTCCAAACGCTCATTAGTACATCCTAAAAGCCTTTGAAAGTTTAAAGGATAAATTAGGTCAGAGAGATTTTGGTTCATCATTTATGAAATTGCAAAATTGCAGCATATTATCATTAATAGTGTATTATAAAATTGTTTTTCATCTTTGACAGATTTATAGCAAACAACATAACAACAAGAATTTACCTAAGCCTAGTGTGAAGCATTGCCTATAAAAAAAGAGTATTCTGAAAATGGAGAAATCCATAAATAAGAAAAATTCAGTTCAAATGGTTTACAGTTGGATTCTTTAAACTTGTAATAAAAAATTCAACTTGATAAATGGTCATTGCTTCACAACACAGACATCAAGTTCTCCTTTCCCTTCAATACCAGGATTTCAAGAAGCCAGTCACTGCTCATTACTCCATCAATCAGTGTCAATGCACTTTACCCAATCTACTTCACCTGATTTTAGAGATAGCAGAGCCTCTGCACCACTCTCTCTGTCTCCCTGCAGGACCTTGAATGATGTCAGAAGCATGTGATCAATCACATGCTTCCTGCATGACTGATCCAGGCAATGGGGCCAGTGGATGGGACTTGGTAGGAACTGTGCAATCCAAGATATTCATTCATTGTGGAACAAATTGTTTGCATTTCAATGATTTCTTATGGGAAATCTTGCTTTGATATCAGAGCATTTTGGAATAAAAAACACATTCCCAGAGTGAATTATCCTCAAAATACAAGGTCCCACTTTATCAATGCAAACTAAAAACATACAGTATATTTTTAGAATATTTAAAATGTTATAACTCACTATCCAAAATCCAAACGACATCAGCTTTTAGTTCTAGTTTTTCACAAGGACATTTAACCTTCCAGCTTAGATACAGTATATTTAATACTCCTATGCTTGTAACCACTATGTTTTAGAATTAATAAAATATCAGTAAATTTAAGTGTATTTCCAGTAGACATTAAACTACTGTTCATATGTTAGAGAGCTGAAGGGATGCTGCAGTGGAGGAGGGGTTGTATAATGTTACTCTTCTTTCTCCAATCAGAGGCAGACTGTGCTAGAGAAGCTTCTGTGTATGTGCAGAGTGCCATCTCATATGCTCATCTATTGGCCTGTCCGCTGCACACATATGGGGACATGTATGTGTATGTTTGTCTCATTTTTGTGACTTTTCACTGCAACTTTTGCTGTCGTTTTTCAAGTACACCTTGGTCTGCAACTTGTGCAGTGTGCCTTGTGTACCTTTATTTTCCAGATGTTTTGTGCAATTTTCTCTTATGTATCACTTTTTAATTTATATTTGCGACTATTCCAGGGCAAGTGCAAAGGATAGATTTAAATGATTAAAACATGTAAATTGGAATTATTTCACATGCTTTAAATGTTTAAAATTTTGCCCATTATCCTGTTGGGCATTGAAAGTTTGGGATGTTTTTTAAAATTCATACATTTTTGCTTTTATGTATTGGTTTATTGGGTGAGGTCAAAGATAGTGGTCAAACACATGCATTTTCAAGAACAGACTTGCCTAATTACATTGCTGTTAACATGGTTTTTACCAAAGAAACGTTAATACCATGTTAAAAAACACATTTGTTAGCGCTATGTTAGTGTGTATGTTAACTAAACATGTATCACAAGAAAAAAGACATGATCATACATAAGGTGCAAAAACGACCTTTCAAACTTCTCAATTATACACCAAAGAAAAAAAAACCTAGGATACATGTACCCCATAGTATCATAGTATATAAGGTTGAAAAAAGACTCAGGTCCATAAAGTCCAACCTTTAACAATTAAACAAATGTTTTTTCCCTATATTCTTTGATATTTTTTCTCTCCACAAAGTCATCCAGGCCTCTCTTGAACATATACATAGAGTCCGCCATAACACCCTCCTGCGGCAGAGAGTTCCATAGTCTCACTGCCCTAACAGTCAAGAATCTCTAGACGTAGAGAATGCCCCCTTGTCCTGGTCACAGGCATAACCATAAAAAGATCTTTGGAGAGATCCTTGTACGGCCTGTTCAGGTATTTGCACATTGTAAGGTACATTGTACAGGTACATCAATGAGCATTAAGGAGTTAAATATACCATACTTTATTGTTTACTGGTGTTATGCATTGAGAAATGAAAATTACAACTTGAAATATAATTTTCACTGTAATTAATTTGAAACAAGAATTAAAATAAAAAAAAAACTGCTTTATTGTTATTGGGAGGTTAACAATGAGAAACACAAAAAAAAAATACGAGTCAGTCCTTAATAAACAACTGAAGTTGATTTTCTAACATGACACAATTTAATTAAAAATATAACTCAATCTAAATGTGTAGATAAACTTTAATCTAAAAGGGAATTAAAAAATAACTATTAAAGGATTGTCAATTGAGGATGACAGATATGTGAAAATAGTTACTTACAAGCATTTGATCCTCCTTTGCATTGTAGTAAACTACATCATGGGCCTGTCAAAAAATAAAAAGAGAAGTTACACTTCAACATACTATTCACTTGCATAAAACAACATAAGCTTAACATAATTCCATAATTCAGTTGTTCCTTTTACAGAAAATATATTACTTGGGGAATGAGAAGAAATATGACTTCCATGGAGAACTCAACAGAGGAGATTTATTACTATTGTATTAAAGGGGTTGTCCACTTTCAGCAAATAATTTATATGTTTTAGGCAAGGAAAAGTTCTACAATTTTCCAAAATACGGTTTTTATAAATTCCTCACAGTTGTCTTGATCCCTGCTTGCTGCCCTGCTATAGGAAGCTTCTATGTTTACTTCCACTGAAAAGAAATCTGTCCATGGTCTTGTGATGGACATTCAGGTGCAGAAACTGTTAGTATCACATGGGTATAATTACTCTCTTTGATAATAACGGCCCGTGTACCTATCACATAAGCACGGACAGATTCCTGTCCACTAGAAGTAAACATAGGATCTTCCTAAAGCAGGGCAGCAAGCAGAGATCTAGAAACTGTGAAGAATTGATACAGAAAGTATATTAGTAAATAGAATAACTTTCATTACATACGTTTTATCAATTATTTTCTAAAAGTGGCCAACTTCTTTAAATTTGAAGAGCTTTTGTCCATGGATTTGTTCATTCTTTAATAATAAAGAAAAACAACTTCATTTAACTCCAGCTAACCAATGCTGCCGCTGCAGTGCACTCCCGGGTTTCTGGTATGACAAGCCGCCTGTTTCTGCTATTGCCAATTAGCAGTGACCCTTGCATGATACCCTAGTAATAGAAATCATCATGCTTGTAGTACAGAGCTTCACAGCCGCTGATCATCCTCCATGAAAAACATATTAGATGCTGAATAATAGATTAATAGAAAAGCACATACCTGGCACTGAAAATACCTTTAAGAAATAGCTTATCAATTATCTGATTCCTTCTTGTTTGTTCTGGTTTTTAATTTGAAACTCAAATTTAGCAGAAAAGTTTGTAAAAACTATTGAAGGTGAAAAAATTTGTGGTCATGTACCAACCATCCCGTAACTTAAAACAAGCAATGTGGTTAAGGCTGCAAAAATATACTGCCTGGGTAAAATAAGATAAGTACAATTGATTCACCGACATTGATATGAGTGGGCTCTTATTAATTTTTTTTAAATTACAACCTCCTTTAGAACAGGCAAAGTAACAGGAAGTTGAGCTAAGGTAATCACAGTCGCCCGTGTATGGTCGGCTTACGTTAGACCAATGTGTTGTATGTGATAAACACCCTTCTCTAGACTTTTTGCAAAGTGAAAAAGTTGTCTAAAGCAAATCTAATAAATCTAATTTGTCTAAAACAAATCTAGCACACAACAGGTTGTATTTTGCTAATTGAGTCAAACTGGTTCACAAGAGTGGTTCCTTGAGAAGCTATCCCAGGTTATAAAATGTTGCTGCTGAATTATTAGATTTAAAAGTAGAATGTATAATAAGAAAGTCCTTCTTAATTCTCAAAAAAACCCAGACATTGGGACACCATATGTGTAACTTGTGCACTTACAGGGGTATTCCCACAAAGACAAGATTCTGAAATATACTCAGGATAACAAAATAACACATTCTATAATTCACTGTTATTAACAAAAAATACAGCATTTCACAGGCATAATTTTAACCTGTCTCTATCAGTCCTGATGTACACAATTTCAGTTGCCCCTGGAACTGGCCCTGAATCTTCTGACTTTAGAGTTGGGGGGAACATATTGTTCTTCTGTCTGATGCTGCACTGAGCTCCTCTCTACCTCCAGCCCCCATCCTTGCATTCCAGGACGAGCTCACACAGAGCACAAGTGAGGAGAGAAAAGGTACAGGCAGATAAGGTCTTTATAAAGAGCAGGGGGAGGGAGGCTCAATATTATGTTATGGCTGAGATGTAGCAGAGCTGAGAATGTTTTATGCATCTCATGGATCTCGTCATCTCATCATCTCTGATCTGTCTCATCTCTCTTTCTATGTGTCAGATACTAGTATAATGTTCAGAAGCTAAATGAAAGTGTATATAAACCTGCACTCCGATAATCTAACCACGTTGTCAGCACACAGCATCTCATAGCATGTCTGCTTAGAGAGTCCCTGCCCATACTCTGGAATTTTACACTGATCAGACCAGGGAGTAATAGGAGCAAAAAACGCAATAAAACTGAGCAAACTTGTAGAGTAAGGGGTTAAAATGGATCTTTATTGTGTAAACATCACCTTTAAGACACATCTTTTTCCTTTCAATTAGAACCCATTTAAAGAGAAGTACATGAGAATAAGAGCTAGTAATTTTATGACTGACAAGTGACAAATACTTTTAAAAAATGATGGGTTCTAAACTTAATTATGTCCCTATATATTGAAAAGGGGTTTGCCCATTAAAGAAAGTTCTTAAATTTTAATCCTCTAGTGATGTTTACAAAAATAAAGATAAAGAAAATTTGAGAGTGTGGTGGGCACTAGATGAGCAGAGAGAATGTGTTATTTAGTTATCCTGGGTATATTTAAGAGTCTGGATTGTGAGAATATCCCTTTAACAGAGCTTCCTAAACTGTCCAGACAGGACTAATCAACCTGAGCTGGATGACTCACAAATAGCAGGGGATGGTGCAGCGATTGATTACTTCTGCCTGTCAGGGACAACACAGTGATTACATCATTCTCTGTAGCAATGCATAATTATTGTAAGAGAAGTAGCGCCGAGCCCCAGCACAGAAATCTGCTGCTTGAGGCAAGATACTCATCTCGCCTCATGGCAGATACGGCCCTGACTGGGGGAGTGCTAAAAATGGGTCTCCTGGTGTCAGGTTCCCTTTAAACTTTAGGTGTATTTTATATACAATTCTGTACAGTTTAGTTCATATTCAATAGAAAAAAAATACCAAGTGCAAAATTACATTACCTGTTTCATATTAATAAAGAAACCTTCTCTAAAAACTGCACAGTGAAACCTTAAGTCCCTTTTATTTAACACATCTCTTCCATTATCTAATGGAACTGCTATCAAATAAATCCAACATTTCCACTTTAATAATTATAAAGCGCATAGTTCAGATATGAATTCCTCAATGTTAAGAAAACTGTATTATTTGGTCACTGAAATTACTTTATTACATCCAATACAATTAAATGTCTCAATTGTACAGGTTCAATGGAAAATAATAGAAAAGTAAAATACAACTAACAGCAATGTCCCAGCAAATATATCAAGACCAAAATCTTTTCAATGATAAAAGTATATGATGCTGAATAATTCAATAGACATTCACCTCAATGGCACGGAGAAAACCTTTAAAAATAGGCTATCTCTAATCTGATGCCTTCTCTTTTTCTTCTCTGGTTTTTAATTTGAAACTCTATTTTAGCAGAAAAGGTTGGGAGAATTCTATATAAGCAAGGAAACAGCATAGGGAATTGTATTTACTTGTAAAGCCAAGGACCAGCAGCTTCATTCTATTCTTCTATTAGGTGCAAATATCTTTCTTACTATTACTAAATCATAGGACGGCTAGGGATATAATGCATTGCACATATTTAAAGGGAACTTGAACCCTTCCAAAGATCATACAGAAGATAGTCAGAAGCAATCATTTTGTTTGTCATTTTAATATTTTATCTTTATCATTGTATCAGCTAGGTTTTAGGAATACCAAATTGATATTATCCTGGAACTGATACAATAGAGTATATTCATTAGGGAATGGTGTCTACACTATCCGAATAATCAAGCAGAAAAGGTATCTTCTAGAAATTAGTGTAAACACTAAAATTCTGTGCTTTTTTCTCCAGTAAAATGTTCTTTTTGTTCTAATCTGCTATTTTCCATCTGAAATACTTTCTTTGCGCTTTTGCAAACCAGAATGTGACAGTGTTTTATCTTTTTGTGTGACATTTTTGCTAAATTATTAGGCAAGCAGAATTTTTATATTTTTGAACAATTATGGTTCTGTGGACCAGTGAAAAAGGTTAAAAAAATTAAGATTTAGCTTTTCTTAGGAGAATATATATGTGTTTGTAATTTCTGGGTGAGAAATGGATAGTATATAGCAGTGATGGCTAACCTATGGCACTGGTGCCAGAGGTGGCACTCAGAGCCCTTTCTGTGGGCACTCAGGCCATCACCAGAGATGACTCCAGATATCTTCCTGCAGTCCCAGACAGCCCAGGACTTGCTGTGCACAGAGCTATATTAAAGTGACAGATCTACCTGGGACTATTTTCTGCTTTATTGGTGCCTCAGGGGCTGGTATCAATGAAAACTGTGACAGAGAAGGGAGTATAAATCACAAATTACATTTCTGTGTTGGCACTTTGCGATAAATAAGCGGGTCTTTGTTGTAGTTTGGGCACTCGGCCTCTAAAAGGTTTGCCATCACTGGTATATAGTAACTGTGTGCAAAAAATGTAAACATTTTGAAATAATGGACATATTAATTAAACTACTTAAAATTCACAAATAAACAAAAAGAATTCAGTGACTGCAATAAGAATCAGTCAAATTCAACAACTAACCTACTGTGTAGCTATCCAGAGATATGTACTGTTTTTCTTCACTTTAAAGGGAACCTACCACCACAAATCTACCTATAAAGGTAGATTGGGTGGTAGGTGGATCAATGGGACGTGAGGATAGCCCTTTTAAGGGCTAATCCTCACGTCCCCACACTTTTTTGATAACTTTTATTAGATATATATTCAAATTTACTTATGCGGCTACTGGGGCGTGGAGTAGCCGCATCTGAGGCTACTTTACCCCTCCTACTCACCATCTTCGGCGCGCAGCTCCGCGTAGCTGCGCGCCCTCATCCGGCGATCCTGCCGTCTGCGCATGCACAGAAGAGCAGGCCCGCGCCGGTTTCGGAGCAGTGACCGCGCAGGCGCAGGCCTGCTCTTCTGCGCATGCGCAGACGGCAGGATCGCCGGACGAGGGCGAAGCCGCGTAGCTGCGCGCCGAAGATGGGTGAGTAGGAGGGGAAAAGAGGCTACCGGGGCGTGGAGTAGCCGCCTCGTGTAACCTCAGATGCGGCTACTCCACACCCCAGTAGCCACATAAGTAAATTTGAATATATATCTAATAAAAGTTATCAAAAAAGTGCAGGGACGTGAGGATTAGCCCTTAAAAGGGCTATCCTCACGTCCCATTGATTCACCTACCACTCAATCTACCTTTATAGGTAGATTTGTGGTGGTAGGTGCCCTTTAAATCTACCATAAGAGGAGCTGACACGTTCTCAATAGAGTTAAGGTCATATTTGGAGGGGGTCTATATCCTTATTTTTTTATTGTTAAGGTCTTGATAAGCTAGCCTTGTAGCGTAGTATTTTAATCCATGTGATGGAGTATTATTTTCTGAAATATAAAGACTGTTCCTTGTGCCAGTGTTTAATAGAAGGGTGTTCTAAAAACTGGAAGTAGTTTTGGGGTTGACTTTTTAGTGCACCTTCCACATAATGTCCATCTTTGTTCAAATAGCCCTTTTCCATTTTTTGTGTCTTGTTTTTTTGTGCTCTACTCCTCTAAAAAAAAAACTCACTCTCCTCCATTCTCTAGATCGAATGTCCATGCATCCTAGACTAAAATCTACAGTCCTTACTTGAGCATTGCATTGCATAGTGATGTTATTAAAGAGGTTAAAGGGAACCTGTCACCGCTGTTTCAAAAAAAAAAACCTGAGACAGATTCCCATAGAGCCCTTTAGTCCTAAGGGCTCCCCTTTTTCATCTTACACCAGAAAAGCAGAAAATTATGTTTTATCCTCTACCTGGTAACTAGGGAGAGCCCAGTGAGTTGAGATGGGTGGATCATCTTGGCTTGAGTCCACGGCCTTCCTCTCTGCAGTCAGCCAGCACACACCTCCATCTTTTGTTTTCTACTCCCCCTGTCTGAGTTCCCGCATTTGCAAGCATGGGCAGTGAGCCGGTGGTTTTCGAGGACCACTGCAATACTTACTGCCTGGGGGTCTTGTGACGTAGGAAAGATAGAGGCATGTGCTGGCTGACGTGCAGAGAGGAAGCCAGTGGACCCGCCCAACTCGACTCACTGGGTTTTCTGCCTAGTTACCAGTTACAGAATAAAATGTAATTTTCTGCTTTTCTGAGCATTGCTGGTGTAAGTTGAAAAAAGAGGGCACTTAGGACTTAAGGGCTCTATGGGAACCTGTCTGAGATTTATTTTTGAAACAGTGGTGACAGGTTCCCTTTAAAGGGGTATTCCCATTACAGCAATTTAATGTTATTGTTTGTATTATAAAAAGTGATATAATTTTCCAATGTACTTTTTGTATCAATTCCTCATGGTTTTCTAGATTTCTGCTTCCTGTCTTTCTATGGAAAGCTTCTATGTTTACTACCAGTGGACAGAAATCTGACCATGGTCACACAGGTGCAAGGGTCGTTATTACCCACAGCTCTGATTGTTCTCTGATACTAATGCGCCATGCACCCGTGTGACTATGGTCAGATTTCTATCCACTGGAAGTAAACATAGAAGCTTTCTATAGAATTACAGCAAATGGGGATCCATGAGGAAAAACCGCAAGGAATTAATACAGAAAGTATATTGGAAAATTGTATAACTTTTTATCATAAAAACGTTAACATTAATTTGCTGAAATGGTTGGTACATTGTCAACCAGGTCTGCAAAGGTGTAGGGAACTGAAATGTTCAGCACCGTGTCATTATAACTACATGAATCACAATGACAAAATGCAGCCTTATAATGTGTCAAAACTATTGAATGGAATATCAGCCACACAGATAATTTTTGAAAGGCATTATAGCTACTTTGTATATTGGCAGAAGCATAAATGTTTGCATACATCTCATAAAAATTAGATCAAGGAGATTCTATTTGCTATGAAGTTTTTGTGTTAAAAGTATTGATTATTAAAATGTATTATTCAAAATTATTTGAAATTTTAAAAAGAAAACTTGAGAAAATATACATTTTCTTTTCCTATTTTTGATGTTTCCCTCTTAAAAACCTAAAAAATAAAAAATATACTAGCTTTGGATACAGCAATAAAACCTTGCTTGAGTTGCAAGGAAAGAAAAAAAATATTTAGCTTAAGTATAAATTAAAAAAAAAGCTGGCAAAGTGTCATTCAGGTAAAAAAAATTCAATGGGCATTTAGGCATCCGAAGGCCTTGAAAGGGTAAATATTCCATTCAAAGATGTATGAGGGCTTGTTAACATTTTGTACTTCCTAGTGCTTACCATCTAAAATTCCACGCAATGCCTATGACATGGTTTAATTCAGGACAATAGATCGCCGTCCTCAATGAGGTATTGCGGGGTAACAATCTCAGACAACGGGGCTCATTTACTTACCCAGTCCTGACGCGACGTGGTGCATTCTCCAACGAGGATTCGGGTCTTCCGGCAATTCACTAAGGTTGTGAGCCCAATGTCCACTAGGTGTCGCTGCTGTGCCGAGGTCCACTGGAGTTCACCATCCTATTCCTGGTGCATGTAAGTGTGTGTCAAGCGAAACATTTTTTAAAAAAATGACCGTCTTTTTTCCATATCCGTCGGGTTTTCCAACAGCCACGCCACCAATTTCCGTCGCATGCAAGCTTGAGCTGATGCGACACAATCCGATCGTGTGCGCCAAAAACCCGGGGCAATTCGACATAAACTGGTAATTTTCGGGAGCCCTTAGTAAATGTGCCCCAATGTGACAGGATGTCGATAGCACATTACCACCATGTTTGTTCTGTGTAAAATAGCAGTAAAGGGATCAGCCCATGAGCCATTTTCATTCATTCTGAGCCACAGGTTTGCTGCAATATGCAGTTCAATTCCATGGGCACTAACAGGGACCAAATTCACAAAATAAGTGAAGCGGGAATGCAGCCTGACAACGAAAAGTCTGTGCCGGCTTATTTCACTGATATTTTGCCCTTATTTTCATCCGTCAGTGTCCGCTTTCAAATGGTCAATGATCTATTAGTATTGCTAAACCCAAAAACAAACAGAAGTTGATCCAAAACCACAGATGACCAGTAAATGGGATATTTGCATGTCCTCTGTGTTCTGTATCCATTCCTGCTTTTGGCTATCAATGACAAAGATTGAAGTTTGAAATGAATTCAAAGTTTGAAATTTTTTATTCAAATTTGAAGATTAGAGACACTACATGCATCATTCATTATAATTTCCCTAAAATATTATGTCTTTGCCAAAAAAAAACATGCAATTTGGGGTATACAGATTCCCCAAAATGGACACCCTGGGATTGGAGCAGAAATCACTACAGAAACTATGTGGATTTTACACAGATTTCTTTCTATTCACTTCAGCAACAAAAAACTCTGCAATTTAGGATACACAGATTCCCCAAAACGGACACCATAGGACTGTAGCAGAAATCACTCCAGAAACTATGTGGATTTTACACAGATTTCTTCCAAATCACTTCAGCAACAAAAAAGAACTGCTATTTGGGGTATACAGATCCCCCAAAACAGACCCCCTGGGATTGGAGCAGAAATTGCTATAGCACAGTACAGTACAAACAGCTAGACGCTGGAGACAGTACATGCAGTGTGAAATGCCACGATTAGAAATGGCTGCCTGTTTTTACAGGGCTGTGTGCCATCACATAAGCCTGCCAGTCGTCGCTGATTGACTTACAGATCAAGGGTGTTCCTTTCTTCTTTCCAGAGTTCTTTGTCGCATGTAACACATTGTGCTCACACCCATTTTGGTAATAAAGGAGAAAAAAAAATTCATTCCTACGAATCACCGTAAACTTCGGCTTTGTGACAAATCGAATTTTCCCTGAAATTTGGACCGAATCCCACTTTGTTCGAATTGAGTCACCCATCTCTACCAGTGAGCCCTCTACATACTCCTCTTGCCTGTTACGGTGGCTTGAAGCAAGGGGTTAATATAAATAATATAAAATATAATATAAATATAACATATATATTTAACATAGAATGTTTAATCTATAAGACTCAATTTACTGTGATTTGAAATGATAGGTAAGCCTCCTACAAATATTGGAGTATACAATTATAAATTTGCCTAATGGGAAAAATACACTGCGGACACAAGTACTCCTTTTAGGGTCACATGCTGTGCCTTTCTGTCCATACTACTATAAACCTGGTCCCAATTATGACATACATTTCATGTGAGCCAGTTTGTAGTGAGCAGCTGATCTTGGCTGGGGCTACTATTCTTTTTTTATATGTAACTCATTCTGGCCAATCATCCCCCTATAAGACATCATGTTGAATCTAAGAGTAATATAATGTTGATCAGTGTGTGGAACACACATAGATCAACATTAAAATGCGATTTGTAATTTGGAAGATATATTGCCATAGTGCAGGAAGCTAATAAATTGTAATTCCCAGTTAGGCACATATTAACCTATTTTTTAAACAACACTGAATTTAGTTAGCTTTAGTCCCTGTTTGAACACAGCATAGAGAAAACCTAGCATTAATATCCAGGCTTCTATAATTCTTGTCGTATTACATTTGCAAGGTGACAAGCACTAGCCCGGAGCATGCCTTCACGCTTACAAATCAAGCCATGTAAATATTGCTATCCACAGAGAAAAAGTGCTAATTTCAACTGAAAATATATCATTAAAATTAAATTTTAATGGGCTGTGAATGGTTTATAGCATTCTTTTTATGGTGAAAAGTGTTCATGAATATTTGAAAAGAAAATTGAAACTAATATGAATCTCCAGCACGGAAAGAACACAGTGGCAGTGTGATGGCTATAAATACTTTAAGTATGATACTAGTATAAGAAACATGAACAACTATTCTTTGCAAAAATCAAATAATGCATTGCTACTAGTTACAATATATTATATTTAAGGGTATATGCAAGTATTTTTTTTCTGGATGGAAAATGGACAGTTATGTCTCCAGTGCTATCTTTTAGAAGGCAGTTACCAAGAAGTCAACTGTGGTCTTTCAATAAGCCAAATCAATTCTGGAGGCAAATAGCGACTATGTCACAGTACTTTGTCCTTATGTCTTCAGAGTAAGAAACTGGTTTGGCTAGCCATGGATGTAGTCTTCATTGCAAGAGTGTGTAGATTTATGGTTCATGATTGTTCAACAAAGGATTCTGGGTATGAAATATGGCGTTAACAAACAAAAATATTGAGTTAAAACATTTACCACTGATATAAATCTCAGTTCTTAAAGAGAAGCTGTCACTCACATTAACCCCCAAAAACGAAATATATTTTCATAACCTGCCATTAGAAAGCATTGCCCCTAAACAATCAGGTCCTAATGCTGTATGCAAATGATGTGAGATGGGTCCAATGAGTCATTATCATATTCAGCAGTCCAGATTATTCATGAGAGTAATGCACTGACACACCTCGAGTGCTTGGCTGACAGTCTGTATAATGATGTGACAATCCTTGGGCTGGTTTTTCTATTTGCCTCCTGGTTCTGGCGGCCATGCCCCCAGCATGCCTGTGTGTGTGTATGAGATACTCCTATAAACATGACTGACGGCCTGTATAATGATGTGACACTTCTGGTGCCGGCTCCTCTATGTGCTCCCTGGTTCTGGTGCCCCCTGCAACCTGTGTGTGTATGAGATACTCCTATATACATGACTGGCAGCCTTTATAATGATGTGACACTCCTGGTGCTGGCTTCTTTATATGCTTCCTGGTGCTGGTGGCCACACCCACTGCAGCATGTGTGTGTATGAGATACTCCTATACATATGGCTACATCCTGTATAATGATGTGACACTCCTGGTGCTGGCTCCTCTATGTGCTTCCTGGTACTAGCTGCCATGCCCATTGCAGCCTGTGTGTGTATGAAATACACCTATATACGTGACTGATAGCCTGGATAATGATGTGATGTATAATGAAGTAATGGCTCATCTGTGTGCTTTCTGGTTCTGGCTGCAACACCTTCTGCAGCCTGTGTGTGTATGAAAGACACAACTACGACAGGATGCAGAAATGTGTATAGGAGAACACAGCAGGTACTTGCCTAGCTGACGTCTAGCTGATGTCTGTGTCTCTCACATTACACACAGACATGAGCAGGGGTAGGAGTAACAGGGGTGACATCACTTTCTCTCTCCATGTACCCAGCTTCATTTGCATAATAAAGAAAATATGATCTTAGAATGGTTAATGTATAAATTACCTAGATAAAGACTGGGATGGAATCCTTATGAACTGCTCTAACAGGGAGTGTTAACTGGTATCCTTTATGTAGTCCTCTTCTCAATTCGATTTGATTCATTACTGCCACAGTTATATCTGGGTTATATCTACCATATGAAAATGTATAGTTAAAAAATACTTTCAAAATATATATGGTGATATACTTTTAAATTTATGTTGGTCATGTCTTATATGAAGGCTTCAACCATGAAGGAAGAAACCAATATGAGGAACAAGGGAGTAAAAAGTTGTGGAGGGTGTGGACATTGAGATCTCATTTACAAGTCAGCACTTAGTCAGTATTTCATCTAAGTAGTTGCTATTTTTGACCTGGATATCAGCTATGCATGCAGCTTACTTACTAAAAAGTCCTTACATTGCCTCAAGAAGTGAGCAACTAGCTGCCACCCCAGACTTTGGACATTTATTAATCCAGTGCATTGTCTTACATCACCTTTTTAGAGATACAGACAACTTGTCAAGTAAATAATCAAAAGCTAAATCCTTCTTTATATAAGAAGTAGAACTATCGGACCAAAGGCACATCAATAGAATCAATCTCAATGGAATTAATGGAATCATCTCTGCACTGCATGTGAACAAAATCTCCGATATGCAGGTTTTTCTATTAAAATAAATGAGAATACACAGACCTCTATGCAACAACATATGGAGGGATATCTGTACCACAGCATGTTTTTAAAGTGCACCTGTCAACAGGTGACAGGTTCCAATAGTCGTTTTAGAGTCTAAAAGAATTTATATTAAGCAATAAATATTGATATTTTGGCAACATGACTATTAGTACCTTTCTTTAGTCTTAGGGTGTATTTGCTCTTTGCAGTGATCATGATTCATAATGATCGTGATCGTGAATCATGATTCAATAATGCTCATACTATAGTAGCAAACAACTCAAAAAATATAACTCTCATCGATGAGTAGTAAAAGAATTCTTTATTGTAGTCTTTAAAGCATCATCCACAGCAATACAATACAGGCAAATACAAGTGGAACCTGCTCTGTACAAATTTGTGGGAATTTCATTAAAAAAACCCTTAATGACTTTAAAATTCAGATGATCGGATCAACTGACTTAACCGGTTAAGGACCGGGCCCTTTCCCGTTTTTTCATTTCCATTTTTCACTCCCCACCTTCAAAAATCTATAACTTTTTTATTTTTACACGTAAAAAGCTATGTGACGGCTTGTTTTCTGTGCAACAAATTTCAATTCATAGTGATCGCATTGAATATTCCTTGCCATGTACTGGGAAGCGGGAAAAAAATTCCAAATGCAGTGAAAATGGTGAAAAAACGCATTTGCGGCATATTCTTGTGGGCTTTGCTTTTACGGCTTTCAATTAACGCCCCAAATGACATGTCTACTTCATTCTTTGGGTCAATACTATTACAGGGATACCAAATTTGTATAGTTTTTATAATGTTTTCATACATTTCCAAAAATTAAAACCACATGTACAAATTTTTTTTTTTATTTTTGCCGTCTTCTTGCGCTAATAACTTTTTCATACTTCGTTATACGGAGTTGTGGGTGGTGTAATTTTTTGCGACTTTTGATTATGTTTTCAATTGTATTATTTTTAGGACTGTATGACCTTTTGATAAGTTTTTATAGAATTTTTAATTTTTTTTTAAATGGCAAAAAAGTGCCAGTTTTGACTTTGGACACGATTTTCTGTTACGGGGTTAAATGCAGTGAAATGGCTCATCTGTGTGCTTTCTGGCTCTGGCTGCCACACCTTCTGCAGCCTGTGTGTGTATGAAAGACACAACTACGACAGGATGCAGAAATGTGTATAGTAAAACACAGCAGGTACTTGCCTAGCTGACATCTAGCTGATGTCTGTGTCTCTCACATTACACAGGCATGCACTTTTTATAGAATTTTTTATTTTTTTTTAAATGGCAAAAAAGTGCCAGTTTTGACTTTAGACGCGATTTTCTGTTACGGGATTAAACGCAGTGAAAAAACGTTATTATATTTTGATAGATCGGGCATTTTCAGACGTGGCGATACCTAATGTGTTTATGATTTTTACTGTTTATTTATATTTATATGAGTTCCAGGGAAAGGGGGGTGATTTGAATTTTTAGGTTTTTTTATTATAATTTTTTTAAAACTTTTTTTTATTTTTATTTTTACTATTTTTCAGACACCCTAGGGTACTTTAAACCTAGGTTGTCTGATCGATCCTATCATATACTGGCATACCACAGTATGGCAGTATATGGGGATATTACTCCTCATTCATTACAATGTGCTGATAGCACATTGTAATGAAAGGGTTAAAACAAGGTAGCCTCGGGTCTTCGGACGACCCGAGGCTACCATGGCAACTGATCACCGCTCCCCAATGACGTCACGATCAGCAAGAAAACACCAGCGATCGGTGCTAGCACCAATAGCGGGTGTTACCGGTAAGCCTTTTCTGCAATATGCAGCAGAGACTTACTGGCATACATCGGAACCCAACCGCCACCGTGAATACATGGCGGGCGGTCGCGCACCAGTTCAAAGGGTTGGCCTCATGATGACCTCATGTGAGGTCATGTGATCTCTTTCTGTCCAAGAACAATAGCCAGGGTCGTGGCATGTCTAGTATTTGACTTGTCTAGTATTTGACTTGTCTAGTATATCCTATGTAAACAAAAATGCTTATCTGAATGTTTATATATGGAAAATGAGCTCATTTGAATACAATAGTTAAGACCCATGTGTATCCGCAGCTCTATTATTTGAGTTGAAGATTTTTTTCGTATCACTATACATATTAGCATCACAACATGCACACATTGTCAGCACCCGTCCAGCAAATGCGCAACCAAAACCAGACTTGGCGCTAGCTGTCAGACTACGTAAGTGATGGCGAACTCACCCTGCGACGTCCCTGCGGGCTAAGGCCCTGCCTAAAGCAGATAGACCGCCCTGATAAGGGCGAACCCACTATCAGGTACCCAACTGCCGGTCCCTGAGTGACCCTACAACAGGAAAGGGGACACTTACTTTTTCTGGCAGCTGCTGGATGGTGGAGCGGACAGGTAACGAAAATACAGATATAGACCAGTGTTCACACTGGCGCACAGAAACCAACACAGACTGAACAGGTAACCGGAATAGACCAGTGTTCACACTGGTGCACAGAATGCAAACACAGGACTGAGACAGGGACAAAACAACAGACATAGACAGGTCTTCAGGCAGATAATCACAGATCAGATCCAGATACAGGTACAGGCAGGATATACACAGGTCAGGTCAAGATCAAGCAGATAATATACAGGTCAGGGCAAGATCAAGCAGATAATATACAGGTCAGGTACAGATACAGGCAGACAAGCAGAGGCAGGTCAAGAACAAATGGGTATAAACACAGGTCAGTTAAAGATCAAGATCAAGCAAGTATACTCAGGTCAGACTCAAAATAACCAGCAAGGTAAGATGGGAATGGGCAGGTATATAAAGCCGATCCCGGACATGCCTCCAGCAGCACACTGGGGGAATTGTCCATCAGGCTAGTAACCCTTGCTGGGCAGGACAGAAATGCAAGGAGCCGGGTGTTGCTCAGTTAATCCAAACACAAGAATTAAGCCACAGTTCACACACAGATAAACACCTCTATTCCGCAAACTGTGGATACAGCGACGTTCAGGCACGGACGTTACAATACCCCCCCTTTTATGAGGGGCCACCGGACCCTCACCATTCTCATAGAGGTTGAGAGGAGGGCTTCCACGAAGAAGTGACATGATGCCTACCCTCTTGCCTTCATCATTACCAGAAGACTGGGACCTAAGGTGAAAATACAGCTTGCAAATTTCCCTGAAGGGAAAAATGTCTCCAGCGAAGAAATAAGAAAGCTGTACCTTAGGCTCATACACAGTCTGACCAGAAATCAAAGGGAGGCGCTGTTCATGCTGCTGCATATGTTCAGACAGATTCTGAACCACGTGAGCCAGATTCTGTACCTGACTAACAACATCTTCCATGGCCTCCATAGTGTAGGTTAGGCTGGTTATTATGTCAGCACCCGTCCAGCAAATGCGCAACCACAACCAGACTTGGCGCTAGCTGTCAGACTACGTAAGTGATGGCGAACTCACCCTGCGATGTCCCTGCGGTCTAAGGCCCTGCCTAAAGCAGATAAACCGCCCTGATAAGGGCAGACCCACTATCAGGAACCTAACTGCCCGTCCCTGAGTGACCCTACAACAGGACAGGGGACACTTATTTCGTCTGGCAGCTGCTGGATGGTGGAGCGGACAAGTAACGGAAATACAGGTATAGACCAGTGTTTACACTGGTGCACAGAAACCAACACAAGACTGAACAAGTGTTTTTGTGATGCACACTATCCCCTATAGAAGCTGCCAAACAGTCACAGATGGATCCCACATCTAGCAATTAGTAAAAATAAAACAGTCTGACCGGAGCTCCTTGTGTGTCCTTTTATATTTCCTTTGATAAATTGACGATTTCACTCCTTTCCCAACTACGTTCCAAATTCCTCAGTACACTTCCACACAAACAGTATTTGGATGGGAATAGATCGCTATTCAGACAGTTTTAAGCTGCATTTTCTTGCATCCTGTAGCCAAATAGTGTACAGCTACTATAGAAGAGATTAAGCAACAGATAGGGTAGTATGTTCAAATATATGGAATTTATTTTCTTAAAACATACTCACAAAATAGAATAAAATCATGCGCATATAAAATCCACCATGTGGACGCCAGACTCGCTAGTTCGCCCTAGCGAAGAATACTTTTATTGCTGAGTGCCGGAAGAATCCTTTTCTAGTTGTTTGCATGTGCCGAGCTACAGACCAACTGTGCACCAGATACAGCAGGGATTACACGGAATTTGTGTTAGCTGCCGTACATGTTTTTTCTCATATCATACTATATATAGCTGGGGCAATAGCAGGAAGGGTTAACACTCACTGCCCAAAGCTGTGTAAATAAACAGGTGAGGAGAGAGACCTATCTCCATCCCAGTCAATATGGATATATCTACTATGACAACAGAGAAGTAGCAGTGCATAAAAGTGCCACTCTACAGCCTATTCCTTTACAAACCAATCAGGATTTCTTCATGAAGCATATTAGAAAAATAATCACACAATCAACACAATATCAACAATAATCTTAAATGACAGAGTATACTAATAACAACAAACTACTGAAGGTAAAGGAAATCCTTTTGCGATAGCATGCATGGAAAAGTTATTCACGCAATGATTCTGCTTTTTTGACAAAAAAATAGTGAAGGCTGTATGCTATTTTCTGTTTTACTAATCAAAGCTTCAAAACATGTTAATATTTATTTAGAACAATTTCTGAACGTTTAGCACCCAAATGTAAAGATAAGGATTGTACAGTGCAATTAAAGGTAGTGAAAGTAATTTGTAATAATGTGTGTGTATATGCACAATAAGATCTTGGCATGATATAAAATTAGTTTTGCTAACCATCCATTACTGAGCAATTAACTATGATATCCAGTGTAGTTGTAACATATCTGTTTAGGGAATCAAAGCAATTACTTCATGAATACTCTTTCTTCTTTCTTTTCACACAGGAATATCTGAATGACAGCTCTGTCACAGGTCCCTGAGCCGCATCCAAAAATGAAACAGAAAAACCTGACTGCATGCAAATGATTTGCAGAAGCTTGATTAAATTCTTTCATTTACCATCAAGATAAAAGTGACAAATAATATATTTCTGCCAACGAAAACAAGCCAAACACTTTCTGTCCAGTTTCAGTATGAAGTATGTCGTGAACAAATATTCCTAATTCCAAACAAAGATAATGACATACAAGTAATGGGAAACTTATCAAAAAGGATAAATGAAGGACTCGTTACTAGTTATTATACTTTGTACCATTTGTACCATGCTTCACACTCCATAACATACTTGTCTCTTCCATACACAAGGAAAGACTGGCATCTTTACAAACTACAGAGCCCCTAAATGCATCTGTGCTGTTAAATTTTACGGCACATTTCTGAGAGATTCTGATAAAGACATATTCTCGCCTTCATGAAAACCAAAAGTAATATATAATGTATTCTAATATATAATGTATTCTAATGGCTACACATATTTACTCCAGCACCAACACAGGTAGTGTGCAAATTGTGACCAGTATCTCTAACACGATGTCCTATCTCTATATGACACTAAATCTTCCTTATGTAAAATCTGCCCTTTACTTACAATCGAAAATAGCATTTGTTATTGTTGTTCCCATTTTGATGACTGCACTAATAAGTCTTAGTCTTAGACAGGCTTCTCTTACTATCCAACTACTAATCTGATGCCTATACTTTGTGCCAATCTCTGTATTAGAAGCACATCAACTAATGAATACAATTTGATTTTATTGTCAGGTGGCACCCTTACAGGAAGTCTAAAGACGAGAGGACCCAGTCCCCCTAGGCAAGTCAGATCTACAGTAGGGTGGCTATTTTTTCAGAGCGTCCTGGTCTTGGCAGAAATTCTTCCACAAACAGGGCTAAGCATCATGCAACGCAGGGCTCCAGAGGGTCAAATAGGGATAGAAATTCCTCACAGTCTCACCAAGGAGCAATAGGAATAGCCACATCTTTCTTTCCCGGCCATGCTCAGAGCCTGAATTGGGAAACCCTGAGCACAAACTTAATTGGAAAAATTGAGTGTTTCCTGAGCTCTGTGATGGGACTGGGAGATTGTGGAAACCTTTTCCAATCCCCTGAAGCCCCTCTGGTCATAACCTTGCCCTTGTTGTGGTAGCATTTCTGCCAAGACCAGGAGGCTCCTGGTCACCCTCCTGGAACAATGACTCTGCCTGGTGTGAACAAGTATTCCCAGACTTCCAGAAAGGTTGTCAACCTGGATATCTTGTCTGTTTTTTGGTCCTGGCAGAAATTATGCCTCAACTAGTTCAAGGTGCCAGGCTGTGCCAGAGGTATACCAGGCGGTTTGATAGTCCTACTACAACATCCTGGTCTTTCTTATCCAACCTCCTAGAGCTATTTCCAGAATGACCTGGTGCCTTGCCTCAGGAAGCTCTCAAAAGGTATCCTAGCCAAGTATCCAGAAAATTATTTCTGAATCTTGCTTTGAAAGAGAAATTGTACATCTTTGGGCCTCTATAGCAATGCCAGGAACCTTTTCAGTATGACCTAACCCCTTGACCTCATCATGGCAGTATTGCCAAGACTGTAAGACTCTCAACAAGTAGCCACTCTTGGAATTTCAGCACTGTGGCTTCCTCCAATGAATGCACTTGATAATGGGTTCTTGCACCTGAACCTTTAGCTGCGAGCACTGGCTCTGTGTTTTACAAATACTCAATACTTATTCCTTATTCTAATACCTCAACAAACAATAACCTCTATATTGTAGGTTTTCAGATACACATCATATCCGCAAAAAGAATTGTTTAAGTTTACTACCTATATTATATGAATACCAACAAAGATACCCTCTACAATCAAATGTAATCCCTATACCAATCAAGAGACAAATACCAAAAGGCAGTATATAGGATCTAAGTAGTAAACCACTATCAATATACAGATACCATATTATTATGAAATCAATTTAAACTGTATTGTGTAACAAATTGACACTCCAAAAATATAATAAAAACATGATTAAAACCACAGAAACAACAGAACAAAAGGGTGGTGGTCACAAGTAATAGTAACAATGCATTCCACAGTGGGATATCCCAAACAGGCACATGAAGGATAGTCAAATAGTAGGTGTTAAAAGTAATACCAATGCCCAAAGCAGGGTACAAGGAAGCGACGGAGAACGTACGTCGGGGTGCTGTGGTGGTGGTCTGTTGATTTGAATCCTATTGGTAGGCACTTGTGGGCTATATTATACCCTGCTTTGGGCATTGGTATTACTTTTACCACCTTCTATTTGACTATCTTTCATGTGCCTGTTTGTGATATCCCACTGTGGAATGCATTGTTACTATTACTTGTGACCACCACCCTTTTGTTCTGTTGTTTTTGTGGTTTTAACCATGTTTTTATTATATTTTTGGAGTGTCAATTTGTTGCACAATAAAGTTTAAATAGATTTCATAATAATATGGTATCTTTATATTGATAGTGGTTTACTACTTAGATTCTATATACTGCCTTTTGGTATTTACCTATATTATATGGCTTGTTCTGGCACAGAAGCCCTGATACATGAGCCCCTCTATTTTTATGTTTGTTTTTTGTTCTTTTGTAAAGCAAAACGAAGATAATGTGCAGGATTGACACAAAGATATGTAAGAATTAGAGATGAGCGAGCACTAAAATGCTCGAGTGCTCGTTATTCGAGACGAACTTTTCCTGATGCTCGAGTGCTCGTCTCGAATAACGAGCCCCATTGAAGTCAATGGGAGACTCGAGCATTTTTCAAAGGGACCATGGTTCGGGAATAAAATGTGTTAATTAATTGAAAAAGAATGTCTTCTGATAAGTTAGCAGATGTATGCAAACATCTGCAATCTATTCTTCACTGTTCCGCGTGTATATTATCTCCCGACAAGTTAGCAGATGTGAAGAACAGTGAAGAATAGAATAAAAACAGTGAACACAGGATCATTTAAGTGAAAAACACAGTGAAGAATAGATTGCAGATGTTCGGCACATCTGCTTACTTGTCGGGAGATACGCTGTCCCGGGATCCGCTGCTCTTCTTCCACTGAAGTCTCCCCGATGTCTCCGTGCCGCTGCTCGATGTCTCCGTGCCCCGATGTCTCCGTGCCCCTATGTCTCCGTGCCCCTATATCTCCGTGCCCCTATGTCTCCGTGCCCCTATGTCTCCGTGCCCCGATGTCTCCGTGCCCCTATGTCTCCGTGCCCCGATGTCTCCGTGCCCCGATGTCTCCGTGCCCCGATGTCTCCGTGCCCCTATGTCTCCGTGCCCCTATGTCTCCGTGCCCCTATGTCTCCGTGCCCCTATGTCTCCTTGCCGCTCCGTGCCGCTGCCCGATGTCTCCGTGCCCCGATGTCTCCGTGCCCCGATGTCTCCGTGCCCCGATGTCTCCGTGCCCCGATGTCTCCGTGCCCCTATGTCTCCGTGCCCCGATGTCTCCGTGCCCCGATGTCTCCGTGCCCCCATGTCTCCGTGCCCCGATGTCTCCGTGCCCCCATGTCTCCGTGCCCCCATGTCTCCGTGCCCCCATGTCTCCGTGCCCCCATGTCTCCGTGCCCCGATGTCTCCGTGCCGCGATGTCTCCGTGCCCCCATGTCTCCGTGCCCCCATGTCTCCGTGCCCCCATGTCTCCGTGCCCCCATGTCTCCGTGCCCCCATGTCTCCGTGCCCCCATGTCTCCGTGCCCCGATGTCTCCGTGCCCCTATGTCTCCGTGCCGCTCCGTGCCGCTGCCCGATGTCTCCGTGCCCCGATGCCTCCGTGCCCCGATGTCTCCGTGCCCCTATGTCTCCGTGCCCCGATGTCTCCGTGCCCCGATGTCTCCGTGCCCCGATGTCTCCGTGCCGCTCCGTGCCGCTGCCCGATGTCTCCGTGCCACTGCCCGATGTCTCCGTGCCGCTCCCCGGTGTCTCTGTGCTGCTCCCCGGTGTCTCTGTGCTGCTCCCCGGTGTCTCTGTCCTGCTCACCGTGTTCTTCAATGTGTTCTTCACACATATATATTGTTCTTCACATACTATTTTGTTTGCACCGTTCCGCGCGTATCTTCCGACAAGTTAGCAGATGTGAAGAACAGTGAAGAATAGAATAAAAACAGTGAACACAGTGAACACAGTGAACACAGGATCATTTAAGTGAAAAACACAGTAAAGAACACAGTGCAGAATAGATTACAGATGTTCGGCACATCTGCTTACTTGTCGGGAGATACGCGCGGAACGGTGCGTACAAAATAGCATGTGAAGAACAATATATATGTGTGAAGAAGACATTGCAGATGTATGTAAACATCTGCAATGTGTTCTTTACACACATATATATTCTTCTTCACATACTATTTTGTACGCACCGTTCCGCGCGTATCTCCCGACAAGTAAGCAGATGTGCCGAACATCTGTAATCTATTCTGCACTGTGTTCTGCACTGTGTTTTTCACTTAAATGATCCTGTGTTCACTGTTTTTATTCTATTCTTCATTGTTCTTCACTGTGTTTTTTTAATTAAATGCTCGATCTCGAGCAGGGGAAATACTCGTCCGAGCAACGAGCCGTTTCGAGTACCTTAATACTCGAACGAGCATCAAGCTCGGACGAGTATACTCGCTCATCTCTAGTAAGAATCCCAGCGGACACATATAGTAATAATTTTAGTTTTAAATAAATCCATACCTATGTTTGACTGTTTTCTAAATATACTGTGCCTCAAATTGTATATCTATATTACTTTCAAATTTCGAGCCTTCATCACAAATTCAAGTCTTGTTTCACAATAACAATGTACATGTTATATGTGTAGAGAAAATATAGAAAGGATAATATTTGATAATTATTGAAAGGATTACTTTTGTGTTCCCAGACATTCATATCTTTGTTATTTAACAGTAACAGTCAAACTCTCAAAAAGCAGAGTTCTACACCACACTCTTGTAACAATTCTGTTTCCATTTATAGCCATAAGCCTTCATACTGTAATTCATCAAGATTAAACCGCTTCTGACACTAACTCTTTTCCTTTGTCTTTTGTTTTTTTTTCCCCCTGCAGTAACAAAACTAATTATGGCTCAGGAGTGCATATGTAGATGCATGGACTTATCAGTGTCAAAATTTTTGCTTGTATGATGTTACAGATATAAGAATAGTGGGCTAATGCAAGAAATCATTATTACACTGTTGCACTCTAGTTCATTAGTTATCTTAATTGCATCCAGATTAAGTGACTGTTATACAAAATGTTACTTATTATATTATTATTAGAAGGCATTTCTATAAAAAATATAATAAAGTTGCTTTGATATTACCGCGTGAGATGTATTGGTACCAATTTGTGCTGTGCTGGCAACAGAACAGGTAAACAATCTAAGGTTACATTCACACAATTTTCGGGGACACGTATATAAAGCCCCAAATTATACGTCCCCCATAGATGGCTATGGCACCCAGGCTCGTCACGGTGAGCAAAAAGTTTGCCCAGTGTTCCATGCTTACACAATAGATAGAGCTTGCTCTATCTTTGGCCGTAAGAATGGCCCTGCAGTGTGATGTACTATGCAGAGGGGAGAGATGAGCAGCGCTCATCCCACTTCCTCTGTCGCACACCGTCCTGTGCTTGTCTGGGATACCGTATTTGAGCTTCATGCCCCCTGAAGTGCCTGTGTAGAGGAATGCCCTGAGATGCCACATTTTAGAAACCACATGCTGTGACATATATTAGCTGGTACATACTATCAACTTAACATCAACCCTAAGCCAATGCGTACCAACAGAGGGCAAAGGAAGTGGGAGGCAATGTGCTGGACTGGAGTGAAGGAAAGAGATAGTATAATTTCTAAATCTAGATAGAGCTTTTGTTGTGTTTTATCTCTTTATTATTCACAAGCATGTGTGATATTTCTGCAGCCTGTACACCCCTTTTTATGGCTTTTTTTTTTGCTAAAATAATAACAGGAAACTGTCTTTCTGTCATTTTATCATAACACAACAATACAATTCAAACACTTAATGGGTGGAATCCTGCAGGTATGAAAACAACAAAATCTGAATCCCACTCCAGATCAATAATCTGCTCTTGAGGGCCTCTGGTCATATCCTGTGTAAAAGGCTTCATCTAATTTGTTTGTGAGCAAAACAATATTACAAAATTATGTCATACAGAAGCTTAGTTAGGGGTTGATACAGATGGTGAGGGCCATGAAAATACCTTGAGAAAAGCCTCTAGCTCATAGGCCTCCACAGCTTAACATGTCTAGAATTAGAATTAGTTTTTTATACTGTACAAAACAGATTCAGTTTAATGTTTTTACAAAGCGCTCTTCACAATATCCTGTTCAGAAGGTATTTCATTCACTGCCTGTCCCAAAAGGATTGAATAACATATGTTCCTTTCTTCTGCCCTACATATTTGACTAAACATTCTACTGTAATATAGAAGAGAATAAACATTTAGATGTCATTTAGTTATAGTTCGCATGAATAAATAAAATAAAAACATATTTTCTATAACAACTAATGAAATCTAAAGTCCATTTCATCCATGTATCCATTTACTCTTCTGAAGAAAGTAATTATAGAATTTAACCCCTTGTCACCAAAGCCACTTTTCACCTCCTGACAGAGCCCTATTTTTCGAATCTGCTATGTGCCACTATAAGCGGTTATAACTTATAGTGACACATGTCACTATATAACATTGCAACACTTTAACATATCCAGGTGATTTTGAGACTGTTTTCTCATGACACATTGTACTTCATGATCGTTGAACAATTTTGGAGCTATGTCTAGCCTTTTATTATGAAAAAAACGCAAATGTGACAAAAATTTTAAAAAAAATCTCCATTTCAAATGATCTGTTTCAGACAGATAATCATACCACAAAAATAAATAATATTTTCCAAATGTCTGCTTTATGTTGGCATACATATTTAAGTATCAGTTTGTAGGAATTTAGGAGGCTGTTAACTCTGGGCGTGATTTTTTTGCAAAATCACCAAAACTTACTTTTTCAGGGTCCAGCTCGCCTTTCAATTCACTTTGCAAGGTCTAAATGATAGAAAAAAACACACATTACCCCACCTTAGAAACTACAGCCCTCAATGTATGTAAACTGCGTTTAGGAAGTTTGTAAACCCTTTAGGTTTTTCACAGTGGCTAAAAAATGGAAGTGCAAATAAGAAATAGCATTTATTTGGCTAAATGAATGTATTTTCCAAATAAATGACACATTCACAATAGATTAAATGACACAATGCACTGCAAAGTTTAATACACAATTTCTCCTAAGTATGCAAAACCCCATATGTGGTGGTAAACAGCTGAATGGGCACATAACAGCTAAGAAGGGAAAAAGTGCCACTGCAGAGTAGATTTGTTAATGTTAATATGGACATATGAGGGCTGTTTTGTGGGATGAGATGTACTTTTTCTTATTTTGGGGTGTCTATAGTTCATTGCTGAGATTTTATAAACTCTTTCTTGGTGCAGGAAAAGAAAATAATCACTTCTTTTTTAGATTTTGGGGTTATTCTTTTTGGCCGTTCACGCTTCCATAAAAATAGTTTGTTGTCTTTAATATTTTTTTTTATAACATTCTTTTTTTATTTAATTTTTACAAAAGAATAAACAATACAAAGGCACATAAAAGAAGGCAATAATAAAGAGAACATCTGAAAATATATGAGTGGCATGCTTAATGATTTTCAATAAATGAGTTATAATAGACTTGATGCGGCAGGCAAGACTATGCCAAAAAATGTATAGCAAACAAAGTATGAAAGGTCGTAAAAAAGTAACACAAAAGTAAAAAGAAATAATACATTTACAAAGGGAGGGATGTAAACATGTTGGGAAACACGGGAGTATTGAGGGATGTTTCAAGTCAAGATACGCCGCTGCAAGTTTGCTTCCGCCTCTTGATGTATCGGGGCTGCCGTGCATCCTGGGCCCTGCCTGGCGTAGAAAAAAACACAGCCGGTGACTTTTCACCCCGCGCCGGCGCACTCCCGGTCGGCCGCTCCCTCCGCTCGTCCGGCCGCGCCCCGGGCAAATAATTGCAAAAGCTAGCAATAAGCTAGAATTTGCGGTTATTTCAGGGCCTCTGTGCCACTGTCGTTGCGCAGAGGTCCTGATAAATATGCCCCAAAGAGTACATGTGTTGTGTAGATCAGCAGTCAATTATTTCACTTTCTGGATGCAGCACCAATATTGGTAAGGCACTGAATGGAAAAGGAAATGTAGCCTAGCTTGGACCCTATGCAAGAAACACACTGGGGCACATTTATTTACCCGGTCACCGGAGTCCACTGAAAGTGCATTGTCTGACTATAAAGCATTAATTCACTAAGATCATGTGCCAAAAAATGTGTTGCTTCCGCCATTCAGGTCTGACAGAGTTCACCATCTTTTTTGTGGTGCATCTTTACCTACCACTGAGGATCAACAGATTTCCTCTCCACCCCGGTTGAGAGTGGTTACCAGGTGAGCAACCCCTTTAAGGGGTCCTGCTTCTTTATATCATATTTCCAGGAGGTACTACTCAAGGCACCATCCTCTGGACAAAGTAGGGCTAACATGGATGAGACAATAATGAGGCCATAGATGGAGGAGATATCTCCTTTGGGAGAGGGTCACATAGATGATCCAAAGGAGTGATGTCTCTGGGGAGTCAAAATTGGGTATTACTTGAGGAATATAAAATAGAAAGTTGTGTCTACTTTCATAAAGACTTAGAGGTCATTGAACTACCAGAAAGTTGAGTCAAGAGGGTTCAAGTCTTTGAGGGGCAAATCATTGTAAAAGGGGTTCTCACTTGCCCAACTACCCTGAAAAGCTGGTGTTAAGTTCAGGTTGCTGGTCATGAGTAGAAAGAGTCAATCTGGAGCATACATAGATAATTCCCTTTTAAGCTTCATAAAACCTGGGAAACAATTATAGGAGGGGTAGAGAGAGCTGGCCTTCGTCACTGGTAGAGGCAAATAGAAAATAAGTGCAAACCCTAGTATAATATGCTCCAAAAAACAGCACAGAATAGCAGTGTTAGTTTGTCTCACACCTTCTGGTGGGGAATATGTAATAAATGGACCTTAATATTTGTGCAAGAACAGCATATTAATACAATATATAGTAACCAGTGGGCTAAAAAGCCAAAGTAAATGGGAACAAAACATGTACACCACTGTGGCCACTATCACTTTTTAGAGTTGTAGCATTGACAATAAAAGCTAGATGCCTCTTCATATACATCTTAACTGCATCATTTCCTACTAAAAAAGAGTGGAAATCTTGCAGAAAAAAACTGCAAGGTAGGTATAAGGGTATTGTCTGTAATAGATACAGTAGGCATGAAAAAGCCTACTGGTGACACATCCTAGATTTGCTTCCAGCCCCATCTTGCAATAGCAGACCTAAGGGATTGTGGGAAGGGATAAAGTTCACAGCATAACTATAAACCTAGATATGCCAAAGATCGCGATGACCAGAAATACAGGATATAGGTATACAGAGTAGCGGAAAAGGATCACAGTCCAGAATAATCCCCATTGCAAAACTGTTAGAGACATTTACTTTAAAATGCTGAAGTACCTACCTGACTTATGTGAAGAGCATTATATTTAGTTACTTTAGTAAAATTAAAAGAAATTGCTGAATTTTCTTAACCATGCAAAAAATAAAAAATAAAAAGCAATGAAAAAATAAAGTCATAAATGATACCAATAAAAACTTCAAATTATCCAGCAAAAAAGCACAACTGTAAAAACAAATCTATGGAGGGAAAATTTTATTTTTATGTGCCTTAAAATTTAGTAACAGGAAAATTATTTCTTTGCCAAGTATTATTATGCAAAATCCAATAGACACTAAAGTTAGTGTGTTTTTTATACACTGTAATTTACACATTGTAAAAAAATTGCTTCAAAATTGCATGCCTCAACCCACAAAAAAACAAGCTCATCTACAGTGATTATGAAATTTAAAGATTTAGGAAAATCATACTGAATAGGTGACAAAAAGTGCTTTAGTGTTTAAACCAAACACAGACTGGTAACAAATGGGTGAAAACAATGTTATATTACATTATACAGGTCACATGCTTATAATTTTATACAAACAGCATAGAAGTCTTATTTATTGAAGAATAGCTTTGTACATAAGACACTCAACAACATTTTAAGGAATCACATATGGAAGCAAGTTCTAGTAAATAACAGGAATAATCCAGAGTTTTAATTTAAAATCTAACTTTTCAAAGCTATTAAGCTGCAGGCAATGGACCTGTAAAATAATGAAACTTGGGTTCCTTTCAGTTAATCTCAATTTTATCCATCCATCCTGCTACTCCCCCCATTGGCGAAAGCAGGTTTCCCATTCTCTGGAAAGCTGGGGTGCCAGCAGTCAGACCTTCACCTCTCAGCTAGTTATCTTGTAGCAAGATCAGGAGATTGTGGATGCCATATGCAACCTCCCTTTTTTACATATCCTAGCAGTCTCTCCTGAAGCCCTCACTCAGGCTGGGGGTATCGGCTCCTCCAGCTCCCGCTCCAGGTCCCAGACTTAATGGAATGGCACCACCTGGTGTATGCTCCCTGGGAATTGCAGCTTCAGTTCACTAGCAGTAAGAACTTCTTACTAAGGCAGAGTAAGGGCTCCAGGGGCACTACAGTTTAAGAGAATCTGGCTTTTGTTAGAAATTTGCACCAGGCCGTGTCTGACAGGTATGACCAATTCCACTACAGACCAATTTGCTCATCTACAGTGATATTTATTAGTAGATCAACTATGGCCAAGACACATGTCTGAATCCATAAAAAGTGACTAACGGTTATGGATATCAATGAAAATGTGCAGTTTTTCTGTAAACTCTATGGTGATATGAAAATCACATTCTAGATTTACAAAAAAAAACTTAATTTTCGATCAACACAAAATAGATTAGGGAGAAATGTTCTCTATAATAATAATTATAATAATAATAATAAAAACGATAAAAGCATGTTGGAATAAATCTCTGATCATAATATGAAAAATGTATCCTTGTAATGTAATGAATAAAACATACCCCCAAATCATCCCTCCATTGATGTGATCCTTGTATCTCTTCTGCTTTTTCTGCAAGATGCTGAAAGACACAAAAATTTAGAAACTTAATTTAACATAGGGCAATCTTTTTCATAGTTCTAAAGTTAAAAACCTCATAACATAAAATGACAAAAGGTCCCAAGGTTTTTAAAAGCACAATATGATAACAGTAGGTGTATCACTACAGCCATTCAGAGTATAGGCTCTGGTACACATATATTATGGTTGAGAATATATATGAGAATAGTTATCATTAGAAAATAATTATACCACATCTTCTACTTATAGACAGAACCACAACTAATTTAAATGCACCTTTTGTGGTTATAGCATAATTTCCCATGTGCCTTGTAAAGTACAATAATAAAGTATCTAGAACATTATAGAAATGGGGTGCACAGCATATGCACCTAAATATCAGCTCACTCTGATTTTTAAATTAACCCCATTATCACTCCAACATATGGTAATCTCAAAAGATTAAATTACAATCACCTGCCAGATTTAAAGTAACCTGATCCAAACACTAGTACAGGTAAAATCATTATTTCAATTGCCATTCAAAGTTGTCTGGCACCTGTAGAGCCATTAATTAATTAATTATTAATTACTCTAAATATATCTTAATAAATCAGTCACATAGCCTTTTTTATATTTTAACAAAGTTATTTTTCAATCATTATTCAAAGAAACTACTTTTTAAAACCAGTCTTAATAAACAGATAAATCTGCATTGCACTTACTGAGCAACACATATGATGTGCTCACTTTTTAGAATACCCTTCTTAAACAATAACACCCTGCAGTGTAGGTTATTGAATGGTCTGTTAAATCATTAACTTGCCGAACAGGAAGAAGTACATCCCCACTGTTTTAGGCTGTTTCAAGAGAAAAAAAAAATGCACAATTTTACAGAAGTTTACTATGTATGCATAGTACTGATGAATATGTTGACCTTTTAAAACCTGTTTTTAAAAGCTGACAGCTATTGGTAAGAATAAAGAATAATTGTCAGTACAGTTCAGAAATTTCAATGGACATTTAAACAACTTCATAACTTGTACACTTTTATAGAACCTTGGAATAAAATATAACTTTGTGTCAACTATGATTTAATATTAATTGAAAATAAACTCTGAACTCTGCCCCCCCTCCCCCCCCCCCCCCCCACACACACACACACCCTGTGACTTGCTGGATGTTGCTGCCAGGGAGCCAGGTTTTTCAAATTGACAAAATTAAACCTGCAGGGGTAGGTCTTTCACAGAGGCTTTTTTTCAGATTTAACGTTTGGTTCCAGATGATCCCTTCCCTTTGATCTGTGGGTCTGTACAACCATGAATATACCAGATTTATTTAGATTTTGTTATGTTTTAATACTGTTAAAGAAATTTTCATTTTTCAAAAGGAAAAAATTCTTGGTATTGCCAAATTCTGACACTACTTAATAATAATAATTCTTTATTCATATAGCACCTACAGATTATGATGAGCTGCACATAACAACTTTCTAAATGGTGATTTTTTTTTGTTGGATAGGAAAGGCGCAACCCTTTAATCTCCTTTATTTACATTTTGATGGGTGACAAAATGGCAAAAAATGGTGACTAGGCATTTTGACATTTTTTTCTTAAGACAGTAATCAGATGGAATCATTATTTTTTTATATATCTTATCAGATTTTTATGCAAGATACTCAAAATGTTTATGATTATATTTGTCATATGTGTATTTTTGGATTAGGGGGGAGTACTATGTTTTTTACTATCTTTTTAACTATTTTCCAATGCCCATTAGCAGGTATTTCTTACAAATACCCACACAGGAATAAACAGTCTCATAGCAAGAGTTGTTGTCAGGGCTTTAGTGGTGCCCTATGTGGAGGGGTCCAGCTAGTAGATGCTGAGTAAGGCCTTGATACCTACTGACAAATAAGAAGATTTGGAATTTCTAGGGCACCAAGCAATGTTATGTTTAATTCTGAATTACAGAGACAAAGGAGTCTATTGCTCCCTACTCTGCCGCAGATTTAAACTGTATTTGAATTAGCAATTATAAAAATAATATTGAAATAAACAAAGACTTATGATATAACAATATTAAGAAAAACATGCATGATTTAATTGATGTAGTATTATTGGAACAATTGCAAACATTGCATTAGCACTCTTACTATTTATCCTCATTTACTACAAATTGCAAAATCATGATGGCCATTAAGACTAAGCAACCCAAAAAAAACCCTTTCCCTTACTTAAAGTATTGCAAGATATCCCCACCAGAAGAAAATTGATATTGCCATGAACATTTTGAGGTATCAGGATGTAGAATATATCATTACAAAACTTTTACCTGATATAAAAAACTAAATAAAAAACAAGACAATGGAGAAGATCAATAAATACCTTGGAGGATATTTATCATTCCTTTTTTTTCAAAGTTAGTGCACCACAACCCATGATGCACTGTTTTTAAATGGCTCCGATTTATTTATTTATCTACCAAATCCAGCTGTTTACACTAAAGTTAGTTGTATAGGCCATATGCAACTTTTTAAAAAGTCACAGAAAATTGTGTAAAAGCTCGCCTGATCTCAGGTGGCGAACTTGGCATCCTCAACACCAGACAGAAATGTTAGACCAACAGGCAAAGGTGTAATTTAACACAAGGAAGATCTACCTAAGACAAATTAGACTAAGAAAGAAAGAAAGTAGACTGACAGGAAAACTAGAAAGAGAAAAGATAAATCTCCCCATGGCTGGTTTCTTGTATTGCTTTATAAGACTTTTTGGTCTCTGTTGAGACCTGAGATATTCCATAGAAGTAAATGTACTTGTACAGCTCAACAAACAGCCTCCAGACCACAGCTTAAGTTTGTTGAGAAAGTCTTCTGATGCACGGATTTATTACTGCCTGGACTG
Organism: Engystomops pustulosus; assembly: GCF_040894005.1. NCBI lineage: Eukaryota > Metazoa > Chordata > Amphibia > Anura > Leptodactylidae > Engystomops > Engystomops pustulosus. Next base: position 121,797,936 of record NC_092414.1, read on the forward strand.
CAGCCACAAAATCTTACTTGAAAAACTAGAGAAGGTTCCCAGCACCACAGTTAAAATTTTCTTGATTTATTTAATACATGTTAAAAACGAACAGGCTGGTATTGCTATCCATACTTGCTGACAAGTTTCGGGGACCTTTTACAAATTGTGTGCCCTTAGTCATAGCCTGAGACCAAAAACTCTCAGACAGCAGTACAAGAAACCAGACAATGTGGTGATAGATCTCCCGCTGAATGCTTTTATACAGATTATATAAACCAGCAATAACTTTAACATTGTTATATTTTCAATATATAATCATATACTTTTCCAAGTATTAGCATTCCAGGAAAATAATGATGATTTATTTGTGATTTATTCAGGTTTATCTACATTCTACATTTTTCTCTTCTGTCTATAGCTATAGGGGGTGCAGAAGCAGCAGTCACACTCAGTATCTTGCCAAGTATGTAAACACAGTATCATAAATTACACCTGATAGGTCGGGGGCTGTCATGTGTCATTCAACTTATGCATTTGATTGTCAGTAGGAATTCTTTATTCTTATGAATTATGTGTCACATTTACTGATAAACAGTCTTGAAGTTTTGCTTAAATGTCCATATGAGCAGTGAAGTCTCCAATAATGTTATCAGATAAGCAAAAGATCAGCATTCAAAAACGCTATTCTTCTCAATATAAGCATTCTCTTTCCTTTTATCCTTTCCTCTGCCACGGGGCTACTGAGAATTGTCACTAGATAAGACACAACAAAAGCAGAGCTTATGAAGCCTATCTATTAATACTGCTGTCTTTTATATACTTTGTTAAATAAATTCTTGACATCTAGACACTTCAGTCTGCTAAGCAGGTAATATGCAACTTTCTTCCCAGTCCCAGTCACACATCTAGTTACCTGAGAGCAAACCATTACAAGTTAAAAAGTGTTCTGTCTGTTTTGAAGGCTAGTCTACAAGGAATAGTTCAGAATGTTCAAGTATTATGTAAACTTGTTACAGATGCAACTAACTTCTGGAATGTGAAAGTTAGGAAATTATATAAGATGAGTATTGTCGAACCAAAAAACCCTGTATTAAAGTTTAATTACACTTGGATAACAAAGAGAAATGACAGTATTGTGTTTCATGGATCGAGGTTTACAATGTGACAAAGGTGACATTAAAAGGGTTTTTCAAGAATTTTTATTACTAAAGCACCTTCGATATCTGATAGTTTGGCGGCCCAGACACTGCACAGATAAAATGGTTTGTCTGTTATAGCTGTGAAAAGTTGGGTCTGTTCTTCCTGTAGTGGCTGAAAGCTATAACTACAGCCACAGCTCTAATAGAAATACATATGAGACACAGCTGGTCAACGGTCCTCTGTTCTCTATTTTATGATGAAAGAACAGCTGCTTACCCTGTGTTCATATCTCTTTTATATCACCAGTTATTTGCATATGTTATTTTGAGCCAAAAAAATGTAAAGCAACCACAAGACAGATAAGTTATAACAGAAATACTTACACATGCTCTTTGTGCTCGACCACACCTAGATTTGACTCTATACAACTGATGAAAAATAACTGAACAAGTAACAGAGATGCGAACTGGTCCTAAAGAATCATAATAATTGGTAATTTGCCTTGGAAAAATGAATTGTGAATGTTATATAGTATATATATATATGTATCTGTTGACTCAATGGCCCACATTTATTAAAGCCTCTGCGCCAGTTTTCTGTCTGACTTTGCACATTCTTTTTAGTGCTTGCACATGTATTTATAAAATTTCTGTGACACAATTATTTAGCAGCTACATTATACCCGATGCGACCTGTTATACCCGTTTGCACGCCCTATATAAATGGTGAAACAAAAAAAGTTGACTGAGCAGTGGATAGTACGCTATATTCATGAAGATCGGGCGCCACAATTCATGAATCTAGTGCCCTCTGCACACTTCACAGGCAAACTGCACCTACTGCAGATTGCACAGTTTATGATAAATGTGGGCCAATGTAGTTGAAAATGAACTATAGCTTTTTAACACCTCTAAACAATGGAGTGATAAAAAATAATGATGTGTTGAGAGTGAAAAGCCATTTTCTGTGGCACTCAGACTCATGAGAGAAAACAGCTGGTGAGTTGCATTGACCTAATAACATTCATTATTACTTATTTTCTACAGGAAGAAACAAGAAGTCATTAAGATGTTTTCTTTAATGATTTTGGTAACTTAGCAAGCCTTTTTTAATGTAAATGATCCGATCTTATGAAAGTCTGCCAGTTCCCAAATAATCCATCCAATGATTTAGTTTTGTGCTTGGAAATGTATGTTTGGTCTACATTAAGATTAGAAAAGTGTCTAAATTTCTTTGTCAATCGATAAACAGCATTGTTTAGAAAAAATAGCAATATATGATATACAATTTGATATTAACACATACATAAATGAGGGTTATATGTTTATGAACATTTATACAAATTAGAGTAGATATTTACTACCCCCTTTGGGTAGCCATGGTGACAAAACTCAACAACCTAGGACTGGAAGCTTAGAGGTATCACAATGATGGCATTGCTCCTCATGGCTCACTCTGGCTCCTATCTCTTCATATGATGTGAATTGGTGCCATTTTAGGTATTTATATGTGCATGCTATCTAGTGTATTTTGAAAAAGCGTGTTCCAGCCTGTATTCATTTATTTTGAATGTGTGTCTACAAGATAAAATTTCGACTCCTGTCTGCACGGATGTCCAGAGAGAGCTAATGGCTTGCTGACCAGTATTCAATCCAAGATACCTTTAGACGCATGAGAGTCAATAATCTAATGGGGCTATCTGGGGTATATATTAGATATATTTTGCAGTATCACACAAAATGCTGTCTTTCTTTGTTATTGGTTTTATCTGTAGTTAATTCAGGGGAACGGAAGACAATATGTAAAAAGGTAGCCCTGACCATAGGGCAAGAAGATTTGTGGGTTGGTGAAAGGGAAATTTGGCCCAGTTTATCTTCTTCAACCATAAAGAGTTTTTCTTTAGAAAAATGTCATCCAAGTTAATCAAAGACCAGGATATTTGCATGTTTATTGCCTTTAAGGGCAGATACTCTAGAACAAAGGTAGTTTGTGATAAAATACTCAAACCCATTCAAAAAGCTTTCACAACTTTAATAGGAAATAAAACTGATATGTTTATAGAAAATTATTTTGTAAGATGTGAAAGTATTGGAGGTCATTACTGTAAAAGGAATAATATTTCACATATCCCTGACCAAAACTATGTTCATAGACAGTTAGAATTCATACCAAAAGGTGTTTAATTAGAATGTCTATCACCTAACGCAGTCATCAGCTAGATCAAAGAACATAGTCAAGTACCATTAGTAAATGCAGCACAGCCAGAGCTCAAAGTATTATTGTTAACAACGTGTGTCTTTAATTCTTAATGGAAAGGCGACATTGACACTCCAACCCCTGTCTTAAGTGTATCACTTTCATTTGTTTAAAAGGTAAAATAAAAGAGGAAAGTTTAACAATGTCCCGTATTATCCAACTTTTTAATTAAGTCCAGGTGTTGTTTTAAACACTATAATACAAACATATTTAACAGTTTAAATCATCTTCATAAACTCAAATTAACCACAGATTTAAAATGTTTCCCCCACAATTGAGTGCTTTTAATCACAATTTTTTCATTGTGAGATTTTTAAAAAAGCAAATTGCAAATTCGTTATTTTTTTTTTTTTTAAATCACATCCACAAAGACTAAATAACATCTAAAATGTATTTTCTGGGTCAGTTCAACTACACAGATTCACATATATATTGTATTTCACTTTCTTTTACTTACAATATTCACCACTCTACTATTATATATTTTTTCAACTTAATTCTTTCTATGAAATTATTAGTATATATTTATATTTAATAATACATTCATTTAATAAATATAATTAATATATATTCATTATGTTGTTATTCTTAAAGCATTTTTTACACTGTATTTGTTCCACAGGCGGAATGGAAACTGTGATCTTTGTTCAATGACATAATACACTACTGTTATGTAGCTCTTCAATCCTCACACGAAGTGGAAGAGCTGGGATGTTATTACACTGAACATCTCTGGCATCTGAAAGAATGGAAGACCTAAGCTCCGCTTATACTTTAGCACTGTAAAAACATAATACTCTAGAATAAGGACACTTAACGGTTAAAAAGGTTTATTGACAATCATAGAGGGGGTAAAAGTATTTCCATTAATCCTGAAAAAAACCAATGGGGTCCGGGCAGGTGAAACTTTTTTAAAAATTGTACTTATTCTTCTCCATCTTCTGATTGGCTAATCATTACTGATTGGCCATAGTAATAGACCAGAAAATACAGCAGTTTTCGAACCAGACATGGTGTGATAGAGACTTGGGTGAAGATTTTGGCAGGGATCTGGGAATGAGGGAAGAAGCAGAATGTTTAAGGTAAAGCTATAACTAGAATCAGCATGGGCCTTGTCAGTCATATTCAGCCACCGCTATCCAGGGGTCCATTACCTCTTAGTAAGGTTAAGATGCAGGGCTGGATTATAAGGAGGGCTCCAGGGGTGCATGGCCCAGGGCCCTCACCACTTTACTCATAAGGGAGCCTCCACCAGCAATGTCCTCCAAGCTGTGACAGTGACTCACTGGCTCTGTCAGTGAGAGCATGCCTGCCTAGTCCACCCAATCTCATTCTGCGTGCAGGATGATTTTCAGGAGCTGTGCTGTATTTAGAGTGGCACATGATTCCCCCTCCATCCAATACCTGAACTGGTTGCAAGCCAAGTCCTAGCTGATCTGTATTAGGTTTACTTCCTCACAGATCACTTGGCCCATTCTGTGAGAGGAGTTGAGGGCACTCTAAGGGTAGTAGTGCCACATGGGACTGGTGCGGCTACTAGGACTAGTAGTTAATACCACTGCCACCACTACTGCCAAGTTAATACCACTGATACTGTGCAAAGTAGGCTAATTAGGAAGAAAGAAGGATAACATTTAAAATATTAATAAAAATTTTGAAGAGTTATGTGTACCACTGTCTGGGCTTAATTCAGTTTTTGTGCCCAAGGGTCATCACCAACCTTAATCCGGCCCTGCTAAGATGTAGTCTCCTGTATGCAATAGTGGGAAGTTTCACTTTGTAGCTATCTGCATAGAACTGTTGATAGAATGACAAGATGATTTGGGATATATATGGAGATGGGATAGTTTCAAAACTTACTGGGTTAATAAAAAGAAATTGAAACAGATTAATTTTACATGTACTGTGACTGATTAAATTTAATTGTAATAGTTAACATAAATTTTACACTATATGACAAGGAATTTGTTGTTTATCATATTTTAAATTGACCTTGTATTTTGAAGATTCTAATGTTTAGTATACACATTTAGTATTGTATGTTTAGTATAATGTATATTTGAACACGTTTTTAGGTTTTTTGCACTCGTTTGTGCTTAGGTTTTGCACTTTGCATTTTGACTTATGTGTGGTTATAATATGCTTTGCTTGTGAAAATTTGGATCCCAAAACACTGCATATTAAATTAACTTCACCTATAATCATAATTTTGGATTTGTTGTGTCTTTTGCCTACATATATAAAAAAAAGTATGATCTCTTTATTCTCTAATAAATCACACGATGAAATCTGAAATAATTCTTAAAAATTATAGTGAATGAAAAAAGTGACTGTTAAGGATACTTTCTGGCTTAGAATCCAAGTACTAAATGAAGGTGGTGGAACAGAACATGTTTCTGTCAGTGCTGGTTCAGGAGGACATGTTCCTGATTACTAGGAACCTGTGTAGCAATCCCGATGACCTGAAGCGTGAATGCAATTCAGTCTAAGCTATTAAGATGGTAAGGGTTACGAGCATGAGCATCCAAAGATTCTTCTAATTGTCTGCTCCAATAACATATAATTTTGGTGTCCTTACTAAAATTGTGTAATTAGTATTACACAGCAAGATCACCCAGATCACACAATACATAAAATATATATAAATAATAAGACAATGGAACCAGGCTTAAAAAGCAGTTGATAAATTGGTTAACATGACTGGTAAAGCACCTGTGCTCAGCAGTTCATCAGCCTCACCAGCTAGCACAGTGCATGGTGTATAATTACACAGACCCTCAATGCTGCAGGAGGCACAAATAACAGATGGTGCAGGTTCTGAATAATTATTTAAATTTGACTTGGAATATGAATCAAATTTGTGTGGCAGAGTGTTGTGGGGAAGCATAAAGCCGGTTCACACTAGTCAACTCTTGTGTCTTGTTTCCACATCTTTATTGTACAATGGTCTACAATATTGACCAACATTATTTAAATCAAATTTTGCTAATTTTTTCTCTTTGTCCTACATTAAATTATTTTCACTATAATATCAATCAAATTTTGATATAATGTAATTTTAGTGCAGGCTTCAACAACCGTCATTATTCAAAAAGGTAAAAATGAATATTTTGTGGACAGCAGCTTTTTGTGTGTTCATACAGTGAATCTGGGATCCTATTGCATTAAGAATACTGCCTTTCAAATTATTTATGGAGGAGATATCCAGCAGAGTGTTATTAAGATGTCCTAAAGGTCCCAAAAGGGCAATCCATCACAGCTCAATATATGGAATAAATAACGGACAGCTATAATAGGCTTAGATGACAGTGAAGAAGTGAGTGGCAGACAGGCGAAGGTTAGGGACTTGCCACAGTGATTGCTGGTGTTGGATATCCAAACTGTCAATCAAATCCGTCAGTCAATGCACATTATGAATATAAAATGCATGCATTTTAGTTATTAAACATATCCATTAACACAGCAGCAATAAACAATTGGGAGAGCATGAATCTGATTAAGGAACAAAAATAATTTGGTGGTGAAAAGGTAAAATATCAATCATGGTACTGACTACCTAGCCAAATTAAAACAACCATCACTACTTTAGCATGATGAAGAGTTAGGGCTCATTCATACAGGCATGTCCTTTTTGTTAATTCCAACACATTTGGGTTTTTTCCAGATTCCCACTACAGCTTTCCAGAAAATCAAATGGTACTAGTAAGAAACACATTTTGTTCCATGGAAAAAAAAAAAAAAAACCTCATGTGTCTGCTAGGTGAAAAAAATAATGGCCTTTGAAAGGTGGAAAGTGAAAAAACTAAATTTAAAATAATAGGTGGAGCAATGGTGGGGGAAGGGTTATTGCTACATATGCAAATACTAGAACATTAGTTTTACTATAAAGCTATATGCTGATTATCCACCTAAATTCAGATAATAATGATTAACATTGTCAGTGCAGAAGAATTTGCCAAATATAAATTTGCAGTAACCATATGTATTTTATTTTGATTAGATTGAAGGAACATTAGTAATAATTAAAGTAATTGTAAAAAGTAGGTATTATAGCTTATGATCTACCCACACAATTTAACTGGTGGGTGCAGCAATAGTGACAAAACCTACCGATACATTTTTAAGGTGTCTCTTATGCATAGCTTCACATGACTTAAATAAGGAAAAGAATATATGAAAACAATGGTAATGAATAGCCTTATTCTAAAACCAACCTAGGTCCACAACTTGACCAAAGATTGATTTTTTTTTCTCTTTTTCTAGAATTTAACCACCACCAAGAAGGGAACTGAAGAGTTTGTTTCAGACTAATGGCTTTCTTATAAGCCATCCTATAGAAAATGTGCGACTATGACAGATATCACAAAAGGTAAAGTGACTGCTGAAGTGGTAGAGAACCAACGTTAGTAGTGATTTGCACTTTTGTGTAGTACAGCCCCTAATCTCCTATGCTAATAAGCGATAACTATGTTTTGGCTACTATTTAAAAGGGGTTTGTATAGTGATACTGTGGTGGTCCTTCACCAATGCTGTTTTGCATCCCAGCAACACACTTTGTATGGCTTTTTTTGACAAACCAAGTCATAAAAAAAGAAGACAATAAACAAAGTACACCTTGGGGGAAGTAACTTTTATGAAATTGGAACCACCAGGAGATTGGAGGTGTGTTTGTTCCCTTTACAATGTGTAAACACCAGGACTTGGTGTGTATAATATATTTCGGTTGGCTTTAATTATGTGACCTGAAATGTGGAGCTTTGTTTCATACACATTGCATGAATAGCCAATGTAATTGTATTTATGTAAGAAGTCATTTGAGCTGATTAGTGACAAATACTAAATGAGAATAAAGTATTGTCTGCTATCTTCATTCCACTTGACTTTCTGGTTTATTGGGTAGCTTTTGCAGACATTATGAAAAAAAGGGATATTTGTTAGCTGTATCAAGATTTTATTTAAATAGATTAATTCCCAGCATAATGCTACATTTGCATATTTAGTGAGATGGCTGTGTATTTTAAACAATGTGTGAAGCCAGTAAAATGTTAGTGCCAGGGAAAGTTTATTACAAAATCAATGAACTTATGAATGGAAGATTCATTGAACTGTTAATTGTGCATCTTGAACACCTTCTGTATTCCTCATGGCTGATGTGTCTAATTGCTTCCTAACTTGGAAGGAACATAAATTACATTGACTATAGACATTGCCATTACAAAACCTCTCCAAAGCACTGGTCTCATTTTTCAAAAATCACTTTACATTCATGGACTGCCTGGAAGGAGCAAAACAGAAGCAACAAACATTGGATTGATCTAACAATATCTGCAAGTGCAAATCAATATTCGATATTCCTTTTCTTTAATACACATGCGCTTTATTAGTACTTTACTTAATACTAATAAAACTGTCTACTAGTACTTTGCCAAATATTATGGCACCATTTTGGAATAGTGCCTTATATGATATATTTTGCAAAATATATTTCATATGCAAATTTTTGTACCTCTATATTAAAAGAAATCTGTCACCACCTGGGACGTCATTTTCACTAAAGACAGATTGCTGAAGCCCATTATGGCTGGATTGCAAAGATGCCTTTCTCTCTTTTATGCGGATTTGCATTGCGATATAATTGTGCATTTTATTTTTCTTAGCACCCAGACAGAATCCTGTTCTCAGTTCCAGGGTGTGTTAAGGTTTGGATGCATTTAAAAATAAACATGTTATTTGTCTGTGGTGGTCACTCACTCCTCAGCTCTCCGTCCCCACCTTTTGCTCCAGTAAAACTCCTCCTTCTTTCTCTTTCAATCACACAAGGTCAAAGCTCACAGCTTGGTGAGATGACATCAGTGGGGGAGGTAGGAATTGTGCAGGAGCACAAAGGTGGGGGCTGAGAGCTGAAGAATGAGCAGCACAAACCAGCAGCACATGTTCTTTTTTTTGTAATGCAGCCAAACCAAAACAAACCTGGGACTTAGAGCAGGATTCTGTCAGGGTGCAAGGTAAGTTAAAACACACAATTATACTGTATTGCCAATGCAAAGGCAGAAACACATATTTGCAATGCAGCTGTAATGGACTTCTGCAACCTGTCCTTATTGAAAATGAGGTCCCTGTTCCCTTTAGTTTAGTTTGTAGGTGTCTCTTCCAAGTACAGCATTTTTCGGACTCTGTGGCGCACCGGAGTATAAGGCGCACCATCAATAAATACCTACTAAAATGTCTAGGTTCATACATAAGGTGCACTGGACTATAAGGCACACCTGATTATAAGGATAAATGACCATCAGGTGGCAGACCTGTGCACAGTTCAAGGCAGCTATTGTCTGTAAGTAAGGTTTATATATAAGGCGCACTGGACTATATGGCGCACCTTTGATTTCTGAGAAAATCAAAGGATTTTTTTGTGCGCCTTATAGTCCAAAAAATACGGTATTACAGTTTCATCTCACATACTAAATAAAACATACTAATACGCTATAGGCAGCATGACTATATTTTATGACTTGGGATGAACACTGCACAAGGACCAGGACTACTGACAGAGTACTTGTCTATGATGCTATGAGTCCCAGCGCCCAAAGATTCACTGTCCCATATTCAAAACACAATTGTAAATGTCTAGATCCTGAGGCAGTGCTTGGTGTCAGAAACAGGTTTGTTTAATTTCAATTATTAATGATAATAACAAGTAGCTGCATTTAAATTTATGTGACATCTAAGCAAATTAGTAAAACATTATATCCAATATCATATTAATGGCTATATATTTCAACCAACAACTTCTGTACACTGCTGCTGAATCTACAATATTTCAGTATAGAAAAAAATCAATACTGATGATGCTGAGTAAAATCCAGAACTTGGAAGTATTCTCATTTATTTATGCCCGACAGGCTGTGTCTCTTCCATCCACTAATTATCCATATGTCTCTCCCGGGAACTTATTGTGATAACATGAAAGAGTCACTGGGTCAGCCACAGCTCTTGTTACCCAATCACAAACCTGTCAAATCTAGGTGTAAGCTGCTACCCTTCAACCTTTCCATTTCAATACTGTGGAAACCAGCTGGTGTGGCAACACGGAGTCCCACTCAAAACTGACATGCTATCTACGCGAAAAAGGTTTCACATTTATGTGAAGAAAGAGTCCAAATACTTTGCAGAAGTACCTGTAATGTGAGTTTACCAAATCTCACTTGGTATTACAAGACATAATGGCTCTCAGGAGAAGGAATAAATAACAGACCTGATGCAGAATTAAATGTAAACCTTATCCTGGTTAAAAAGGGAAATATCTATAGAGCACAATTTTTACTTTGTGCTATTGCTAATCTTTTGCTTAGCTTCTTTTTTGATACACAACACTCCTCTGTAAATTAAGATAGGCACACTGAAATATGAATGGTTCTATTTTAATATTACCTCCAAATCACATGGGCCTTTCTAACTGCATAGGACTGGATTACCTTGAGTTTATTATAATTAGTTTGGTTGCTTTTTCCACTGAAAAAAGTGTAAAAAAAAACTTGGCACTAGGTACAATTTTAGTACTGACTACAAGCTAGACACCAAGTGAACGGAATGATAGTTCTGTTATTTCAAAAGTCCAAACTTCTGAGCTCTCATAGGTATTTGTAGATAAAGAATCTACTGTGTGCAGTGAAAAAGCAACCCCGTGGTACCTATAGCCTGTGTTGAACTGTTCCACTTCAAACCAAGCTGACTTAGTATTATTCAGTAGAAAAGGATCTATACAAAACTCGAGTGATAATTCAAAATTGTCAAAATCACAGTGTCTCTAGAGCATTTCTATCAACTTTCATGTTTAAGATATTGCATATCTTCAGTACTAACATATTTCTACTTTGGGTTATGTCAATGTCAGGCCCCTGGGTACATTGTGTGAATATTATATTTGGTTTAATATAAATTATAGTAAGAATATTTGCATTTGAATTTGCACTTTACAAGATAATTCCCATAAATAATTATTTAACACTAATACCAATTAAATAAATGTAATAATGGCTTTTCAAAATCAGAACAAATCCATGTAAGACAAATAAATATGAAGGCAGGTAATGTTAGAAAACTATGAGGGCTCAGTGCAAAATATCTTAACAATAATAATAATAGCAAAAAATATCTGAACAATAAGACATTACCCAAACAACCTTAGTACGTACGCTAGGCTGTAAAATAATGAGAGCCTAGCAGCTAACATGTGCTTATCACTTGTCATGCATGAAACAAAAATAGATACATTGGCTAGCATATTTTTATAGGTTACTACATTATTTAAAAGATATCATTATTTTATGCCACCCATTATAGACATTAATTAACTAATGGATTGAAATGTGTAAGCAATTAACAAATCAAAGACTACAGTGAAGGAAATAATAATTTCATATATATACTTTTTTTTGTTTCCCCTATGAACCATTAATAGTTCTGGCTCCTACAGACCAGTTAGACGCCCAGTTGACAGACAGTCAACTGTATAAAAGACTCCTGCCCATAGACCTAATTAATAAGTCAGACTGTAACCTCCACAATATGGTCAAGACCAAAGAACTTTTGAAGGATGTCCGGGACAAGATTATATACCTGTGTTGCACAAGGTTGGAATAGGCTACAAAACCATAAGTAAGACACTGCTGGTGCATAGTGCATAGTAAGATAATTGAAGAAGAACAAAATGTCAATTGACATCGATTTTGGGCACCACATGGGTATCTATCATCATAAGGAAGGTGAGAGATCAGTCTAAAACTACATGGGGGTACCTGCTAATGATCTCAAGGCAGCAGGAACCACAGTCACCAAAAAACCCATTGGCAACAGATTAGGCCGTGATGGGTTTAAAATCCTGTAGTGCCCACAAGATCCCCCTACTCAAGAAGGCACATCTGCAGGCACGACTGAAGCTTGCCAATAAAATCCTGGATGATTTTGTAATTAGGAGAAGGTGCTTTGGTCAAATTAGATAAAAATGTAGCTCTTTGGCATTAACTCTTTGGAGGAAGCGAAATGCTGCCTATGACTCAAAGATCTCCATCCTCACTGTCAAACATGGAGATGGAAACATTATGTTTTGGTGGTGTTTCTCTGCTAAGGGCATAGGACTATTTCACCGCATTATTGGGAGAATGGATGGAGCCATGTACCTTGACAACTTCCTTCCCTCCTCGGGGACATTAAAAATGGGTCATAGCTGGGTCTTCCAGAAAAACAATGACCCAAAACATATAACCACGGTAACAAAGGAGTGGCATATTAAGGTCATGGGGTGGCCTAGCTAGTCTTTAGACCTTAACCTCATAGGAAGCTGCAGCACTGAGTTGTCAAGCGAAAGCCTCAAAATCTTTATGATTTAGAGATGATCTGGAAGAAGAGAGGACCAAAATTTGTAATGACATGTGCACAAACATCATTGTCAAGTACAAAAACGTGTAACTGTTGCGCTTGCCAACAAGGATTTTGCTTCCAAGTATTAAGTCTTGATTACCAGAGGGATCAAATACTTATTTCTCACTGCAAAATGCAAACAAAATTTATATAATTTATACAACATGATTTTAGGGATTTTTTTTCTGATATTCTATCTCTCTATGTTAAAATTACCTAACCTTAAAATTATAAACTCTTCGTGTCTTTGCCAGTAGTCAAACTTATAAAGTCATCCAGGGATCAAATTATTATTTCCTTCACTATAAAGTATAAGAAGAAAAAAGCTGAAAAGTATTTTTCCATCTATAATATCATAACATAGAATATAAACTTAGTGTATTGCTCTTATTTTGTGACTTATGACATATTTATCTTATTTTGTGACTTATTTGTTTATTTGGAGCTTTTTAATACAATGTATAGAGTATTGAAATTCATTTTAGGCCTATGATTAAACCCAGAGACATGTCATCCTGCAGATGTCTCTTTTTTCTTGGCTGAGCACTGCATTATTTTTATCTCAAGAATGTATGCTTTGGAACTGTTTGCCAATTCAAATTCTCCAAAAGTCAAATTTTTCAAAAGTTCTTCATCGCATCACTCAGATATTTAGGACCCATCTGTTAAAGCAGAGCTTTGCTTGATTAAACAATACTCAGTGGAATAGTACATCTTTGAGATAGAATATTTGAGGTAGCTACATCAACAACCTATTTCTGCGTGCCAACACTAGAGTTCTAATTATTGCTGTGAATTCTCGGCACAGACCTGCCTCCTGTTTAAATCTTCAAATGTACAACGATACAAGTTAAAATTAGACATTAGAAAGATAATAATTTGACTCATAGTTTTAATTTATAATAATAGGAAATTACTTGTTAAATTTAGTTATATAGTAATATCTAGATAAGTATTAAAGCACACGTAATTGTATGTTTGCATCTAGAAATAAAAAGAAAAAACTATAAGCAAGACATTGGGGCACATGTATCATTGTATTTCTGCTGTCTCTTTTCAAAGTTGTTTGCTGTTGGCACATCTGTATGTTCTTATGTATCTCAGTCAGAGATGCACAAGAATGTGTGTTTTTCTTTTGGTGGTGTGAGTTTGAGCATTTTTTTAAAAAATTTTGTGACTTTCTGGGCGCAAATATGGAAGTAAGTATGGGTCAGTTGTACTTTGGTTTGCACCTAAAAAGTCTCTCATTTGCTCAAAAATAGGGGGTAAAGAAAATGCAAATAAATAAATAATGACTAGTGATGAGCAGACCAAAAACTGCAATGTTCTGAAGTAAGATTCTGGATAAGATTTTGCTCAGAATCCCTCCTCTTTCCTGAATCTTAACTAAATGCCGCCTGCAAAGCAAAAGTTACCAGAGTCCATTAGTAACACCCGCAATGATTTTACCAGCTGCATTTTACCAGATGATTATTTTACCAGATTCCTTTCCAATAGTTAACACCCGCAACCTGTGCCAGCACAGACAAGAGGTGTCCTAAACACCATTACACTTATGTTTTTAGAGAGTCAAATATAGTGTCACTATATGCATGCATCTATCCTCTGCATATAAATAAGTGGCCTGCTTCTGTAACTAGAAAGTTTAGAAGTGCAATTCACACTGTTTTATTATTGATTGTCAGTTTATTTATAAGAAGGGGATTTGTTTGAAACCAGTTTCAATAATGTGGCAATTTACCGTACAATCAGTTTTTAATGTCATAGTAATTACTCCCATACCAATAAAAGAAATCTTGCATTTTGTAGAAAGCAACTGTTAGCATAGTTTGGTTTGGTTTTCAAATAGAAATTGTAAATTATTTTTCACCATAGAGTGAATTTGTTATATATACATATAGAACTTATATTGAACTTTACGTATTGAACTTTAACCCCTTGCTGCCGAAGCCACTTTTTACCTTCCTGATACGGCCCATTTTTTTCAAATCTGACATGTGGACACATTGTACCTCATGTTAGTGGAAAAATGTAGGAGATATGTTTGACATTATTTATGAAAAAAATAGATATTTGGTGAAAATATGGTGAAAAACGCAAAATCATACTTTTGAGGGACCTGCTCAGCTTTTGCATTACTTTCAGTGCCAAAATAATAGTAAAACCCCATAAGTTAACCCTTTAATTGTATTACAGGTGTTTACAGGTGAAATTTTGAATTTTTTTTTTGGCTAAATAAATGTATTTTTCAAAAAATTCACAATTTCTCAGTAAACTTTGGTATGGGCACACTCAAGAACATTAAAGGAAAGGTGTGCCATTCAGAGTAAATTTGCAGAGCAGATACATTCTTCAATTTTTTGGCAATTTGGATACATAAGGGCTTATTTTCTGCTAGATAAGATACACTTAACAAATACTTCATTTTAGTGGGTCTTTTAGATTATTTTAAAGAAAATCATCAATTATCATTTCTTTTTCTTTAAATTTTTTAAGGGTGTTTACCATACCATAAAAAATGTTATCTTTATTGTATAGACCACTATGATTATGGTGATACCTTATTTATATATTTAAAAAAAAAAAAATTCAATTTTACTGAAGAAAAACTAATATAGAGAAAATCTCATTTGTAAGCGCTGTGGAAGGATCCAAGTTACTATAGATGCCCATTACATGCCACAGTCATGCACGACTGCGGATGATGGCTGTAACATACAGCTGACATACACAGCTTCTGGTGCTGGCTCCGTTCTAGAGTTGGTGCCAGAAGCTTATCATAGTAGTACGTTACGATGCAAGAAGTAACTCCCGTCCGTGATGTACTACTACGTCCATTGCTAATAAGGGGTTAAAGGAGAATTGTTACATTTATATTAGAAAATGCTCACAACACTTCCACCTCCTACACAATATTAAAAATTATCGCACATGATGCTTTAAGCTTTGATAGTTGTATTTTGCTATTCATGCACTCGATGGTAAACATGTGTTTTACAGGTGAGAACAGAAGCAGATTTTTTTTAACTGCAGTTCTCTACAACTCTACAGTATATATTTACTATATCAGGGTTTTCTCTATATCATATGTGGTATAAAGGGCCCTTAGCACCCTATGCATCTATGAAAGGAATGTGAAGATAGATGCTGTATGGTCGATCTACATATAAAAATCATTTACATGTGCTGCAAAATTATTAATAAGATCTAAGGTCCCATTTCAGCAGAGTTCAGTAAAGGAATAAATTAACAATGCCACGACTTGAATAATCATCGTCCCTCCACAGCAGGTAGTGATTGTGTAGGATCCAATTTAGAACATCTGTCAATACCTTAGGCTCTGCAAAGCTGGTGCTATTTATTGGCTGGCTGTGACTTAAAAGTTCTCTGGGGACATTTCAATATTATAGACTAGTGCATAAAATGCTACAGAAGGGAACAATGCATTTGCTTGGCTTAAAAATTAAAAAGGGATGCTTAGTGGATAATTAAATAAGCTGCTAGCTAATAATAAAAGAAGAGAAACTGCTTCAGCTAAAGTATGAAGATGTCAAATGCAAAATTAATTTTAATCAAGAAAATATTAAACTAGCAGTATCCCTGTGGATATAGCACAATACCAGTCAGATATGAGAACTCTCATAAATGTTTAGTATTCACAATCTTTCCCATATTGGGTGTATTTTACTATGTATGAACCTAACCACTTGATAGTTTCCTTATACAGAAATCTGCTCATTTACTTTACTACAGCTATCCACCCAATGTATGCAAGATGCCAACAATGCACATTGTGTAACGGTTTGGCAAAGTACCTGACTAACCTATTAATTGTGCATTCCCTGAATTTGGATAATTTGGTCTGCATGTCCTACAATTGCCTTCTATTATGCATCAAGTATATATATATATATATATATATATATATATATCGTATATACTCGAGTATAAGCCGACCCGAGTATAAGCCGAGACCCCTAATTTCAACACAAAACACTGAGAAAACCTATTGACTCGAGTATAAGCCGAGGGTGGGAAATGCATTGGTTACAGCCTCCCAGTATATAGTCTGCCAGCCCCTGTAGCATACAGCCTGTCCAGCCCCTGTAGTAGGAAAAAAAATAACACTGTACTCATCTTTCCGACGTCCCCCATAGGTCCTCTTCTGTCTCAGACTGTCTCAGACAGAAGAGGACCTACGGGTGACGTCAGAAAGGTGAGTTTTGTCTTTATTTTTTTAGTTGACTCGAGTATAAGCCGAGTTAGGGTTTTTGAGCACAAATTTTGTGCCGAAAAACTAGGCTTATACTCGAGTATATAAGGTATATATATATATATATATATATATATAGACATGTATCTTTTTGTCTCTTTAGGTTTAAGATACATGTTTGGGGAGGCTTTATCTGTTGTGGAGATGAATAGCCTATGGCTTCTGGCCACGGCACGGTGATCGCAGACATGTGCCACTGTTCTGGCACACCAGTTGTGAAATGTTAGTAATTCCTGGTGCACATACAGGAATTGTCACTATTTCCCCCCCTTGAGCCACCTACTTACTGATCGAGCATGGAGAGATGTAAATGGGGCTGTCCCTGGCTGCATAAGGAGCCTCATAGAGTGTTTCTGCCCCATGCCTGCGCACTAGCTTAAGCCTGCGCCAGGAAATGGCTATTGTCGTACATTAGGTAGATCTTTATCAATGTCCATTGATCACTATGCAATCAAGTATGTTGTTAGGTTGCAACACAAATTACTGTATGTAACTTTATTGTTTTGTTAAAATAAATAAAAAAATACTTAAAAAAAAGAAAATGGCTATTGTAATTATATCCCAATTATATACCATATAGAACCTGTTGCAGAGTTGTCCTGACATACGGCAAGTACTGGATAAATACATTTTCCTTCTGTTTCCATCATATTCTGTGGTTTGCCAAATTTTAGGAATTTGATTTACTAACTCTGTGAGAATTAATAATTCCTGGTGCTTATGATACTCTAAGGCAGATGTGTGAAGCTTTGTTTTCTTTTAGCTTTTATTTTACTCAACTGGGATGCTCCACTAATAATAAACACATTTAGGATCCTGTTAGAAGTGCACACACAAAGTTTAATGGTGTCATTATGTAAATCAACTCAAAAGAATTCTAATTCATTTTCTAAATTTCCTCATGAGAAAGGTTAAAATGATTTCAATACTTGATAACACAGCATATATACCAAAGTTAACAAATTGTTGAGTACACTTGACTAGATCAAAAGCTCCCAAAACAACTTTGGTTCAAAGTCTCAAAAGTGTAACATGAACTTTTTAACATGAACTGAACTTGGTAACACTTTCAAAGTGTTTTATAACATAGAATATTTTTAATAATTCATAAAAAATCACATCAAATTCTGTATTCTATATTTTTTTTAAAATCAATAGCCAAACTGTAGCTCTAAGGAGAAGTACTGATGAATCACCTTTGATGTTCCGCTTCCAATTAGCAGTGTTGTACAAATAAGAGCTGCTTCTATTTAACAGACGTTATGTTTTGCTTCAATCAATAGACAGCTGCAAGTGATTCGTTGAGGCATACAGTTCTAACTCTGAGCGTTAACATATTGACTTCCGTTCCTCGTGTATCACTCATTCTAGTCACAGCTGACTGAGTTTCATGTCAACCTGTCAACCCACAGCTGAAATTCTCATTAACCTTGAACCAGGTTGGGCTTGAACAATTTTTGAAAAATTACAAAACTAGCTGTTAGACAGGTGTATATATCATGCACCTGATTGGAGCCCATATGTTTTTAAATAAAAGATCTCCATTCCTGTTAAATATACTGAAAAAGTTAAACAGCTCCATCTGTATTTTGCAGTCTAGTGTCTATTAACATGAATATAAATTGATAGGTTGGACCTTGGATGTCAAATGTGGATCTTCTAGCACAGTGCACACCAACCTGTTGATTAATTTTCATTTATATTTTGTGCACTGATGACCTTGAAGACAGTGGTGTTTTATAGCTATGCATCAAGTATTTTCTCTAGTTTGTGCTGATGTTCTACCTGAATCAGCAGCAGTCCAAGGCTTTCATCCATTCATCACAATCTGGGTGGTAACTTGTCTCAATAGTCCTATGGCTTGCACTTCTGTTCTATATCTGGACTTGACAGCAGACATTGAGACGCTGAATGACAAATGACATTCCTTTTCAACTTTAAATGATATCCTCGAATAATTTAGTTTCTGCTGAAGACTAAAACTAACAGCTCATTTACATTGAAAATTCAAACCCATTCAGGCAAAAGGAGTAGCAGAATTTTTTGTACTTTTTCATTTTCAATTGAAATGCAAATTTATGAATCTATTTTATTTTATAAAGTTGTCTATACCTTGTAATTTGAAGTGGAATCATTATATTATCCTCTGTCTATTCTCCTTCAGTTTTAAGTAGCTTTTGATAAAAAGTCGTATGACACAGAGTCAACTCATTCAGAAAACTTAAAGTTGCATAAAGGTGATCAACATCTTCAAATCTTAGGAGCCTGTACGGTAATCTGTCTGAAAGCTGGACTATGTTTTATGAGCTGCAACACAAAGAACATTCTCTACATAGTATTGGGAAAATATTTTAGTAATAATGTCACAAGTCACACCTGTGTGCCCCCGTATGGTGATGCCCCATTGCGGCGGCTGCAAATGCGCTCACCTGTCTGTAACCCAACAATGGCTCCTGTGGCCTGGTGCATGTCCCCGCCCCTAGGGTACTCTGATGATTTTGTGAAATTTAAAGGGCCAGAGCGCCCCTAATATATGTCCTGCCTCTTCCTTTGACCTCTGCCGGACCTTTGTCCCCTGTTGCCTGAGAGAAAGTGTGTGACTTTTTTTGTGACTTTCGTGATTTTCCTGTTGTGATCCCTGATCTCAATTCTTTGATGCCTGTCTTTACCACTTGCTAAGTTTCCAACTCCACTTTTGTGACACCTATCCTGACCTCTTGCCTGACTACAACTCTGCCGCTTCTGTACCTCGGTTTGGCCACTACCGCGATCGAGTTGTACCCGTGGAGTGACCTGGTGGCTCTGGTGAATACCGGGTGCCACTTAGACTCTGCTCCCAGGTGTTGGCTTACATTATTGCTCGCGGAGGTTCAGTGGGTCCACCACCACCAACACTGACAAATAATAATTCCTTTATTTTTACAAGCTGGCAAAAAGATGTCCCTAGCAACTAACCATGCCTATGATTGGCCAGGGGTGTCATGTAAGATCTGTATGAAAGCTTTATCTTTTGAGGTTTGTTTATTTTCCATTTCCACATTTTGTAAGTGATTTTTTTTATGGCCTATTTAACTGCACATGCTGTTACCTGGAAAATATAGTCAAAAGAGCAGTTCTCTGTACATATGTCTTCATGTTGAGCATTTAGTCACTGTATCACTCTTATCTGTTTTGTATTAGAAAATTCTAACCTAAAAGATGTATCCATTGTTTTCTATGATAATTAGTATATTTATGATTCTTCTTAAACTTGAGGAAACTTTAAAACATGCTTACCCTGCAGTTACAGTCTACTGCTTTTATGTTTGAAGAAAAAAACTTTGATGGAAACATGTGACGATCCAGTGAGGCTTAAACCATCTATTTATCCGGTAAATGTTTGGCTTTCTCATTGCAGTAGATGTTAATGCCAACGCTTCTTGCAATGCTTGCCAACTTGGTGCTTCCTACTGGTTTTCTAAAGCTGTGTTTCTATTAGTAGTTCTTGGCCATTTCTACTCATTCAATTTTCTCATTGATTTATTGATTTGTTTACAACAAACATTTACTAAAAGATTTTATACAAGTGCTGCTTTCCATTCATTTGTAAAATGAAGCAATTTACAGAGACTTTTCATTAACATATAGAAGGTAATCAGTTGAATTCTACCTCCAGCTTTATGAACGTGTTTTATCATGTCTTGCCTTCCAAGTGCCTGGCATGCACACGTTTAGATACACCATGGGCATTCTGTTCCATTTTTAAGCACCTAACATTAGATTCAAATGACCTTTAACATGCCTATAAAATCTGTGGTTTCCTTATCACTCATTCATCACCATTCTGCTTCTTGAGATGAAGCCTTTATTTATAAGCTCAATGATCAATAGCCCAGATCAACATCAATCCATTCTGAATTGTTCTAAATTCATATTCTATACTTATAGTTTCAAAAATGCAATATCCTTGCATTTGGTATGACACAGTGACTTGTGTCCTGTGTGATATATTTTATCATTTTGCCATCACATTCAAGCAGTGAACTTTATTCCTGTCTCATCTCCCCTTATCTCCCTTTATCACTTTTCATATATGTACCTTGGTGCTGCACTCAATATCTTCTAATGGCTTTGGTTTATGGCTTAATTACTCATCCATACATTACATCATTTTCCTTTTTACCACTGGAGGGTTTTGTAAAGCCCATTTGGAGATTCTGTAGGTGATGGAGCAGCAGTACCAACTTTGATTTTTATTCTATTGACAAGAAATATTGAGAATATTAACAGTAACCCCTTGAACAAATCTTAGGCAAAGGATTGGCTAAAGGATATGCCAAGATTATAAACTAATTTTAAAATACCATATTGGTTTGAACAGAGAGTGGCTACAAGTCTTATTTCTCTCCTGCCAAGTCTGTACTTCATAGAGACAGACTATTGATTTCATGCTGCTCCATGCATAATGTTTTACTTCTCTAGGGGAGGGGCTGCAGAATGATACCAAATATTCATGTTAGTGATATAGGACCTTTCCCTCCCAACAAATATTTTTGAAATATTTTGATCCACACTTAACCAAGTTTCTCTGAGATAAAAAAAAGTGCTTGACATCAAGCATACATACAACAAAGCAATATAGCAAAAGTTAAAAATATCGTTGAAGTCCCAGGGTCAACATCTACAAAGAGTTTGTATGTGCTCTCCATGTTTGCGTGGGTTTCCTCCGCTTTCCTCCCACACTCCAAAACATACTGTTAGGTTGATTCGATTCTGAGCCCCATTGGGAACACGGATCGATTTGGCAAACTCTGTGCAGCGCAGCGTAATCTCTGTGCGCTATATAAATACATTTAGGATCATCATAGGTTATAAATGGACACCACTAGTCAAAGTACTTCACAGAACCACAGAATGAGTGTGTCTTTATGTTCCCTGGTAAACCCAGACAAAAAAGTTTGAATAATTGTATTAATTTTGAGAAAAAGGAAGGTAAAATTAACCACAGAAAACAATGTGACTCCATTTTAAAAGCTATGGATAAGGTAGAGGGAATGTGACTTGAGTTCAAAGGTACTTGTAAATATAGGAGTGAAGTAATCCATAACACAATATAAGTAGGATTATCACTGTTGTATGGATTAATATTGTAATGTAATAATGCTTTAAAATTTGTTTAGTGAAAATTCCAGTATGTCCTAGGTTCCTTGTTCTGTTGTGATATGTGTATCAGAAGTTAAGCAGGTTTTCACTATGTAACATGATCTCTTGATAGTTTAACATGAAGTAATATGATAGTTGACAATCTGTGTCTATTTGTGGCCATCCTGTTGGCCATGGGTGTAAAATCAAATGAAAATATGGATTTTTAGGCTTTCGTTATGAAATTTTGCTGAATCAGTTTAATGAGAAATTGCATTTCACAACTAAATACCAGAGATGGGTAAACTGTACACAGCTCTGTTTTAATTATTAGCCATTTATGGCTGGGGAGACTGATTGTAGCATTATCAAATAGGAATGCTGACAACAAGTGCAGAAAAAATATTTCCCCTAGGTCACTATTTCATTTTATATTTGCAGTTCTGCAAATTTACAGATACAGATATATAGTCTGGTAGTGGGACACTGGACTAGGGGACAAAAGACAGGACAGTGATATAGCGATATAGGACAACCACAAAGGCAGTCTCGTCCTGCCCCAAAGTGTGGACATGTAACAAGATAGACAGACAAATAAAGAGGAGGTCAACAGTCTGGGTCAAAACTGAGATAACATAAGTATATTATCGAATACATAAGAGAATTGTCAAGAACGTAAGCCAAATATTGAAAAACCTGAAGAACAAATGTATAACAAGAAAAGCACGGACAAGAAAGCTAGCAAGACATACTTTTTAACTAGCTATGGAGGATAGGACACATAGAGGTTTTATCAGAGTCTGACATATTCTCCAGGTGAGAGGGGCAGTGCTCTGAATGTGTGGGAGTGTTTATCCTTTCATAGTTCAGAGTAAGAATTACAAAGAGCCTGCAATCCGGGCAATAGAGCACTGTTCAGAATGATGACTGAAAAGCTACGGTTAGAATTCGGTGTCCTTTGCAGTAGACCAAGATACAGATATAATAACTCACAGCACATTGATTAGATTAAAAAAAATGAAGACACTAGTTTATTATAGTTTATCGTCTTATTGCAATAGTTATTCAATAATTCAATATTTCTTTTAATTTCCCTATTGCTTTATACTAAGATGATATCTCTAACATATGTATTTTTACAGGGAAACAAAGTCCTGTTTCCTAAATACACTCTTAGGAACCTAGTAATTTTGTAGATCAGCAATAAAACATTTCTACGTGTGAACCTTGGCTGTCAGGCAAGTAGAGACCTTTACTTATTGCTTTACCACATTTCATTTATAGATCAGCACATAAGCTCTTAATCTTCCAAGCATTTCCAATTGCTATTTCATTAAAGTTAATAGGTGGACCTCAAAATGTCACCAGATGGTGTAAAACTCTTGAGAACGTCTAGAACTTTTTCTAATGATGAGATTTCACCGAGATACAAAACAATTAGATTACAGTAAACTCATTTACATAACGAAATACAGTGTTCTTTTCCTTGTTGAAAGATTTATAGCCTTTATGCTGCCATAAAACAAAGACATATTCTTGTCTGTGACATAAGGTTCCAACTTAAAAATGTAATTTTGGAAGGCAGATAGAGAAACTACTCTCATAAGTTATAATATAAATTCGAAAGTCAACAAGTTGAAAGGTCTAGGAAATAGACTAGATTTCTATACTTTTGTATCCTTTTTTTTGTACACAAATTATAGTGATATTTCTCAGGATGATAATAACCAGACAAATAACCAACACGCCAGCCAAATGGTTAATATACCCAATAGATGAATAAGGCACAACCTCTACCCACAAGGTATTTAGAGCCTAACTACCTAAATGCATAGCATGAAATAGGAACAGTAATAATGTAAGAAAACTGTTTAAATTAACTGTACACAGCATTTATCTTTTGTAAAATATATAATAAAATGCAGAAATACTTCTGCTGAATAGGAGTCAACCAATGGTATCATCTGCTTGAAGAGTGTGCCTTGTGTATGTACAGGTATTTGATTTCCTTTTTACATGCCAACCTTATATTAATAACATCAACCACTCTTTGACATGGCAATTCCACAGATTTTAAATTTTTGTTAATTTTTACAATTCACCCATTTCTGGCCCTATAGCTATATGATGGCTTTTTTAGAGAACAAGGTGTATATTTTTTGTAAGCCTTCTTAAGACTTAACCTGTTAATTTAGCTTTTTTTGGTGGGATCTTTGGATACCATCACTTTTCACAGTAGCATTTGAGTGATACAGTGTCCATAAGCAGTTAGCTTCATTCAAAGACATTGACAATGTTCTGTAAGCTGAGCACAACTGTATGTACTGTATCCTGAGGACCATCATTTTACCTCTGGGGATTGGATTTCATTGGGTTGTAGAGGCCATTGCATATAGCACTCAATATAGGAGATGTATCTTATGCCAGCGCTTCGGGTGCTGGTGTATGATGAATGCACATCGGCAGTCGTCTGCACTGGCATAGAACACGTGGCATAGAATTGTGCTGTTACCAGCTCTGCAGCTTTCCTAATGCACAATACACAACATGTCATGGGCAGAAGCACCTCTTCGCACCACTTAGTGTGGAAAAGGGCTTAAGGGAAAAAAATATATTGCCTGACAGTTTGCCAGGCATTGCAATTGTTTCCAAGCTTGTACGCCAGAAAACTGGCACATAGGCCCTGATAAGTGTCCCACAGTCACTTGTTTTTGGCAAATATCTTCTACATACTGTAGACTTGTAGTATATTTTGGATTTTAATTTTGAAAAAAAGGTTGCCCTTTATAAATACCAAAAAATAATAATCAGGAAAGTATTAACACACTTGTAACATCTTTCAGGGTGCTTCACAATGAGTCATTGTCAGTTCCTGCATTATGGCCAGATAAAATTCACAAATTAAGTGCAGCAAACCAAAGAACAGCTTACATTAGTAACTTGCATTAGGCAGGAAGGAGAAAAGAAAAGGTGGACATCCACCACACACTTGACCCACAATTATTAAGTGTGCCTCGAAACACCAGGACTGTGCTCACATCTCCTTTGTGAAAACGGGGTCTCATATTACTGTAACAAGGTCAGATGAGTTTGTTGGGATGTCAACAATACTATGTCCTTAAAGGGGGTTTCCCACAATTTAAAGTTAGGCCCTATCCACTAGATAGGGCATATCTTGTTGATCAGGGGGTCTCAGTGCTGAGACCCCCAAAGATCACATAGACAAGGGGTCCAATACGGTCTCTCGTTTCTCCGTCAGACCCCTCGTCGCTCCGTCAGACCAATTGAGCAGATCATTATTGCTCATCGATCTCTGTCAGCTCCATAGAGATTAATTGAGCAGAACGATCATGCAAGGCCGTCTGCTCCATTAATCTGACAGAGTGACGAGGGGTCCGACGGAGGTACGTGGGACCCCATCAGACCCCTCGTTTTCGTGATCTGTGGGGGGTCTCAGCACTGAGACCCCCTGTGCTCAGCAAATTAGGCCCTATCCTGTGGATAAGGCCTAACTTTTGTTCATGGGAAAACCCCTTTAAACAACTAATGCATTTTAAAAGAATATACTTTTAAAATAGTGCACTTATATTTCCTGTATTTTAATTAATTTAATTTCTTTATTTATATAGCGCACACCAGTATAACTATGCCATTTACAATGAAAGGTGTACAGCTGAGTAACACTGCTAATACAAAACAATGTTTTAAAATAATATATTTTAATGAGATCCGATTTTTTAATGTGGTTATTGGATAAAAAAAATAAATAGAAAAACGGAAACAAGAAAAACATCAGTAGCCAATATTATTTTATTATTTATTTATATATTAATTATAAAAAATCTTTAAGTTCCCATGTGTACATGCATCATATATTAAAAAAAATGTGAACTGTAATATTCAATTTGGCCACTAGAGGTCCAGGGAGACCGATGCTCTGCACCTCATTTTCAATGCTAAAGCGAAAAATCCAGAAAAAAAAAAAATCGATGTAGTAATCTGCTAATGCATTTAATTCATTATTATAAAGTATTATTTTCGGAAACTATCATTATATAATAAAGATTTAGTATATGGCACTAATTTACAAATTTACTCATATACTGTAGTTTCCACATGAAAAATAACTACACACACATAAAAATCATGCAGCCTTATGAATGAATGAATACCGGCTGTATGAATACATGCAGGTATGAGATTGCGAGATACATTTGCAAAGGCCACCACTAGTGATGAGCGAGTATACTCGTCCGAGCTTGATGCTTGGTCGAGTATTAGCATACTCGGACCGGCTCGTTGCTCGGACGAGTATTTGCCCTGCTCGATAACGAGCATTTAATTAAAAAAAAAAAAAGTGAAGAACAGTAAAAAAATACAATTAAAACATTTAATTTAATCATTTAATTGAAGTAAACAGTGAAAGAACACAGTGCAGAATAGATTGCAGATGTTCGCGAACATCTCCGATCTGTTCTGGAGACACGCGTGCAGAACGGTGTTCTCCGCAATAGTATTTGAAGAACAATATGTGTGAAGAACAACTTGCAGATGTTTGGCAACATCTGCAAGTTGTTCTCTACACATATTGTTCTTCAAATACTATTGCGGAGAACACCGTTCTGCACGCGTGTCTCCGGAGCAGATCGCAGATGTCCCGGAGACACGCGTGCAGAACGGTGTTCTCCGCAATAGTATTTGAAGAACAATATGTGTGAAGAACAACTTGCAGATGTTTCCAAATCCGTTCTGCAGTGTTCTTTCACTGTGTTCTTTCAGTGAAAACATCTGCACTGAACAGTGCTCGTTCAGTTTGTAATTTTACTGAAAAATGCTCGGGTTGATTTCAATGGGGCTCGTTACTCGAAACGGGCACTCGGGCATCGGGAAATGTTCGGCTCGAGTAACGAGCACCCAAACATTTTAGTGCTCGCTCATCTCTAGCCACCACCCATACCACATACAGTCTTGTTAATTAGAATGAGACCATATGCCTCATACAGTATGATTGTGGAACATCTTTTTCTACCCTAACCATTACTAATGCTATTAACAAAGAGGGGCATCCATAAGCAGCTGCCATTGAAAGCACTGAATTTATAGGGACACACCACCAGCATTACCTCAGAAAGATGTTCCAGAACTCTCATATTATGGGAACTGTAATTACTTAATAAAACAGGCAAGTCACAACACCTCTAAAGAGGCCCCTGCTGTCTGACGCGTTCCCACCAGTGCTGATGGCAACAACCTTT
Source organism: Engystomops pustulosus (assembly GCF_040894005.1). NCBI lineage: Eukaryota > Metazoa > Chordata > Amphibia > Anura > Leptodactylidae > Engystomops > Engystomops pustulosus. The sequence continues at coordinate 121,825,380 of NC_092414.1, forward strand.
CTTGCGTCACTGATTTGATAAAAGTTGCTAAAATGTAACTTTTATTAGTCTGCGTATAAAATGTACCTTTGGCTCACACAAATGCTTAGGCCCTATAACATATGAGCCCTCAACAATTTTACTGTTCTAGTAATTGACCCTGAACCTGACCCTACACGTTTCAGCGAGAGTCACTTCCTCAGGGGTCTTTTATTTCACTCTTTAATTTTCAATGTGTTATCATGTCAGACAAGACTACATTTATTTAAAATAAAGGTCAACAGTATTAAAAGGTCTATTTATCTAGCCTTGCCGTTACTCAGCTCGTTATTCACACCTTGCAGTTGTGTCCTTTTTGGGTACACAAAAAAGCTCCTACAATAATTTTATTAGATGTATTTTCTGTGTATTTCTTAACATGTACTGCAAATAATATCCTAAAGGTGGGATTGCACTGTTATGTGTTAGATCCCATTAGGACTGTGTTCATTTTACACTAGCTCTAATCTCCTATTGAGCAGTTATGTTGTAAAACAGTGGTAGTCGCATATCCTGTGACATGGTAACGCTGTTATTTCCATAAGCATAGCCTTTAACTGATAGTGCTATCCTTCTAAACTTCTCAATTGGTGGCTACTATCACTGTCTCATATCATAACACTAATCGCGCAGTCATGGCATATCCTGGTACAATCTATTACGTCTATCTAGACTTATATGCTCCACAGTCCACTGACTGTCTGGTTTTTAGATGCTTTTACAACATTGGCCACATATAGAGAGCACAGCATTACTCATTATGTCCACCTAGACTGCGCTGTGACTGCTGTACAGAAGACTAACTGCCTACTCAGGAGATCACTGCTGACATTGAACATAACATGTGGCAGATATTATGCCGGGCCCTTGTTCTGGGGGCTTGTGCATCTGTGTGACATCACATGACCATGGAAAGGAAGTAAACAATAAAGCTTCCTGTTGCATGACAGCAGGCAAAAATCTAGGAAACTGTAATGAATTTCTACAGTAAGTATACTGAAAATGTTATTACTTTTCATGACACAGTTGGTGGCATAACTTGAAACTGAGGGACCCCAGTGCAAAGTCTGTGCCAGGCCCCCTTCTTATATGGGAAAGTGACATCTTATAGGCTCTCTAAGCCTCTTGGGTCCAGTTATAATCGCACCCCCTGCAAACAATATCAGTTATTTGATTAAAGTGGACAGTGGGTACCTGTCCAGATGTCTGCATCATAGGTCCACATATTCATATATAGTTTATAGATGCACTGTAACCTATAGAAGTAGTCCTGTGGATCCCTCGTATCTAAGGCCAGCAGCTGTAAATGATGTGTATCTTTCCCATTGACACTCTTAAATATAATATTACATAGAGATTTATTACAGTCCTACAAGAAACTGCATACTTATTACTATAATGAAAGCTTATCTACAGTAAAAATCACTACACTCTGTTCCATTGGTGCTTTTGTACTATGATAAGGATTATCCGGCTCTACACCTGAATAAAAAATGTATAACACTGCCAATATATAGGTAAAAACTGATCATATTAGGGATTCTCTACAAATAAACCTTAAAGACTTTATCCAGTATGTGCTGGTTCAATTATGCCGTTCTCCTGTCAGAAACTAGTATGGGTAAGGATATCATGTCAGCACTGATCCCTGCAAGATTATTTTTCTCAGAGCTAAAAACATACATGAACAATAGGAAGCCAAATAAAAAATGTAACATGCCTCACAGCAAACCCGTACAAAGGAATCAACAATGAGAAAAACAACCTAAATATAACATGTAAAGAATATTCTGTCACATGTTTCGGGCTATTTCTTGGAGCAACTCTTCTCCCATTATAGATATGGGGAACCATCTTCTATTTAGATTTATATATTACAGCCTTAGATTTATTTCTATTATGATACTCCAGAACAGGATAGAATGTTCGTCAGACAGCAATGATTTTTCCTATAAGCCAAATCTTTAGGTCAAGAGGTTTAGTTTTAGATTCTGTTGGGTCACGTTCTGAGAAAGGTCCAAACAGATCCTTTAATTTTGATAGCTAACTATCTAAAGATATAGAATTGAAACATGATAGAACAGAATAGAACAGGTAATCAACATCAGAACAGCAGGGGACTAACACCAAGCACCCTCTAACATCAGAGGTTTCCAGAAGTTGACAAACACATCATATAGCATGCTGCTCCATTTTCGGTGTGGTAGTCAAAGCAGGTTACTGCTATTAGTATAAATGGGATTTAAAGGGAATCTGTCACCACATTTTTCACAACTACTACTAGTGGCAGGTCCCCACTGACGCCCTTCTTTTTTTTAGCAAAATGTTGTTCCCCTCACACTCCCATATATTCAACTTTATAATTTTACCAGGTATCCAAGGATGTCTGTAGAGAATTGAAGTGGGTGTGGCCTTTCTGAATCCAGCTGTTCCTCCTCCTTTCTCTGCATGCAGCAGTAATGTCATGTGACAAGAGTGACATCACCACAGGTTTTTTTAACCTTCTAACATTAGAAACTGTACACCAAGCATATCTCTCGTGGAATCACAGCATATCTTATAACATGAAATCATAGCAGCCTACATGGAGAGGTGTAGAAGTCGATTCAGGTATGCTGTGATTTTTTTATGTGCTCAGATAAGTGCATGGGGTACAGTTTGCTAATGTTAAGAGGGTAAAGGACCTGTGATGATGTCAACATTGTCACATAACATTAGGACATGCCCCTCGACGCAGCCTATAGATCCCTATATACCAGGCAAATGTATAACTCTGATTTTATTGGGCTCCAAGGGAAACAGTTTTTAGCTAACAGAAGGGTGTCAGATAGTTACTAGGGCTCTATAACAGCCTGTCACTAGCTATATTTGTGAAAAATGTGGTGTCAGGTTCCCTTTAAGCTGCAGTAATTCCAGTCAGCCTCTTCACATCTGCTCTGTGAGGGTGCTGGGTATCAGATCCCACTTAGCGATCCTACTCTTCTTCTTGTTATATTTTCTTGTCTTATCTCCTTAAATAAGGAAAAAATGTCATTAAGATTCATAAAACAAATTAGGGTAAACATTTCAAACTGTGTGATAAAGAATTATGTTGCAATTTGCACCAAAAAGCTGAATGGAACACCTTGCACCACATTTTTAAATTTTTTTCAGACAATTTTTAGACACTGTACCAAAAACAGTTCCAGCACATAGACCAGCAGGGGACTAGAGTGACTATGAGACTTTTAATGAGACTTTTTGCAGAAGTCTTAAGTCATGAATCTGGCTTTGTACAGTGTTGCACTAGCAGTAGTTCTATGTTTACATGAGATTAATGAAGAGGTGTATATTTTCCTGTGAACCTTTTTAGCGGTAAAAAGTCTCAAAAAACCTCAATGCGATAACTTTGAGACTTTTTTTACATCAAAAAGCCCAGAAAAAACAATGATAAATACCCCACTTTCAGTCTAACTTTGAGAAACTTTTGATAAATCTGACCAACTGTCTTAGACTTTGTGTGCCTTGTTTTAACATAGTAGTGGCACAGCCTTCTCAGATTGTTGTGTCTGGATTCTAATTGTTTGTGTTTAGAATTGTGCCATGTGGTTTTTTAGCTTTGTAAGGCTATTGCCCTCTTGATATTACAAAAAAACAATAAAATTAAGGTGCAGAATCAGTTAACTATCCAGTTAATAAGGGAATATGTGCTCACATCTTGATAGAGAGGGAAAAGGGGAAATCATATCAGTAGCTGAAAGTGAAGTCTAACACAATTTTATTCTGTCTCTAGTATTACCGCTGTCACCGTGTACTCTTTCACCTGTCAGCTGTGCCACAGAAAAGAAAAGAGGAGGGGGTTGAGTACAATCTGCAAAATCGGCTTGTATCCTACCTCCTGAGGCAGAACACACACATCTTATGGGTAGACCCTCTGCTGGCTGTGCATACAAATAGACAGAAGAAAGCAAGCAGCACGCCAGGTAGACTTAAGTAGCAAAAAAATAATAATAAATCAAAAATCATTTCAGCGCTTTGGCTCTAGCATTTCTCAAGCCATGTGACCAATGTTTGAGGTTAAATTTATTGATAAAATAAGAGAACACATGATTAGAGATGAGCGAACACTAAAATGCTCGGGTACTCGTTATTCGAGACGAACTTTTCCCGATGCTCGAGTGCTCGTCTCGAATAACGAACCCCATTGAAGTCAATGGGAGACTCGAGCATTTTTCAAGGGGACCAAGGCTCTGCACAGGGAAGCTTGGCCAAACACCTGGGAACCTCAGAAAAGGATGGAAACACCACGGAAATGGACAGGAAACAGCAGGGGCAGCATGCATGGATGCCTCTGAGGCTGCTTAAACGCACCATTATGCCAAAATTATGGGCAACAGCATGGCCATGACAGAGTGACAGAATGAAGCTAGATAGCATCTAAAACATGCAATAATTGACCCTGACACTATAGGGGACGGCATGCAGAGGCAGCGGCAGCAGGCTAGAGAGTGTCATGGCGACATACCCTAAATGGACTCAGGCTTCAAACCAATGGGTGGCAGAGAGGAACCAAAGGAGGTGAGCAAGAAGTGCTCAAATAATATCGGTACATGATAAAAGTTTGCCAGTATATTTTGTGGATTACACAGCAGGGTGGCGACAAAGTTAACATGGAAGCCATGAAAACAACCCAAAATTCTGCCTGACACAGCTCGTTTGATAAGGGGACCATGTATGGAGGCAGTGAACTAGTAGTAGATTAAAGGTGCTGCAGTTAAAACTATGTTAGTTGGATCTTGGCATGGAGCTGGCGCTCCGCTGCCAGGCGAGCTTTCGCCAATCCAAGCCCCTGTCTCTAGGCTACTCCCCAAACAGCACTTCTAAGAACCTTTTGTATAAGATCAAGTGTAGTAGCGTTCTTATAAGTTTAGGATATGCCGGGTGAGGGGAATGTAAACAGATGCGCAAGAAGCGCATGATGCGCATGGAGCTGGCGCTCCGCTGCCAGGCGAGCTTTCGCAAATCCAAGCCCCTGTCTCTAGGCTACTCCCCAAACAGCACTTTTGTATAAGATCAAGTGTAGTAGCGTTCTTATAAGTTTAGGATATGGCGGGTGAGGGGAATGTAAACAGATGCGCAAGAAGCGCTGAAATAATATCCCTAAATGGTAAAAGTTTGCAAGTATATTTTGTGGATTACACAGCAGGGTGGCGACAAAGTTAACAACTTTGATGTGGAATCCATGAAAACAACCCAAATTTCTGCCTGACACACCTCGTTTGATAAAGGGACGATGTATGGAGGCAGCTATATGGACGACTTTTGGAGGTAGGAATGGAGACAACGTGTGGAGGCTGCTATGGAGACAATTTAATTTGGATAGTGCCTGTATGTGGCAGTCCCAAACATTTTTCAAACCAGAGGAGCAGGTAGGTGGCCCTCCAGTAAAATGGGATAGATTGAGTGCCTGTATGTGGCAGTCCCAAAAATTGTTCAAACCAGAGGAGCAGGTAGGTGGCCCTCCAGTAAAATGGAATAGATTGAGTGCCTGTATGTGGCAGTCCCAAAAATTGTTCAAACCAGAGGAGCAGGTAGGTGGCCCTGCAGTAAAATGGAATAGATTGAGTGCCTGTATGTGGCAGTCCCAAAAATGTTTCAAACCAGAGGAGCAGGTAGGTGGCCCTCCAGTAAAATGGGATAGATTGAGTGCCTGTATGTGGCAGTCCCAAAAATGTTTCAAACCAGAGGAGCAGGTAGGTGGCCCTCCAGTAAAATGGGATAGATTGAGTGCCTGTATGTGGCAGTCCCAAAAATGTTTCAAACCAGAGGAGCAGGTAGGTGGCCCTCCAGTAAAATGGAATAGATTGAGTGCCTGTATGTGGCAGTCCCAAAAATTCTTCAAACCAGAGGAGCAGGTAGGTGGCCCTCCAGTAAAATGGGATAGATTGAGTGCCTGTATGTGGCAGTCCCAAAAATGTTTCAAACCAGAGGAGCAGGTAGGTGGCCCTCCAGTAAAATGGAATAGATTGAGTGCCTGTATGTGGCAGTCCCAAAAATTCTTCAAACCAGAGGAGCAGGTAGGTGGCCCTCCAGTAAAATGGAATAGATTGAGTGCCTGTATGTGGCAGTCCCAAAAATTGTTCAAACCAGAGGACCGGGTAGGTGGCCCTCCAGAAAAATGGAATAGATTGAGTGCCTGTATGTGGCACTCACAAAAATTGTTTCAAACAGAGGACCGGGTAGGTGGCCCTCCAGAAAAATTAAATGCATGAAGTATAGCAAGAGCCAGTGGGCCCTGTCAAAAAATAGCCATTTTCCTCTGCTTTACTGTACAAAGAGGAGGAGAAGGAGGAAAATGAGGAGGAGGAGGAGGAGTGGATCAATTATTCAGGTTGAGCTTCCTTCACCTGGTGGAGATTGGAAATTCTGAGAAATCCAGCCTTTATTCATTTTAATAAGCGTCAGCCTGTCAGCGCTGTCAGTCGACAGGCGTGTACGCTTATCGGTGATGATGCCACCAGCTGCACTGAAAACCCGCTCGGACAAGACGCTAGCGGCAGGGCAGGCAAGAACCTCCAAGGCGTACAGCGCCAGTTCGTGCCACATGTCCAGCTTTGAAACCCAGTAGTTGTAGGGAGCTGTGTGATCATTTAGGACGATGGTATGGTCAGCTACGTACTCCCTCACCATCTTTCTGTAAAGATCAGCCCTACTCTGCCGAGACTGGGGACAGGTGACAGTGTCTTGCTGGGGTGACATAAAGCTGGCAAAAGCCTTGTAAAGCGTACCCTTGCCAGTGCTGGACAAGCTGCCTGCTCGCCTACTCTCCCTCGCTACTTGTCCCGCAGAACTACGCACTCTGCCGCTAGCGCTGTCAGAAGGGAAATACTGTTTCAGCTTGTGCACCAGGGCCTGCTGGTATTCATGCATTCTCACACTCCTTTCCTCTGCAGGGATGAGAGTGGCAAGATTTTGCTTGTACCGTGGGTCCAGGAGAGTGAACACCCAGTAATCGGTGCTGGAATAAATTCTTTGAACGCGAGGGTCACGGGATAGGCAGCCTAGCATGAAATCTGCCATATGCGCCAGAGTACCAACGCGTAAGAATTCACTCCCCTCACTGGCCTGACTGTCCATTTCCTCCTCCTCCAACTCCTCCAACTCCTCTTCTTCTGCCCATACACGCTGAACAGTGAAGGACTCAACAATGGTCCCCTCTTGTGTCTCGCCAACATTCTCCTCCTCTTCCTCCTCATCCTCCTCCACCTCCACCTCCTCCGATATGCGCTGAGAAACAGACCTCAGGGTGCTTTGGCTATCAACAAGGGAATATTCTTCCCCCGTCTCTTGTGACGAGCGCAAAGCTTCCGACTTCATGCTGACCAGAGAGTTTTTCAACAGGCCAAGCAGCGGGATGGTGAGGCTGATGATGGCGGCATCGCCACTGACCATCTGTGTTGACTCCTCAAAGTTACTCAGCACCTGACAGATATCAGACATCCACGTCCACTCCTCATTGTAGACTTGAGGAAGCTGACTGACCTGACTACCAGTTCTGGTGGAAGTTGACATCTGGCAGTCTACAATCGCTCTGCGCTGCTGGTAAACTCTGGATAACATGGTCAGTGTTGAATTCCACCTCGTGGGCACGTCGCACAACAGTCGGTGAGCGGGCAGTTGGAGGCGGCGCTGCGCTGCCCTGAGAGTGGCAGCATCTGGGCTGGACTTCCTGAAATGCGCACAGATGCGGCGCACCTTCGTGAGCAAATCAGACAGATTGGGGTATGTCTTGAGGAAACGCTGCACTATCAGATTTAACACATGGGCCAGGCATGGCACATGTGTCAGTCTGCCGAGTTGCAGAGCCGCCACCAGGTTACGGCCGTTGTCACACACAACCATTCCCGGCTTGAGGTTCAGCGGTGCCAGCCACAGATCAGTCTGCGCCGTGATGCCCTGTAATAGCTCTTGGGCGGTGTGCCTTTTGTCGCCTAGGCTCAGCAGTTTGAGCACCGCCTGCTGTCGCTTAGCGACGGCACTGCTGCTGTGCCTAGAGCTACCGACTGATGGCGCCGTGCCCACGGATGGTAGTTCGGAGGAGGAGGTGGAGGAGGGGTGGGAGGAGGAGGAGGCATAGTAGGCCTGAAACACCTGGACCGAGGTAGGCCCCGCAATCCTCGGCGTCGGCAGTATATGAGCAGCCCCAGGGTCAGTCTCGGTCCCAGCCTCCACCAAGTTAACCCAATGTGCCGTCAGCGATATATAGTGGCCCTGCCCGGCAGCACTCGTCCACGTGTCCGTGGTCAGGTGGACCTTGTCAGAAACGGCGTTGGTCAGGGCACGGATGATGTTGTCTGACACGTGCTGGTGCAGGGCTGGGACGGCACATCGGGAAAAGTAGTGGCGGCTGGGGACCGAATACCGAGGGGCGGCCGCCGCCATGAGGTTGCGAAAGGCCTCGGTCTCTACTAGCCTATAGGGCAGCATCTCCAGGCTAAGCAATCTGGAGATGTGCACATTAAGGGCTTGGGCGTGCGGGTGGGTTGCACTATATTTGCGTTTCCGCTCCAGCGTCTGGGGTATGGAGAGCTGAACGCTGGTGGATGCTGTGGAGGATCGTGGAGGCGACGATGGGGTTTTTGGGCCAGGGTCCTGGGCAGGGGGCTGACTAGCAGCTGACACAGGGGAAGGAGCAGTGGTGTGCACGGCCGGAGGTGAACGGGCTTGTTGCCACTGAGTGGGGTGCTTAGCATTCATATGCCTGCGCATACTGGTGGTAGTTAAGCTAGTAGTGGTGGAACCCCTGCTGAGCCTGGTTTGGCAAATGTTGCACACCACAGTCCGTCGGTCATCCGGTGTTTCCTTAAAGAACCTCCACACTTCTGAAGATCTAGCCCTCGCCGCAAGAGCCCTCACCACGGGAGCTTCACTAGTTGACAGTGGCGCTGATGCACCAGCTCTGGCCCTGCCTCTCCGTCTGGCCCCACCACTGCCTCTTCCAACCTGTTCAGGTCGAGGACTCTCCTCCGTCTCAGAAGCACTGTGTTCACCCGGCCTCTCAACCCAGCTTGGGTCTGTCACCTCATCATCCTCCGATCCCTCAGTCTGCTCCCCCCTCGGACTTCCTGCCCTGACAACAACTTCCCCACTGTCTGACAACCGTGTCTCCTCATCGTCGGACACCTCTTTACACACTTCCACTACGTCAAGAAGGTCATCATCACCCACAGACTGTGACTGGTGGAAAACCTGGGCATCGGAAAATTGCTCAGCAGCAACCGGACAAGTGGTTTGTGACTGTGGGAAGGGTCCAGAAAACAGTTCCTCAGAGTATGCCGGTTCAAATGCCAAATTTTCCTGGGAGGGGGCAGACTGGGGGGGAGGAGGCTGAGGTGCAGGAGCTGGAGGAGTGGGGATTTCGGTGACATGGGTGGACTGCGTGGAAGACTGACTGGTGGTGGACAAATTGCTCGAAGCATTGTCAGCAATCCACGACATCACCTGTTCGCACTGTTCTGGCCTCAACAGTGCTCTACCACGAGTCCCAGTAACTTCAGACATGAACCTAGGGAGTGTAGCTCTGCGGCGTTCCCCTGCTCCCTCATCAGCAGGTGGTGTCTCACCCCGCCCAGGACCACGGCCTCTGACCCCTGCAGTAGTTGGACGCCCACGTCCCCGCCCTCGTCCTCTACCCCTAGCCCTGGGGTTAAACATTTTTAAAATGAGAGTTATAACTTTTTTTTTTTTTTTACTTTTTTTTTTTTTTTTTGTGTGTTTTTTTTGTGTTTTTTGTTTTTTTTTGTGTTTTTTGTTTTTTTTTGAGTTTTTAGAACCAAACAATCCTATCCTATTGCTATGGCTATTTTCTAGCCAAGTATCAAAGGAAGCACACTACTATGCCAGATGAGATGACACTGAGTTATTGCCTAATAGAAATCCAACCCCTACTGAATTTTGCCACTTCAGCCTTTGCTATGGATATGTGCGCCACTAAGCGCAGAACACAGCGGTCGCAAGTCTCACTACAAATTGCTCAGAATTGGCAAGTACATGCACTGCAGAAACTACAGCCACCAGCAGATCAACCAGAAATCAAATATATAGAACGCTACTGTAGGCTTCAAGAAGCTATTTGTATTCTCCTATGGCTATTTTCTAGCCAAGTATCAAAGGAAGCACACTACTATGCCAGATGAGATGACACTGAGTTATTGCCTAATAGAAATCCAACCCCTACTGAATTTTCCCACTTCAGCCTTTGCTATGGATATGTGCGCCACTAAGCGCAGAACACAGCGGTCGCAAGTCTCACTACAAATTGCTCAGAATTGGCAAGTACATGCACTGCAGAAACTACAGCCACCAGCAGATCAACCAGAAATCAAATATATAGAACGCTACTGTAGGCTTCAAGAAGCTATTTGTATTCTCCTATGGCTATTTTCTAGCCAAGTATCAAAGGAAGCACACTACTATGCCAGATGAGATGACACTGAGTTATTGCCTAATAGAAATCCAACCCCTACTGAATTTTCCCACTTCAGCCTTTGCTATGGATATGTGCGCCACTAAGCGCAGAACACAGCGGTCGCAAGTCTCACTACAAATTGCTCAGAATTGGCAAGTACATGCACTGCAGAAACTACAGCCACCAGCAGATCAACCAGAAATCAAATATATAGAACGCTACTGTAGGCTTCAAGAAGCTATTTGTATTCTCCTATGGCTATTTTCTAGCCAAGTATCAAAGGAAGCACACTACTATGCCAGATGAGATGACACTGAGTTATTGCCTAATAGAAATCCAACCCCTACTGAATTTTCCCACTTCAGCCTTTGCTATGGATATGTGCGCCACTAAGCGCAGAACACAGCGGTCGCAAGTCTCACTACAAATTGCTCAGAATTGGCAAGTACATGCACTGCAGAAACTACAGCCACCAGCAGATCAACCAGAAATCAAATATATAGAACGCTACTGTAGGCTTCAAGAAGCTATTTGTATTCTCCTATGGCTATTTTCTAGCCAAGTATCAAAGGAAGCACACTACTATGCCAGATGAGATGACACTGAGTTATTGCCTAATAGAAATCCAACCCCTACTGAATTTTCCCACTTCAGCCTTTGCTATGGATATGTGCGCCACTAAGCGCAGAACACAGCGGTCGCAAGTCTCACTACAAATTGCTCAGAATTGGCAAGTACATGCACTGCAGAAACTACAGCCACCAGCAGATCAACCAGAAATCAAATATATAGAACGCTACTGTAGGCTTCAAGAAGCTATTTGTATTCTCCTATGGCTATTTTCTAGCCAAGTATCAAAGGAAGCACACTACTATGCCAGATGAGATGACACTGAGTTATTGCCTAATAGAAATCCAACCCCTACTGAATTTTCCCACTTCGGTCTTTGCTATGGATATGTGTGCCACTAAGAGCTAAACACAACGGTAGCAAGTCCCCCTGCTAATTCCTCACAAAATGGTAAAAGATGCAAATTAAAATAAAAAAAGTAGAACGTTATTGTAGCCCTAAGAAGGGCTGTTGGGTTCTTTGAGAATCACTCCTGCCTAACAGTAAGCTAATAGAACACCCTAACGCTTTCCCTGACCAGCAGCAGCTCTCTCCCTAGCGGCATCCAGAGACAGAATGATCCGAGCAGCGCGGCCAGCGGCTAGTCTATCCCAGGGTCACCTGATCTGGCCAGCCAACCACTGCTATCGACGTGTAAGGGTACCACGTCATGCTGGGTGGAGTGCAGAGTCTCCTGGCTTGTGATTGGCTCTGTTTCTGGCCGCCAAAAAGCAAAACGGCGGGAGCTGCCATTTTCTCGAGCGGGCAAAGTATTCGTCCGAGCAACGAGCAGTTTCGAGTACCCTAATGCTCGACCGAGCATCAAGCTCGGACGAGCATGTTCGCTCATCTCTACACATGATCAATTCGGACTGCTACCTCATTTAGAAACATGACACAATTACATTTGTAAAGTGGATAAAAAATAGTGTCAATCCATAATATTTGTGTACAGATTTGTGTATAAAATACAATTACTGATAATATAATAAAACAGTGTTACATGGGCGAGTATCATACATTCTTGTTCACAAAGAATCACATTAAAGTCTATACTAAAGTGACTTGTGCTAAAGTGTACATGCAAAACATACCCCACCGAGTAGTGGATCATCATCCTGAATGCTCCACATTCACAATAACCAGAAAACAAACACGCTGACTCTGTTTTCTGGTTAGTATCAATCGGAGGACCTGTGGCCTGGTCTGTAATTGGCATATACCGATGACAGATCTCCTTAATGTGCTGCTATTTTGAATAGAAATAGCTATATTTCAATCTTAAAAGAAATCTGCTGTCAAAATCAAGTATGGTAAACCAGGAACACTTACTCATAGATCTAGGCATTGTGACTGTGGTAATCTTCTTATATTTGCTATCCAGTGCCTCCTTCCTTCTAAAATCAACTTTTAAAATATGTTAAAGAGCCCCTAACTGCTGTAGCTTCATAGGCTGTTACAATAAGCAAAGCAGGTCTCCCCTCCCCCTGCACTTCCTGCTGTTGCTTTGTTACACAGGCATAGGTAGGAGGGAGAGGATTGGGTGAGACGTGTTCTGTTCATTGTAACAACCTGTGAATCTGCAGCGGGACTCTGGTAACACCACCAGAGCCCCCCAGGCTCATTAGCATAATAATAAAGGTTGTTTTTGGAAGGAAGGAGGCCATGAATAACAAATACGGTATAAGAAAAGTACCACAGTGTCTGGATCTATGTGTACGTGTCCCTGGTGTATCATGCTTTTGATTTTAGATTTTCTTTAACCCCTTAACGACTTGGCCTTTTTTAGTTTTTTCACTTCCATTTTTCACTCATCAAATTCAAAAATCTATAACTTTTTTATTTTTCCACATAAAAAGCTGTGTTATGGCTTATTTTCTGCGTAACAAATTGCACTTCGTATTTAATTGCACTTCGTATTTAATATTCTATGGCGTGTACTGGGAAGCGGGAAAAAAATTCCAAATGCAGTGAAAATGGTGAAAAACCACATTTGTGACATTTTCTTGTGGGCTTGGATTTTACAGCTTTCACTCTGCGTCCCAAATGACATGTCTACTTTATTCTTTGGACGCTATTTTCCGTTACGAGGTTAAACGTAGTGAAAAAACATTATCATATTTTGATAGATCGGGCATTTTCGGACGCGGCGATACCTAATGTGTTTATGATTTTTACTGTTTATTTATTTTTATATCAGTTCTAGGGAAAGGGGGGTGATTTGAATTTTTTTTTTTAGGTTTTTTTATTATAATTTTTTTTTTAAACTTTTTTTTATTTTTACTTTTACTATTTTTCAGACTCCCTAGGGTACTCTAACCCTAGGTAGTCTGATCGATCCTATCATATACTGCCATACTACAGTATGGCAGTATATGTGGATTTTACTTCCCATGCATTACAATGTGCAATTAGCACATTGTAATGCATGGGTTAAAATGAAGTAGCCTCGGGTATTCGGAACACTCGAGGTTACCATGGCGACGGATCGCCGCTCCCCATGACGTCATCGGGGAGCAGCGATCCACGACAAGATGGCGGCGCCCATGCCCCGATCGCGGGTGTTACCGGTAAGCCTTTGCTGCAATATGCAGCAAAGACTTGCCGGCTATGGAGAGGGCTCGGCCCGCGAGCCCTCTCCATGCACCGGGACCCGGCACGCGCCGTACTAGTACGGTTAAATATGATTGTATTTCCAGCAAAATTAAACTGACTCATGTAACTCCATCAGTTTAATCAATCATTGATTGACCTATAAAGATTAATTAAACTTAGCTCAGAAATTATGAGTTCTACCAAAACACACATTTATATGGACAAAAATAGCTTTTTCATATAGCAATCATAACAATAAAGAGAGAAAAGCAAACTTATTACCCCCTTATAGGCCTCGGAATTCTACCGTATTTTTCGGACTATGTGCGCCTTATATATGAACCATACTTACAGACAACAGCTGCCTTGAACTGTGCACAGGTCTGCCACCTGCTGGTCATTTATCCTTATAATCAGGTGCACCTTATAATCTGGTGTGCCTTATATATAAACCTAGACATTTAAGCAGGCATTTATTGATAGTGCACCTTATAATCCGGTGCACCTTATAGTCCGAAAAAATACAGTAGTATGCCTAGTTCTGATCTATATGTAAAAAAGGAAAACTGACATGATAGCCACACTTTTCAGGTTCATGGCAGCTCCACTAACACTTTCCACTAACAGGGGCTGCAATGCTTGGTAGTTACAGTATATTACAGCACATTGGATACAGTGTCAAGGGGACACAGAAAATTGGTTGTAGTATTAATTAGTTCTGTGGTGATGAAGATAGGGGAATATCAACAATTATGAGTAGAAGTAAGTGCCCCCTCACTTACAATTCATCTACTTATCTTTAATCCAGGCCAAGATACTAGTGTCATAAACAGGTGGGTTCTACCCACACCCATTACATAGGCCAGCAAATTGTATGAGATCTAATATAAAACCCCACTTCTTGCTATATCTATCTATACATAAGACATATGTGGCAAAATGTTATCTAATTCGACTTGTGGATAAGACATTACTGGAACTACTTATTTCAAGGACAGAAAATAACAGAGATGAATGTAAACCATCCAAGACAGCACATTGCCAGTGAAATATCATTTAATTCCTGAAGAGCACAATACATAGACCAAATACAGTGCAAATACTTGTCACGTATTTTGTGTAACACAGGAGGGCCTTCTAACAGATATGCTAATATTTGATTTGTTCTCTTCCAGATGCTAAAAACCTATATTAATAATCATTGCATGAGTCTGCACATACTGTTCTCAAATGTCAGGCTGCATCAGATGGTAGCCATCTGCAAAATCTGCGTTTGGCACTGTTGTTTCCATTTATTACATCAGTGTTATTGGCCCCCATTCACACATACCAGGTTTTTTTTGCAGGTAGCGCACAGTTTTGCATTTCTCTTGGGCCTAACCCTGTTCTATCATCCACCAAAAGATAATTTGTTTTTGTCAGACAGCAAGGCCCCTGGCAATTCTGGCTGCTTATTGCAGAACTATACAATTCAAATGTGCCATTAATAACTTCCACTGGGAATAGGTCCCAGATTTTCATGTACAATGTCTTGCCATGAAAGGTTACATAGGTTAAAGTGTTGTTAGCCATATGCAAACAAATAGGATTTCTATCCTCAGAAATCCATTTTATTCCCGAGAATTAGGCTCTAACCATCATTTGCTTTATACTATTCTGCTGGGTCCCATCCCCCATCTACTCTCCAATCACTGCACATTTTCATGTAGCAGATCAGGGTTTGTTGTGTTGTCTTTTACATGCATTATCATGTTTTAGTTAATCTTGAGAACTATAATTAACTACTCTGAGAACAAGACAGCCTTATATTATAGATATTTCTCTTTCCAATTTGTTACGAACCACAGCTGTTATGGGGTCTAGAGAGTTCTCCAGCTGTAGAAACCTTGTAGAAATAATACATACAAAACTAACCGCTGCCATTTTCTTGGAGATGTATTTTGCATTTGTAAAAACATTGCTTCATAGGGGTGAAAATATGCAATAAGAAAGATAGATGGGTGGATAGATAAATAGATAAATATAAATAAAAGATAGAAGAATACACGCCCATGCATATGTGGCTAGATTTATTATAAACTTTAGTCCAAAATGTTTAATTGAATTTTTTATATTTCTTTTGTAGGTTTTCTTGTGAATTTACACGTTTGCATTATTTTTATTGTGGTAGTATGTTACCAATAAATTGAATTCTAGTGGCAGATTCAGGTAACTGCATGATGACCCACAATTGGTGCAAAAGGACATCATTCCAATGCATGGAGAAGAAGTGTTTTACAAATTCATCAAGAGGCATACACCTCTTAACCGCTTAATAACATGTGCCAAATAGTACAGAGCAGTGCTCATACCTAGCACTGAAAGGCTGTAGTGCTGACCACTGAGCCACCATGTTGTTTGTTGTTTCTCAAGTTTCCCAGTGTATTGCATGGATTATAAAATTGTGCCACTAGGAAGTACAACGTACCCTAAAGATAACAAGCCCTCATATAGATTTGAACGAGCACACTGTTATAGATCATGCTGAATGTCAAGCGTGGGACTCTTACATTGACTGTCTCAGCAATCATCATCCCACAATGATGTCATGGGGGACGGGATAATGATCTTGCCCAAGATGGCAGCACCTGTGTGCTGCTGAAATTTAAATGCCCCTGGCAGCTATGCCGGAGACATTTAAATGGTTCACACATGCGATCGGTGCCAGCACCAATAGCGGGTGTTAGCTGCATAATCGGCCTGTGAGCCCTCTTCATACAATCGCTGCTGCACCATAACATTGGGAAATATCATGGTGTGGCAACGGGTTAAAATTACTGACATAGTTGCCAAGAGTCTGCTATAGATGGTTTACTCTAACAAATACCCTCAATGCTAACAGGGGAATAACTCTAATCTTTTTACCAAGATTTCCACTTTGCAATGCCATTAGTCATGTCAATGCCATGTGGTAGATTTTGTCCTATTCTGTATCTATAACCCATTGTATAAGTTGTCCACATGTGGAATAGTGTATTATCATTTTCCTGTAGTACATAACAATAGTCAATTAATCCAGTTTATGCAGTATACTTTGCATGTGTTGTTTTAATAAAAGAAGGAAAGATAAAGGATTTTACTTCATATTTACACTGTGATGATATCAAAGTTCACACTACAACAAAAGCCAGAAGACTCGTCTTATGTAAGATAGCAGATCTATCAGTCATCTGGGGAATACTCTAACAAGCTGCTTCAAAGAGGTGTCTTGCCTTCCAACCCATCACTGTTATGTGCTCCATCTAGAAATTCCGAGTGATGTAAGACATTTGGGTGGAGTCACTATCGATTAGCTGTGTGATACAAAGTGTATTGGAGAAATGTATCCATGTCAGTTAATTTGTGCAGCTCAAAATTCTATCTCTGTAGCCTTGCTTCCAACCAGTATGTAAATGTAATCTTACAGTATATTATTCTTATTCCTTAGTATTCAGAGAGATTCAAACATTGCATTTAAGCGACTTCATCATAAACAACCACCGAAGGCAGTGCATATCTCAACGGGTCAGAATGAAGCTAACTATTGATTTCAAGAACCATGCAAAAGTGTAGTGGACCCTCTTACTAGGCTTCTTTAATGATTTAAACAACATGCTGAGGTCAACAAATAACTTGGGGAAAAATGTTATTATTTTCCTAGGGCTTCCTAGCTCTTTTTTTTCCCCTGGCAACAATACAAACATAGAAAATAAGTTTCTATCTCAAATATTTACTAACCAGTAAACAGTGTATGTGTATACAAGGTACGGAATGGGGGGGGGGGGGGGCGTGCCTGCTGCCGCTGTTTTCACCGCTCCCCTAGGTCCAAACTCACCTCACCTGGCTCCGGATTCTGCAACGGTCCCGTCCTGGTCCCACGCCGGCTTCCTTCCTCCTCTGCCGCGCTCCTGCTTCTTGCCGAGGCCGTGTGCTCCCGATGCTAGTGTGCGCGCCCGACTCTCCAGGAATTTAAAGGGCCTCCTTATTGGTTCTGGCATCCCGGCTCTGTTATATAGCCTGGCGACTCCCAGCATCCCCTGCCGCATCTGTAGGTCATTCTGCTGAAGAGAAAGCCTCCTGAGCATTTCCAGACGCCTCTGTGTTCCTGTGGTGTTCCCATGTTCCTGTGGTGTTCCCGTGTTCCTGTGGCATTCCCGTGTTCCTGTGGCGGTCTCGTAATCCTGTGGCGGTCCCGTAAACCTGTGGCGGCCCTGTTATCCTGTGGCGATCCTGTAATCCTGTGGCAGTCCGGTATCCCAGCCAACCTTCCGAGGTCCTGCCAGCCATCCTTCCGAGGTCCTGCCATCCCGAGATCCTGCCATCCCGAGGTCCTGACATCCCGAGGTCCTGCCTTCCTGGGGTCCTGCCTTCCCAAGTTCTGCCTACCCGTGGTCCTGCCTACCCGTTCCCTACCTTGGCTGCCACCACTGGCCTAGTCGCACCCGTGGAGCGACCTGGTGGCTCCCCACCAAAGCAAGACCATCCCGCTTTGCAGCGGGATATGCAGAGACCAGGAGGTAGTATCGTTATCCCATACAGTGGTCCAGGGAGCCAACAGACTTTAGCCCCAGAGACCCGCACCCCAGTGCGTGACAGTATGTTAATATATATTTTGAATAAAATAGATATATAGTTGCTCCTATAAAAATTAACCATTTCTGACAATAATTTCTGATTAAGTAATTAACACTATTATTGACTAGATAAATTAAGAAATAAAATTATATTAATACCATAGAACACACCTCCTTTCCACTGTTAACAAATAAGGAGCATATACCCTGGACTAGTCTACAAGCATAAAAGCGCTAAACATATCTCCTGTATGTCTATAAAAAGCACATTTTATGAACTGTAGGCCCTACTTATAAAGGCATTTTTCAAGCATTCAACACCTATTCAATGGAAAACATAAGCATCTGATCATTGGAGATCATGACAAGTTCTTATCCTTTAACCCATAAATGGAGTGGCAGCACAGAATCATGACTCATGCAGACAAATTTTTGCTTATTTCTTTCTTCATTTCCTAATGTTACTCATAAACTCATAATCCTACATACCACACACACTACAATGTTTAAAAATTATTAAATTACTAATTCACTGTTGCATGAGTTTGGAGATTTACCAGATCTTATCCTCACCTATGCTCATAGTTGAATACCCTGGTATAAGCCAAGGTACTTAATTTTAACACAAAAAACTGGAAAAACCTATGGACTTGAGTATAAGCCGAGGATGGGAGATGCATTGGTCACAGCCCCCCTGTATATAGCCTGCCAGCCCCTGTAGTATATAGCCTTCCTGCCACCCCTGTATATATAGCCTGCCAGCCCCTGTAGTATATAGCCTGCCAGCCCCTGCCCCCTGTAATTTATAGCCTGACAGCCCGCTTTAGCATATAACCTGCCAGTCCGTCTAGTATATAGCCTGCCTGCCGTCTGTAGTATATAGCTAGCCCCTGTAGTACATAGCCTTCTAGCCCCCTAGAATATAGTCTATCAGCTCCCTGTAGTATATAGCCTGCCAGTCCCTCTAGAATATAGCCTGCCAGCCTCTGTAGTATATAGCTTGCCAGCCCCCTATAGTTTATAACCTGCCTGCCCCAAGTATATAGCCTGCCAGCCCCCTGTAGTATATAGCCTGCCAGCTCCCTGTAGTATATGGCCTGCCAGTCCCATAGTATATAGCCTATATTGGAAAAAATAAACCTCACTCAATGTTTCGGAGTATACAGGTGCACAAGTAGGTTACTACACCATATATATAGAGAAAAGATAACTTGGCACTCCTTATTGGTCAAAAACTGAGAATTTATTTGGTCCAGAATAAACAGTATAGTAATCCAACAAAAATATTATTTTGCAACGTTTCGGTCTTGTAAAATCAGACCTTCGTCAGGCACGGATTGCAAGGCATAAGTAGAAATGGAGATGAGATGCGGTGCTATGACCGCTGGAGCGCAGGTGGAAATGAGGAAAAGCGCAAGAAGACCCGCAAAAGTTAGTTATCCATAGTATATAGCCAGCCTGCCCCCCTGCAGTAAAAAAAAAAATTAACACTGTACTCACCTTTCTGACACCCCCTATAGGTCCTCTTTTTGTTTCGGATCCTCTTTTGGTCCTTTGAATCTCCATCAGGTCTTTCAGTCTTCTTTGGCTTCTTGACCCGGAGCTGAAGAGGAGCGGAAGAACCTGAAGAGGACCCAAAGGACCTAAAGAGACACCGGAACATCGGAGGCAGAAGAGGACCTATGGGGGGCGTCGGAAAGGTGAGTGCAGTGTTGATTTTTTTTAATAACTTGAGTATAAGCTGAGATTTTGTGCTGAAAAACTTGGCTTATACTCAAGTATATATTTAGAGTGAGTCCATCATTTCATTTAGTTGAGCTCATGAGGAACATACACCAGTCACAGAACACTTGTATTCCAGATGTGCCGTGGATGCCTTAATTGGCAAAGTCCACATTCGGCTTCCTGAAAGTCATGCTTGATGGCAAGGCGGGTGCCTTACTAGGCAGCAAATATGGCATGGTTTTCCTTTTCCTATCCTGGAAAACGTATCTGCATATTTCCTAGAATCCTCTAGTGGAGCATCAATGGCCATAAGTCTCCACATGCCTACAAGGTGTCCTCAATTGGCACAGTCTTTGTAAGCAGAGCTCTTACTCCCTTATTCCCACAGATACATATGTAGCACTGGTTATCATGAATGACTTAAAGTGTTAACCCAACATAATATCTTACTCTGGCATAAATAAGGAAGCGGCTCATTTATGAATTGGCTGAATATGTTCACACATCATAGGTCATATTAACCAGTACAATATCTGTACAATGGTCAGAAATAAAAAAAAAGTTACTATAGGTAGATAGTCTAAATTTATCAGTAACATCATTATGCTATTTATTATATAGTGAATACTTTATACGGTGAAACTTCTAATATTCCGATCAACACTACTACATCTATTTATGCAACTATCATTCCTGCCCTATATGTAAAACAACAGAATTAAGTTACTTCCATGTTCTCTGTGTATCTTGCAGCTAGGTTTATTCATAACTTTATTTTATTCCTTATATTTGGTAAATTGACAATCTTTTTGCTTTTACCAATAAATTATTTATCTCACCTCCATGCTGAAACACAAATGCAGGCTTTATTTTCTCAGCTAGTGTGAAGGTGGCCATACAAAAATACAAAAGTAAGCTGAACCTACTGATTTCAGCGATGATTGGTTAACAATCTCATTTGTATTGTGAATTTTAACTTATCCTTTGTTCTCAGTAGGGATAGTTTGCCACCTGAGGTGTTTAGCAGAGACTTGGTCCTCTTTCCCAACATAAATACAAACACATCACGGGATACCCAAAGTACTAAATTACCAATAACTAAATCTAAAAATAAGGATAACAAAACTAAATCAACTGCAAACAAATACCTCATATTTTTTAATTTGTTAATGAAATTCAAATTTTGTTATAGACACATAAAAATTGTCTGTAATATATATCAACATCTCAGAGCACTGCAGTGTAAGTGCTGATGGGAGACTGTCCCCGGGTAAATAAGGCAGGAGAACCATTTCCTGATGTGTCAGAAATCAGCTTCCTGTACATAAAGAGGATGAAAAGCCCATGAAAAAATGTGTACCCGTATAAGTTGCTTTAGTTGTTTTTATTTTTAGCTCTAAAATGAGAACAACTAATTGGAAACAGTTTCAAAGATGCCAATTTGAGGACAAATACTATAAACTGATGCAAATAATTGTAACTTATATATGAGAACATACCCTAAGATGTCAACACGTTTAATTACATTTTATAAATAAAGTATTCATTTGGCAGCAGACCAAATTTTTTTCTGTGGACACCTCAAATATATTGCTAACACTATTGTTTCCAATTATTTCTTGTAGATACGTTAGATGCATAATATCATACAATGCCATATGTTTTTATAAACTGGCATGAAAGTGTACAATCATAAAATTAAAACATGACAAATATGGCTTTGTCTTAGGACTAATTTTAATTCAAATTAACACGATTTTTGAACGTGAAAGACTACTAGAAAAAGCGGTAAGACTTCACATTCACATTCATAAGTAGATGTTCCGAGCGAAACATCATTCACTACATTCTAGAGAGGAAAGCATGCGTCTGGATGTCACAGAGATTCTGCCTTTGACTAATCTGCCTGCCGCCCACTTAAATGGCTCTTCATAAATAATTCAGATTTTAATTACGTTACAAGCCCCTGACCTGAAGAGAAATGTAGACTGAGAAATGAATGGAAGGAAGTAGGAGGGAGGGAAGGGTGAATGGATCCATGGACTGAAATTTTGCCTGCAGCCGATGAACCAATCTTATTTTCTATTCTTCAACAAGCTGTAGCACGTCTTAATGGTGCAGGGATCTCTGGCAGCTTAGTGCACCAGAGAAAAAGAACATTTCACAAAATGGCTTAAAGGGATTTAGTGCAAAATCTAAGCAGAAAGGCTGTTCTTTTCATTGAATAATGAAATATATTACTTTAAAACGTAAGAAAAAACTTGACTTTTTGGAGCTTTCTGCTTACATATATTTTGTATGTGTGTTTTATGCTTTGGGACATATCTGGGGATTTTCATCAGCTTAGATGTGGTATAGGATATTGTTGTAAGGTAAATTGGAAGCAGATCAATGCTTCCACTAACACCCATATCTATGAGCATAATGCAGCACTGCTATGCCAGCATGGTTCTTAAAGCACTATATTTATACACAAACAATAGAAAATTGTGTTAAAATGATAGTACTGGAAAGAATGAATTACAGAAAACTTTAGTATAGACTTTAGTTTTAAAAGTCACAATATATATAAAAAAATGCATAAAATATAAAAACACACATATAAAAAAACATCCAAAAATACACAATTATAGGAATATCATAGATACGCAGCACTGAATAATCAACAGTATATTTAGGTGACAGGCCATCTTTAAATAAAATAAAGCATATCACGTGCGTCGTATGCAACCACATAAGGGTCAAGTACGTAAAGTAGCTGACTGTTACATTAAAAACAGGTAGAACTGTGATGAGCAATTTTTGAGACCAGTATTTACTCTGCTCCACACTTGTGGTTAAGTATTGAATGTGTATTTTCCTTTATGTTTCCGTTTACAAAAGGGAAAAGAAACAAAAATAAAGCCTTTAAAAAAACAAAAACTAGTAGAAGCTTTCTAATGTTGTTAAAAATGGATAGAAGGAGCTCAGATAGCCAATCTAATATATTTCAGTAACTAGTAGACTAGAGAGTAGGCATGAGGGAATCCAATTATGTTTGCACACGCCAGGTTCAGCCAAACATTGAAATTACGTTTGGTTTAGGGACTCAAACCCAAAAAAAACCCCACTTTGCCACAGCCCACCTGTGCACGCTGGTGACTTTGACAATAGCATTTATGGGGTTAAAGGAAACCTACCACTTAAAAGTGGTAGGTTTATACACATACACATGGCACCAGCTCAGGGTGAGCTGGTGCCAGAGCATATTTTTGTTAAGGGAACAAAGCCCCTATGTTAGAATTATAAGTTATATTAACTTATAACTCGGCGCACCGCACTTGGGCTCGGCGCACCGGATTGTGAAGTGCAGGAGAGCCGGTGACGCCTCGTTCCCGAGATCGCGCATCTTGACCGGAGTTACTGCGCATGCGCAGAACTCCGGCTTCTCGGACAAGGGCGCGCAGCTGCCAGGAGCTGCGCGCCGAAGATCACAGGGTAGGCGGGGGAAAGCAGCTACTGGGGCGTGGAGTAGCCGCGCCGTGTAGCCTCGTGTCCGGCTACTCCACGCCCCGGTAGCCGCTTAATTAAATTAACATATTAGGGCAATAAAGTTTATACTACGCTAGCGGGGACGTGAGGATTAGCTCTAAAAAGGGCTATCCTCACGTCCCATACATCCACCTACCACCCGATCTACCTTTATAGGTAGATTCGTGGTGGTAGGTTCCCTTTAAAGAGATGGGACCAGCACAACATAGAGTAAATGGCCTCTAGGTCAGTGCATATATAAATGACTCAACCAAAGAAAACAAGTTAGACATGCCATATAACCAAGACAATACATTCTTTATTGGTATAAAAAATCACCACAACACAAACAGAAAAATAAAAACATTAAAAATGTGAGCAAAGTCACAAAATGATCTGATGCAGGAGAGCCAAACATATGACAGTGTTGGTTGTCCCAAACCCACCAGCTCCCCCTCTAGACAAAGGCTTTACATAACACAAAAAAGGTACAGCAATAATATCCTAATAGCAATTGCTTAGTGAGCTCAAGATAATTCAAAGCCACCATACAAAAATGCCTACCATCAGTCCACTAGTAGAAAATGCCACAGAGCTACACCTGAGTCCAGAAATGAACGTATATTACCTGTGCGGCAAATGTCCAAAAAAGAGGGCCCCAGCTCCCTCTTGTTTGGACATTTGCCGCACAGGTAATATACGCCCCCATGCGTATCAATACCCAATGTGGCTTCTTCAGGGGTCATGGAGTCAAGGCACAGGCAATTTTATGCCAGGCAGGACCTGTGGTAGAACTCCTCAGTTATATATTAAGAGGCCGGAGCTTCATTATATATCCAGCATGGCCAGAGGGGCAGGGCCAACATCAAGCACTGGTGCTCAGAGCAGCAGCGCTTGTCAAATCTACCCTATAGTCTTGAGATAATCACACAGGTAGATGACTTACTACAAAACAACCAAAGTACTATCTCTGCACAATTTAGTGTATAGAGCATAGAAATCAATATAAACCTTTACTATATGCAGTCATATAGTAAATGTACAAATACTGACCAGCAAGTTATCTCAATGTATAATTCACAGAAGGTAAATTAATTTTAATAAAATGTTTTAATTATCCAGTAAAAGTCATTTAAACCCCTTTATAACATAAGATATGAGGACTAAGGGCTGCAATGACAACTTCACGCCATGTATAAATATAGGCTACACCAGTCATTCTGTAGTTTACTGACCTGTATGAAATATCTGCGTTTTGTAAAATGTAAACTTATCCGGGCTGAATCCACTGTGTAAAAAGTTGATGCTTTATATAATAAATGAATGATGAGTTTTTGTGATCATATCACGATGTCTGTTTAGCAGCATCTTCAGAGAAGGATGTTGTCAGCTGCTATGGGAAAAGACCATTTTGTGGGGTGAAAAACTGGAAGAAAACTTTATCAAAAAGAAATGCATCCCTTATTCATCAAAACTCAAACTTCTTATTGTGTCTTATAACAAACACTACTTTGATATACATGATGCAGTTTGTTTCCTTTGCTTACATTTACATCTGGGATTTTGATGCATAACTTGTTCTTCTGCCTGTGCCTAAGGCTTCAAAATGAGATCATCCCAACTTCAGGATAGCAGTTCTGCTTGATAAAATGTATTTGTGGTGACATAGGGATGTTATGTAAGAAGCATAATGTCTCAGTTATTATACCAGGTGCCAAGATACATTGTATTTCACACAAATACTGTTCTGCCCCAATTATCTTATCCAAAACATTACAAAATGTAGATACAAAATGCACAAAAATATATCTATAGTAAAAGTGCTTATACAGTCCCAAACTAACCGCTAGACTCACTGAGGGGGATATAGGAAGCGCTGTTGCATTGTCAGAATTCGATGTTCCTACTGCCCTTTTGCCTGCGCCATATGTAAGGAGATTCTGGCTTCACGGCTGGACACTTCTTAGCCTGTTTGGTATAGACTTGAGCTATAACCTTTGCCAGGAGCTGACTAAAGCCAGAGCGCCAGCTTCTGCCAGCCTAGTACGCCCACAACTCCACTGCCAATAGGAAATGGGGAATAGTCTTGTGCCAGGAACTGCGACTTTAGCAAGGCTTGTATGTCAGTATATCTAACATTCTGGTCCCTGCATCTGATCATTCTGAGCATGCAATCTATGTGTATATAAAACTATATATACTCTTTCTCTAAAGTTTGTAATAATTGTATTACCTTTCTATAAAAGAGGGAAAACAATATGGCAGCTCTACAGCTTTCACCATGTCTGGTGTAGCCATTTTCCTTTTCTATGCTGTCAGACACTGCCCCTATGCATAATGATTGACATCCCTTTTAGAAAGAGGGGTAGAAAAGCACAAGCAGCCCTGCCCACAATAATAAACAAAAATTAGCCAAATTACATATAACTGAGAAACAGAAAAAGTATGTCAGAAAGCTTACGCTTTTGTAACTTGTGGGATAATTCAGGAACAAGTCCCTTTAAATCATTCATATATAATAAAATTATAAATAATAATATTAATTTATATATTGATAAGTCCAATACAGCTCACCCCTGGAGAGTCTTGTAGCTGTGGGTCCGATCACATTTCAGGTCAGTGCCATGGAACAGGTTGTCTGGACACAAAGGAAGTCCTGGCTGTCATGTGATTGGAAGAGGAGTTTTGTTTTCCAATCACATGACAGCCAGTACCTCCCCTCTCTATTTAAAGAGACATTACATTCTCACATTACTTTGCTATGACCAATGGCATTTTTTTTTCACCTGAAACGCATCCGTTTGTCTGCTTTATGTAGTCACTCTTTTCAGTGTAACCTAATAAAACATTGAACAATTTTTTTTCCAGTATTTATTTATATGCTAGGATGAACCCCCTTCAAATTACTAGGTGAATCGTTGTGAAAGATTTCTACATCTTATGTTATTTTATCTGAAATGTACAGAATTATATTTAACATGTGATGCAATAGAAATTATATGTTGTTTTTCAATAAAGAAATAGTCTTTTTAAGAGTTTAAGCTAACTTATTCAAACTACTTTATAAGGCAAGTAACTAATATTTAAAGTTTTACTGTCTCATTAGCGATAACTATATTTTGACACATGTATTTATTATTCATGTATCTTAGCTCAAGTATCTCTCTGTTAGGTAATCCGACTGTCCTCTAGAGTAAATTAACTATAATTAACGTGGCATTTTTAAATTATACACAATGGTATAAATTGTAGAAACATATTGATGTTCTCACCTTGATATCACTTGCTAGTCAATAACTCGAACACTGCATTGTCTTTATTCACTAATACCTTCTTTTACTTTGTTACTTTGGACAAATTGTCTAATCAATAATTTACAAAACACACTGTGATAGGCATTAACTTGCAGACTGAACGGTAAACAACTCAAAGATCTTGGCAGCCGCATTGGACATGATATTGTGCACTGTCCGTCAAATTATATAGCCCTTCATGTTGTCATTGCTAATATATCTATACTTTAAAGCGGTTTTTAAATTTGTCTGATCAGACAGTGTGACATCATGCTACTTCTACATTTCACCAATTCCTGTTCTCAGAACTCAAATTTGAACGAATGACACCTGACCACTGAGGTCAGTGACTGTCCTAGCACTCATTTGTAGAATATATATGATGTTAGCACTTCTTTTTGCCAGAGCCAGAAACAATGGAGACTGAGATTTCCAATGGAGCCATGAGGGACTCTGGAAATTTAGAAAGAATATGGCAAATCTCAGCTAAGCCAGGCCTGGATACACCACTTCAGCACTCAATAGCTGACTGGCTGCAGCACTTCATCACCCCTCATATGTAAAGATAAGTACACTTTATATTTTGTGC
Source organism: Engystomops pustulosus (assembly GCF_040894005.1). Lineage (NCBI taxonomy): Eukaryota > Metazoa > Chordata > Amphibia > Anura > Leptodactylidae > Engystomops > Engystomops pustulosus. Next base: position 121,852,758 of record NC_092414.1, read on the forward strand.
AAATAAAAACAAATTATAGCAGGAAAAAAAACACATTTTTAAATTTCCATGGTAAAAAGTCTTTGTAAACTTAGGAACTGGTTGGGACTTTCCTTTTGTCAAAACGTTGCAAATTTATTCCACACAGTAGCACCTAATCAAAACCACATTTATCAAGCTGTCAACATAATAAATCTGATGTGCAAAATGCACCAAAAGAGCTACAAAACTATTCAAAAAAACTAAAATGAGACGTTGAATGATGAATCTGCCCAAAAGTGTTTTAAGCACAACTGTCCCAAAAAATAAAGAAGGAGCTTAATACAAATGAAGGTTTCCTGAGGTCTCTGAGAACTGTCTGGATGTATTATTATCTCTGTATCCTACAGCACAAGACGGCCATGGCTATGTTTAGGATCAACAATCTGGAAACAAAAGCAATTCACACCTAATTAATTAATACCAATCAATAGCTGACCTTAAACTTGATTCAGCATGTCTCATTTATGCTAATTACATGCATCAGAAGTAGTAAAACACACACATCACAATAAGGCAGATGAAGCATGACAGACCTCGGAAAAGGAAGGCTGGCTGGGAACACATTAGTTATTTCAAAGAGAGAGTCCATGTGTATTGCCAATTACACTACTCCATAAACCCTATTATGATACAGCTCTAGGTAATCCCCACTGGCAGCTCATATGTTATCATGTTAACAAGCAGTGAAATACATGGCATGGACAATAACTGATGACCTCACAATGTAAACAAATGGTAGTGCAGAGGATCTTCCCTTATTTTATTTTACTGAAGCAGTGAATGTATTTTCAATGCAGAAGTAATACTCTCAGTATACATGACCTGAATCTAAACGCTATTTCTGTTCCATAGTACGTAAACTGTTTTACAGGTGCATTCACATTCAGCAGATTTAGGATATGTGTGCTTTTCACATGCCGCTAATAATAGATTTGTGATCTGTTGTTTGCTGCCTGTGTGTCATCATTGGCATGTGAAGTTGGCTCACATGCCAGTGACAATGATGACTGCCCAAGCTGGAACCATGAGCAAGAATAGGACGTGCTCGGATATTCAGCCAGCACATAGATGCATGAAAATCATGGCTGTGTGCATGAGCCCATAGAAATGGATTTGTCTGTAATAATGGGTAAAAACAACATTTGTGTTTCACCTGCAACATGAATATCTTGAAGCCTACATCAAAATGAATGGAAACTATTTTAAATTGTAGAAATAATTGCACCAAAATTATTTTTGAAGTAGCGTGTTGTTCTCTAGTGACAGTATGGAAAACCATAGTGGCTGTTGCAATTTCTGATTTACAGACTCCAGGCTTAAAGTGAACCTGTTACAACATTTTCACATATACAACTAGTGACAGTTTTCCATAGTGCCCTATTAACTTCCTGACACCCTTCTTTTATCTAAAAATTTTTCCCTTACGTCCACATAAACCAACTTTATATTATATTCCCTGGCATCAGAGAAAGCCCGTCCTGCTCGACCAGCCCCTCCCATCTACTCCTCCCCATGTCTCATGCCTGTTATCAGCATGTCATGTGATCAAGGTGACATTATCACAGGTTCTTTAGCCCCCTAACATTAGCACACTGTTCACCATGCATATATCGGATCATGTGAAATCACAGCAGCCTCCATGGACTTTTAGTCCTCCCCATTCACCATGGATTTCTACTTCTCCCATCCTTGTTTATTGATTTTATATTTTACATTGCAAATATAAGTACACAAATGAGCATTCAAGTATCAATGATCATTCATTTAACAAAAGAGAACATTTTGCTCCAGAAATTTCCTTAGATGGAGGGAAAAGGGGTGTGAGGGTTGGGACTGGGTATTGGGTTTGGTGGGATGAATTGGTTCTGGGAAGGGAGGGGGGAAGGGGAGGGTTGATGGGGTGTATCTTATCTACATACAAATGAGTATTTATTATGTTTTTCAAACATTTGAGTTAAGAACAATAAACAACCGTGATTTAATGTGATGAGATACATACACAGGGTAGATGTTGCAGATGTAACATGATGATGTCATCCTAGTCATGTGACTTTAAGTGCCCAATGATGTAACAGAGTTCTCTATACAACAGAATATCAAAGTCTGTCAATCAGGAACAAGGAGGCAGGACAATGCAAGTCCATTTTTATATGCATGACTCAATTAGTGTGAATTAGTCCCTTTTGCATTTATGTTTACAAACCGATTTATGTAACATTGCAGCTATGGAAAGGAACCACTTAGAGATAAGATTAATGCTTTTTAATAAAATTTTGTAATGAAGCCTTTATTTTCAGTACGTTCATTTTTAAGGCTGGTTCTTTTTTAAAGTAAATCTACCAAAGTCAAGGGTGACAAGTTATCTGTGGCCTGTTTCCTTCTAAAATCAACTTTTAAAATTATGTCACTTAGTCTGAGGACCCTAGAACCCCTGTGACTTGGTTTTACAGACTGTTACACTATCTCACCCTTCCTCAGCACTTGAGCACTTCCTTCAAGGGAACCTGTCACCAGGAATGTCATTTTTAGCTGATGACAGTTTCCAATATTTTTTGCTGGTCCACTTTTCCAATATCCTTTGCTAGGGCCTAACTTGTTTTGCTATACATTTTCTATACATATACTCATGGATTATACTCTCTAGTCTGACAAGTCTCTTGCTGTGCAGTTCACTGTTGGAGGATTATAGGTTTTCCATTTCATTCTGTATCTAGATCTATTGCAGTTACTCATATAACTTCCACACAATAACCTTTAACGTAAGACCACCCACAGATATAAGAGTTAGGCATTCTCTGTTTTTATCTAAAAAAAAAATCTTTCTCTTCCTCCTACTTACTGGCACTGCTGTTCATGCGAGGTGATTTCAGAACACCCTTCCCATCAGGTTATGTCTGATCCCATCAGTCCAACAATCAGCTTTATCATTATCACAGGGAGGGGTCTTTCTCATGTAAACCCCTGCTCCATGTATGCTTTTCTGCTCTCACCAGTGTGACAAGCACCATCCAGCAGGCAAGACTGTGTTATTTCCGTTGAGAACCTATAATTACTTACCAGAAGCAACACTTTAGCATGTTTAACGTATTAGACAACACATTCAGCGGACAGCGAGAATGACAAGTCACACACAGAGATGTTGACATATTTTATCTAACCCGGATTCCTCTCAGCACTTATATGCAAGAGGCTTCATGTGAAATATTTCTTCAATCCAGCACTCAATATACGAGTCACATATGACCAAATTATTATATGCAAACCATCTGTGTGAGAAGTACATGCATCAGCTATTAAGCTGTATCTATAATAGAGGGATTCAACTTAAGACCCTTATTAACTTCTCTTCCCAAAATGGATTCATGCGTTTTTTGTTTATTGTTCTAGTTTTTGTAGCCAAAACCAAGTGTGAACAATAAAAGGCAAACAGTATTTTTTTCTTTTTTGACTCCAAAAGCTGCCGCAAAAAATCTGAAATTGTGAATCCAGTCACATAGAGCTGTAAATGTATGACACAACCAGAAGTGTCCAAGATATAAAAATTAGGAGAATGTGTGGAACAATATAAATATCAAAATAACTAAAAAATATCCCATCTGTTCCAGCAACACCTCCCAGGGAGTCCAGGCATAGTTGTTACTTGCCTTGGAGTGATGATATACAAAGACCTTCTGGGACCACCAGAGGAACAGAACTGTTTGGCAGTGGAAATAACATGTGAGGTATATTTAATAAGATGTTTCAGCCTTTTTTTATGATCTATTGGTCAACCAGTTACCCTTCATAGTCCTGCAATGTCACACCCCCCACCCCCACCCCCATCATAATATGGCAGGCTGTAATTCATCCCAATTCAAGTAAATGAGGCCAAGCTGCAATACCAAGCACAGATACTATACAATGTACAGTACTATGCTTGATTGACTATGAAGAAGCCACTGTATGACACAACAGAGTAGACTACACTTCCAATAGCCATGCAACAAACAGTGTGCGAAAAATACACTGTATTCATGGTATTATCAAGGCATTCAACACAGTAATCCCAGCAATCACAGTAATGAGTTTACATAGGTCACTTGTGTGTAATAGTCTAGGTTCTATAGGTCTATGTATCAACAATTGATTTAGTTTGTAGTATTTTATATGCCTGATATAGTAGTCTAGATAGCTTTATTTTAGAATGAGGTGTTAACGTCTAGAGTAGAAATTTTGGCAACTTTGTTTTACCAAAAAGACGCTGATCCACCCCATACTACATCACAGGACTAGAGGCAGGGTACAATAGGAACCCCGTCACAATATCATTTAATACAAAAGTTTTGCAGTGTATTGTATGAGTGATTTGTTGGTTTTCAAACACATTAATCAGGCTTTAAAAATTATAATGATAATAATATGATTATAACAACATAAAATATAGTAAGTGTTGCCTTTTCAAAAAATCTAAACTAACACAACAGACAGTAGCCAAGAATTGTACAGTATGCAGTATTAAATCAAAAATGAAGGACATTATGTACTTCTCTATATATCAGTGACAACCAGACGATACAGAATATTTGAGACCATTTATGTTTTCCAAGGTTATTTATTGAATTATATAAATTATTGTAGTCCTCAAATAGCAAAATGAGATAGCTTTTATTTCATTAGAGGTTATATGGAGTGTATTGCTAATGCTCAGAAATGTGCTCCTTCTTGAAGACTTGATGGTTAGTTTCAAAAGAAATATATGTGAGAGCAACAAAAAGCCTCAATCTCCATTGAAATTTATATATTCATGTCACACTATGAAGGAATTACCTCAACTGTTTTGTGGTGTTTCCAAGTCTGACAGCGACTCAGAGCAGAAATTATAGGAATATTGATTCCAACAATAAATCATTCTGAAAGGTGCCATTACAAGGAACGGTACAACTCCTTGTCTTTGTGTTTCCCCATCAACTCAGAAAACCCTACTACTGTATACAAACCAAACTATATAACACGGTATATATATACATATACCGGAGATCAGTATTAGAGAATGATCAGTTTAATAGATTTTTTTTGTAAGAATAGTATTCAATAGAACAGTGTTTTACAAAATTACCAAAGTATATCACCATGAGGTCATAAGGACAAGCTTTACCCTTTTGGCTGTATGCCCTTTATGAAAATATACCCTAAACCATGATACTTCCTCTTCACAATTCTTTACACAATTGGGGTTCATTTTTTCCCAAGTTTGTCAATGAAAAAGCACAATGCTAGATTCATGGGATGAGTTGATATTAGAGATGAGCGAGCACTAAAATGCTTGAGTGCTCGTTACTCGGGTCGACTTTTCCCAGACCCCATTGTAGTCAAAACAAGCTTGGACGAATATACTCGCTCATCTCTAGTTGATATATGTAATCCTTAAATTACAATGTGTATCACAATCCTTTGGCAGCTAGACAAAAGGGTAAAAGTGCAATAGGATTGTGCTACACATTGTAATTTAAGGATATCATGGATCAACTGACCTCATGATACCAGCATTGTGCTTGTTGGCTAGCCCTTCTTTTGAACTTGTGATTGAGCCCTTTTCCTAATTTTTTTCTATGTTTCTTTTAACTATGCTGTGTCCTTGTAAAAGTTTATCATGAATTAAAGATTACATATGTTTTTAATAATAAGTACTGTTTGGAGTTTTGGCTCAGCATTTTCTTAGTAGGAGTTTACTATGTTTTTTTTTAGCTATCCCTATAACATAGAAAGGCAGTTTGCAATTTGGTGATGTTAATTTATGATATAAGCCTAATATACTTCTATTTTAGGATATATTCACATAGAACTACACAATGACCTTGACACTTAGCAAATTGTATGTTGTTGTCTAACACATACTTTCCCTTTACTCACTTTAGTAAGCACAGCACAGTTCCTCACCTTTGCTCTGTACTGTCCATCAAGGAAACCACTGTTGTCATTGCACGGAGCAGATGGAAAGGACCATGGAGCAATTAAGCATTGGGGAATGCATAGAGGCTATGGCATTTGTGCTGTGACAGAAAAGTCGAAGTCAAATAAAAACAGATACTTCTAGTTCTTATTTTCTGAAGCAGAATGTTCTGAGCAGCATCAATACTCAAAAGACACTGTAATTAGAGATGAGCGAACACTAAAATGCTCGGGTACTCGTTATTCGAGACGAACTTTTCCCGATGCTCGAGTGCTCGTCTCGAATAACGAACCCCATTGAAGTCAATGGGAGACTCGAGCATTTTTCAAGGGGACCAAGGCTCTGCACAGGGAAGCTTGGCCAAACACCTGGGAACCTCAGAAAAGGATGGAAACACCACGGAAATGGACAGGAAACAGCAGGGGCAGCATGCATGGATGCCTCTGAGGCTGCTTAAACGCACCATTATGCCAAAATTATGGGCAACAGCATGGCCATGACAGAGTGACAGAATGAAGCTAGATAGTATCTAAAACATGCAATAATTGACCCTGACACTATAGGGGACGGCATGCAGAGGCAGCGGCAGCAGGCTAGAGAGTGTCATGGCGACATACCCTAAATGGACTCAGGCTTCAAACCAATGGGTGGCAGAGAGGAACCAAAGGAGGTGAGCAAGAAGTGCTCAAATAATATCGGTACATGATAAAAGTTTGCCAGTATATTTTGTGGATTACACAGCAGGGTGGCGACAAAGTTAACATGGAAGCCATGAAAACAACCCAAAATTCTGCCTGACACAGCTCGTTTGATAAGGGGACCATGTATGGAGGCAGTGAACTAGTAGTAGATTAAAGGTGCTGCAGTTAAAACTATGTTAGTTGGATCTTGGCATGGAGCTGGCGCTCCGCTGCCAGACGAGCTTTCGCCAATCCAAGCCCCTGTCTCTAGGCTACTCCCCAAACAGCACTTTTGTATAAGATCAAGTGTAGTAGCGTTCTTATAAGTTTAGGATATGCCGGGTGAGGGGAATGTAAACAGATGCGCAAGAAGCGCATGATGCGCATGGAGCTGGCGCTCCGCTGCCAGGCGAGCTTTCGCAAATCCAAGCCCCTGTCTCTAGGCTACTCCCCAAACAGCACTTTTGTATAAGATCAAGTGTAGTAGCGTTCTTATAAGTTTAGGATATGGCGGGTGAGGGGAATGTAAACAGATGCGCAAGAAGCGCTGAAATAATATCCCTAAATGGTAAAAGTTTGCAAGTATATTTTGTGGATTACACAGCAGGGTGGCGACAAAGTTAACAACTTTGATGTGGAATGCCCTGTAATAGCTCTTGGGCGGTGTGCCTTTTATCGCCTAGGCTCAGCAGTTTCAGCACCGCCTGCTGTCGCTTAGCGACGGCACTGCTGCTGTGCCTAGAGCTACCGACTGATGGCGCCATGCCCACGGATGGTAATTCGGAGGAGGAGGAGGTGGAGGAGGGGTGGGAGGAGGTATAGTAGGCCTTTGAGACCTGGACCGAGGTAGGCCCCGCAATTCTCTGCGTCGGCAGTATATGACCAGCCCCAGGGTCAGACTCGGTCCCAGCCTGCACCAAGTTAAGTGTAGTAGCGTTCTTATAAGTTTGGGATATGGCGGGTTAGGGGAATGTAAACAGATGCGCAAGAAGCGCATGATGCGCATGGAGCTGGCGTTCCGCTGCCAGGCGAGCTTTCGCCAATCCAAGCCCCTGTCTCTAGGCTACTCCCCAAACAGCACTTCTAAGAACCTTTTGTATAAGATCAAGTGTAGTAGCGTTCTTATAAGTTTAGGATATGCCGGGTGAGGGGAATGTAAACAGATGCGCAAGAAGCGCTGAAATAATATCCCTAAATGGTAAAAGTTTGCCAGTATATTTTGTGGATAACACAGCAGGGTGGCGACAAAGTTAACAACTTTGATGTGGAATCCATGAAAACAACCCAAATTTCTGCCTGACACACCTCGTTTGATAAAGGGACGATGTATGGAGGCAGCTATATGGACGACTTTTGGAGGTAGCAATGGAGACAACGTGTGGAGGCTGCTATGGAGACAATTTAATTTGGATAGTGCCTGTATGTGGCAGTCCCAAACATTTTTCAAACCAGAGGAGCAGGTAGGTGGCCCTCCAGTAAAATGGAATAGATTGAGTGCCTGTATGTGGCAGTCCCAAAAATTCTTCAAACCAGAGGAGCAGGTAGGTGGCCCTCCAGTAAAATGGAATAGATTGAGTGCCTGTATGTGGCAGTCCCAAAAATTGTTCAAACCAGAGGAGCAGGTAGGTGGCCCTCCAGTAAAATGGAATAGATTGAGTGCCTGTATGTGGCAGTCCCAAAAATTCTTCAAACCAGAGGAGCAGGTAGGTGGCCCTCCAGTAAAATGGAATAGATTGAGTGCCTGTATGTGGCAGTCCCAAAAATTCTTCAAACCAGAGGAGCAGGTAGGTGGCCCTCCAGTAAAATGGAATAGATTGAGTGCCTGTATGTGGCAGTCCCAAAAATTGTTCAAACCAGAGGAGCAGGTAGGTGGCCCTCCAGTAAAATGGAATAGATTGAGTGCCTGTATGTGGCAGTCCCAAAAATTCTTCAAACCAGAGGAGCAGGTAGGTGGCCCTCCAGTAAAATGGAATAGATTGAGTGCCTGTATGTGGCAGTCCCAAAAATTCTTCAAACCAGAGGAGCAGGTAGGTGGCCCTCCAGTAAAATGGAATAGATTGAGTGCCTGTATGTGGCAGTCCCAAAAATTGTTCAAACCAGAGGACCGGGTAGGTGGCCCTCCAGAAAAATGGAATAGATTGAGTGCCTGTATGTGGCACTCACAAAAATTGTTTCAAACAGAGGACCGGGTAGGTGGCCCTCCAGAAAAATTAAATGCATGAAGTATAGCAAGAGCCAGTGGGCCCTGTCAAAAAATAGCCATTTTCCTCTGCTTTACTGTACAAAGAGGAGGAGAAGGAGGAAAATGAGGAGGAGGAGGAGGAGTGGATCAATTATTCAGGTTGAGCTTCCTTCACCTGGTGGAGATTGGAAATTCTGAGAAATCCAGCCTTTATTCATTTTAATAAGCGTCAGCCTGTCAGCGCTGTCAGTCGACAGGCGTGTACGCTTATCGGTGATGATGCCACCAGCTGCACTGAAAACCCGCTCGGACAAGACGCTAGCGGCAGGGCAGGCAAGAACCTCCAAGGCGTACAGCGCCAGTTCGTGCCACATGTCCAGCTTTGAAACCCAGTAGTTGTAGGGAGCTGTGTGATCATTTAGGACGATGGTATGGTCAGCTACGTACTCCCTCACCATCTTTCTGTAAAGATCAGCCCTACTCTGCCGAGACTGGGGACAGGTGACAGTGTCTTGCTGGGGTGACATAAAGCTGGCAAAAGCCTTGTAAAGCGTACCCTTGCCAGTGCTGGACAAGCTGCCTGCTCGCCTACTCTCCCTCGCTACTTGTCCCGCAGAACTACGCACTCTGCCGCTAGCGCTGTCAGAAGGGAAATACTGTTTCAGCTTGTGCACCAGGGCCTGCTGGTATTCATGCATTCTCACACTCCTTTCCTCTGCAGGGATGAGAGTGGCAAGATTTTGCTTGTACCGTGGGTCCAGGAGAGTGAACACCCAGTAATCGGTGCTGGAATAAATTCTTTGAACGCGAGGGTCACGGGATAGGCAGCCTAGCATGAAATCTGCCATATGCGCCAGAGTACCAACGCGTAAGAATTCACTCCCCTCACTGGCCTGACTGTCCATTTCCTCCTCCTCCAACTCCTCCAACTCCTCTTCTTCTGCCCATACACGCTGAACAGTGAAGGACTCAACAATGGTCCCCTCTTGTGTCTCGCCAACATTCTCCTCCTCTTCCTCCTCATCCTCCTCCACCTCCACCTCCTCCGATATGCGCTGAGAAACAGACCTCAGGGTGCTTTGGCTATCAACAAGGGAATATTCTTCCCCCGTCTCTTGTGACGAGCGCAAAGCTTCCGACTTCATGCTGACCAGAGAGTTTTTCAACAGGCCAAGCAGCGGGATGGTGAGGCTGATGATGGCGGCATCGCCACTGACCATCTGTGTTGACTCCTCAAAGTTACTCAGCACCTGACAGATATCAGACATCCACGTCCACTCCTCATTGTAGACTTGAGGAAGCTGACTGACCTGACTACCAGTTCTGGTGGAAGTTGACATCTGGCAGTCTACAATCGCTCTGCGCTGCTGGTAAACTCTGGATAACATGGTCAGTGTTGAATTCCACCTCGTGGGCACGTCGCACAACAGTCGGTGAGCGGGCAGTTGGAGGCGGCGCTGCGCTGCCCTGAGAGTGGCAGCATCTGGGCTGGACTTCCTGAAATGCGCACAGATGCGGCGCACCTTCGTGAGCAAATCAGACAGATTGGGGTATGTCTTGAGGAAACGCTGCACTATCAGATTTAACACATGGGCCAGGCATGGCACATGTGTCAGTCTGCCGAGTTGCAGAGCCGCCACCAGGTTACGGCCGTTGTCACACACAACCATTCCCGGCTTGAGGTTCAGCGGTGCCAGCCACAGATCAGTCTGCGCCGTGATGCCCTGTAATAGCTCTTGGGCGGTGTGCCTTTTGTCGCCTAGGCTCAGCAGTTTGAGCACCGCCTGCTGTCGCTTAGCGACGGCACTGCTGCTGTGCCTAGAGCTACCGACTGATGGCGCCGTGCCCACGGATGGTAGTTCGGAGGAGGAGGTGGAGGAGGGGTGGGAGGAGGAGGAGGCATAGTAGGCCTGAAACACCTGGACCGAGGTAGGCCCCGCAATCCTCGGCGTCGGCAGTATATGAGCAGCCCCAGGGTCAGTCTCGGTCCCAGCCTCCACCAAGTTAACCCAATGTGCCGTCAGCGATATATAGTGGCCCTGCCCGGCAGCACTCGTCCACGTGTCCGTGGTCAGGTGGACCTTGTCAGAAACGGCGTTGGTCAGGGCACGGATGATGTTGTCTGACACGTGCTGGTGCAGGGCTGGGACGGCACATCGGGAAAAGTAGTGGCGGCTGGGGACCGAATACCGAGGGGCGGCCGCCGCCATGAGGTTGCGAAAGGCCTCGGTCTCTACTAGCCTATAGGGCAGCATCTCCAGGCTAAGCAATCTGGAGATGTGCACATTAAGGGCTTGGGCGTGCGGGTGGGTTGCACTATATTTGCGTTTCCGCTCCAGCGTCTGGGGTATGGAGAGCTGAACGCTGGTGGATGCTGTGGAGGATCGTGGAGGCGACGATGGGGTTTTTGGGCCAGGGTCCTGGGCAGGGGGCTGACTAGCAGCTGACACAGGGGAAGGAGCAGTGGTGTGCACGGCCGGAGGTGAACGGGCTTGTTGCCACTGAGTGGGGTGCTTAGCATTCATATGCCTGCGCATACTGGTGGTAGTTAAGCTAGTAGTGGTGGAACCCCTGCTGAGCCTGGTTTGGCAAATGTTGCACACCACAGTCCGTCGGTCATCCGGTGTTTCCTTAAAGAACCTCCACACTTCTGAAGATCTAGCCCTCGCCGCAAGAGCCCTCACCACGGGAGCTTCACTAGTTGACAGTGGCGCTGATGCACCAGCTCTGGCCCTGCCTCTCCGTCTGGCCCCACCACTGCCTCTTCCAACCTGTTCAGGTCGAGGACTCTCCTCCGTCTCAGAAGCACTGTGTTCACCCGGCCTCTCAACCCAGCTTGGGTCTGTCACCTCATCATCCTCCGATCCCTCAGTCTGCTCCCCCCTCGGACTTCCTGCCCTGACAACAACTTCCCCACTGTCTGACAACCGTGTCTCCTCATCGTCGGACACCTCTTTACACACTTCCACTACGTCAAGAAGGTCATCATCACCCACAGACTGTGACTGGTGGAAAACCTGGGCATCGGAAAATTGCTCAGCAGCAACCGGACAAGTGGTTTGTGACTGTGGGAAGGGTCCAGAAAACAGTTCCTCAGAGTATGCCGGTTCAAATGGCAAATTTTCCTGGGAGGGGGCAGACTGGGGGGGAGGAGGCTGAGGTGCAGGAGCTGGAGGAGTGGGGATTTCGGTGACATGGGTGGACTGCGTGGAAGACTGACTGGTGGTGGACAAATTGCTCGAAGCATTGTCAGCAATCCACGACATCACCTGTTCGCACTGTTCTGGCCTCAACAGTGCTCTACCACGAGTCCCAGTAACTTCAGACATGAACCTAGGGAGTGTAGCTCTGCGGCGTTCCCCTGCTCCCTCATCAGCAGGTGGTGTCTCACCCCGCCCAGGACCACGGCCTCTGACCCCTGCAGTAGTTGGACGCCCACGTCCCCGCCCTCGTCCTCTACCCCTAGCCCTGGGGTTAAACATTTTTAAAATGAGAGTTATAACTTTTTTTTTTTTTTTACTTTTTTTTGTTTTTTTTTGTGTTTTTTTGTGTTTTTTGTTTTTTTTTGTGTTTTTTGTTTTTTTTTGAGTTTTTAGAACCAAACAATCCTATCCTATTGCTATGGCTATTTTCTAGCCAAGTATCAAAGGAAGCACACTACTATGCCAGATGAGATGACACTGAGTTAGTGCCTAATAGAAATCCAACCCCTACTGAATTTTCCCACTTCAGCCTTTGCTATGGATATGTGCGCCACTAAGCGCAGAACACAGCGGTCGCAAGTCTCACTACAAATTGCTCAGAATTGGCAAGTACATGCACTGCAGAAACTACAGCCACCAGCAGATCAACCAGAAATCAAATATATAGAACGCTACTGTAGGCTTCAAGAAGCTATTTGTATTCTCCTATGGCTATTTTCTAGCCAAGTATCAAAGGAAGCACACTACTATGCCAGATGAGATGACACTGAGTTAGTGCCTAATAGAAATCCAACCCCTACTGAATTTTCCCACTTCAGCCTTTGCTATGGATATGTGCGCCACTAAGCGCAGAACACAGCGGTCGCAAGTCTCACTACAAATTGCTCAGAATTGGCAAGTACATGCACTGCAGAAACTAAAGCCACCAGCAGATCAACCAGAAATCAAATATATAGAACGCTACTGTAGGCTTCAAGAAGCTGTTTGTATTCTCCTATGGCTATTTTCTAGCCAAGTATCAAAGGAAGCACACTACTATGCCAGATGAGATGACACTGAGTTAGTGCCTAATAGAAATCCAACCCCTACTGAATTTTCCCACTTCAGCCTTTGCTATGGATATGTGCGCCACTAAGCGCAGAACACAGCGGTCGCAAGTCTCACTACAAATTGCTCAGAATTGGCAAGTACATGCACTGCAGAAACTACAGCCACCAGCAGATCAACCAGAAATCAAATATATAGAACGCTACTGTAGGCTTCAAGAAGCTATTTGTATTCTCCTATGGCTATTTTCTAGCCAAGTATCAAAGGAAGCACACTACTATGCCAGATGAGATGACACTGAGTTAGTGCCTAATAGAAATCCAACCCCTACTGAATTTTCCCACTTCAGCCTTTGCTATGGATATGTGCGCCACTAAGCGCAGAACACAGCGGTCGCAAGTCTCACTACAAATTGCTCAGAATTGGCAAGTACATGCACTGCAGAAACTAAAGCCACCAGCAGATCAACCAGAAATCAAATATATAGAACGCTACTGTAGGCTTCAAGAAGCTGTTTGTATTCTCCTATGGCTATTTTCTAGCCAAGTATCAAAGGAAGCACACTACTATGCCAGATGAGATGACACTGAGTTATTGCCTAATAGAAATCCAACCCCTACTGAATTTTGCCACTTCAGCCTTTGCTATGGATATGTGCGCCACTAAGCGCAGAACACAGCGGTCGCAAGTCTCACTACAAATTGCTCAGAATTGGCAAGTACATGCACTGCAGAAACTAAAGCCACCAGCAGATCAACCAGAAATCAAATATATAGAACGCTACTGTAGGCTTCAAGAAGCTGTTTGTATTCTCCTATGGCTATTTTCTAGCCAAGTATCAAAGGAAGCACACTACTATGCCAGATGAGATGACACTGAGTTAGTGCCTAATAGAAATCCAACCCCTACTGAATTTTCCCACTTCAGCCTTTGCTATGGATATGTGCGCCACTAAGCGCAGAACACAGCGGTCGCAAGTCTCACTACAAATTGCTCAGAATTGGCAAGTACATGCACTGCAGAAACTAAAGCCACCAGCAGATCAACCAGAAATCAAATATATAGAACGCTACTGTAGGCTTCAAGAAGCTGTTTGTATTCTCCTATGGCTATTTTCTAGCCAAGTATCAAAGGAAGCACACTACTATGCCAGATGAGATGACACTGAGTTATTGCCTAATAGAAATCCAACCCCTACTGAATTTTCCCACTTCGGTCTTTGCTATGGATATGTGTGCCACTAAGAGCTAAACACAACGGTAGCAAGTCCCCCTGCTAATTCCTCACAAAATGGTAAAAGATGCAAATTAAAATAAAAAAAGTAGAACGTTATTGTAGCCCTAAGAAGGGCTGTTGGGTTCTTTGAGAATCACTCCTGCCTAACAGTAAGCTAATAGAACACCCTAACGCTTTCCCTGACCAGCAGCAGCTCTCTCCCTAGCGGCATCCAGAGACAGAATGATCCGAGCAGCGCGGCCAGCGGCTAGTCTATCCCAGGGTCACCTGATCTGGCCAGCCAACCACTGCTATCGACGTGTAAGGGTACCACGTCATGCTGGGTGGAGTGCAGAGTCTCCTGGCTTGTGATTGGCTCTGTTTCTGGCCGCCAAAAAGCAAAACGGCGGGAGCTGCCATTTTCTCGAGCGGGCGAAGTATTCGTCCGAGTAACGAGCAGTTTCGAGTACCCTAATGCTCGACCGAGCATCAAGCTCGGACGAGCATGTTCGCTCATCTCTAACTGTAATCTGAAAAAATTGAGCTGTTCCATAACTTAACCCCACTATAAAAGACTGCAAGTAAGAAAACACATTACAGTCAAGCAAAGTGCTACATGTGTACAAGGGTGGTGCATCAATGACCTTGAGAAACTATTGCTTTCAACACTCAATTGTGCACACAGCATGCACAGTTTTTCCAATTATTTTCACAGTCATCGAGAAGAATCTGTCTGTCAAGTCTATGCTAAAGTGAATATAACATCAAAAAGCAACATCAGTTATTTTCTTGATCCTGTAATAGAAAATAGGATTTTTCAAAAACATTTGATGAAGTTTGAACTTTTTGCTGATCTAGGGAGACACATACCATTTTAACAAAGCTTTTTATTATACTGTATTATGGATTACTTTATTTTTTATAATAATAATAATAATTCTTTATTTATATAGCGCACACAGATTAGGCAGCACTGCACAAAGCATGGCAAATCGGTCTGTGTCCCCGTAGGGCTCACAATCTAATCAACCTAACAGTATGTTTTGGAGTGTGGGAGGAAACCGGAGTACCCGAAGGAAATCCATTCAAACATGGAGAGAACATACAAACTCTTTGCAGATGTTGACCTGGTTGGGACTATAACCCAGGACTCCAGTGCTGCAAGGCAGAAGTGTTACCCACTCAGCCACCTTGTTACCATTGTGCTCACAGTAAAGTCCTTCCAGTGGCTTGCACACAGAATAGCAAGAATACCTGTTCCTAACGTGACTATATTTTGGCCATAGAATCAGGGATTTATAATCCCTAAAAGAAGATATTGATATATTGATTGTATATTGATGCTGGATGAAGGTAACTATTTTGATTAAAGCATATTTGCCAAAAGTTTGCAGCAAAACACTGTTTCCCAATAATACATTTATTCTGAAGTGCTGAATGTAAAGAAAATGCGGTCCCTGGGTTACTTACAGGATAGGTACTTTAGGGTTGTTCTTAAGTTGAATTTGTATGTACCTTATATACTCAAGTATAAGCCTAGTTTTTCAGCACAAAAAATGTGCTGAAAAACCCAAACTCGTCTTATACTCGAGTCAAAAAAATAAATATATCTAAACTCACCTTTCCGGCGACCCCTGTATATCTTCTGTGCGATCTGTCCGGCAGATGCGGCAGGCTATATACACAGGGGCAGGGTCTGGCAGGCTATATACACTGGGGCAGGGTCTGGCAGGCTATATACACTGGGGCAGGGTCTGGCTGGCTATATACACTGGGGCAGGGGCTGGCTGGCTATATACACTGGGGCAGGGGCTGGCTGGCTATATACACTGGGGCAGGGACTGGCTGGCTATATACTGGGGAGGCTGTGACCAATGCATTTCCCACTCTCGGCTTATACTCGAGTCAATAGGTTTTCCCAGCATTTTGTGGTAAAATTAGGGGCCTCGGCTTATACTCGGGTCGGCTTATACTCGAGTATATACGGTAAGTTGGAACTGTATATTTTATAATTGTAACCCCAGACATTTTTTTGTGGCTACACTTTTTGTGCACCTAAAAATCCTTCATTATACTAATGCAAATTTCTCTCAAGTGAGAGTGGTCTACTTACTATTTAAAGATTAAATCCCACAGATGGTCTCAAAAGAGAAATTTGTAGTAATGCCCTGTTGCTGCCAGTTCTACTATATCTTAGATCTTGCTAATGTACCATTTTTGTTTAGCTTCAATAATAAATCAGTGAATTGCTCTAGTGGCTGCTACTTAAAGAGTAGGAACTTTGTAATTTATGCAACCATTACCCTGGTTAACAAATAAAAAAAATGTCACTATGCCTTGAGTTTTTCACCTGATTCCGGCTATTTTTGAGCTGCTGGTTCTCAAAATACCTTTCATTTCTATCTAGCTGCTTTCGTTGATGAGATGCTAATGCAATGAGTACCTTGTTTTTATGACTATGGCTTCTTATCCCTCATTCTTATTGGAGCAACCAGCATCACTGTGCTCATCACAGGAAATCACAGAATTCAGGTTTCAGAGACCTAACAGAAAATATCCAATCTACAGCCACAAAATATGATATTCATTTTCTAAATTTCTGTAGCACAATATTAAGTGCCCACAATTATTATTATTAACAATATGACATTTATTAATTCTTTGACATTAATTTACAAAACTTTTAAGTACAATATTAAGTGCCTGAGTAACTAGTTTTAGCAGTGTATACTTCGTAAAAGCAGAGCTAATAGATCTCCATATGTAGAGCTGATAGGGAAAAATGGGAGTCATCTCCAGAATCAGGGCCCCAAAGCATAGTTTAAAACAGTTCCAACTTTTAAGGTACCAAAATGTGTTATCATTCTACAAATGGCATCAAGCCCTAAAAGTGGAAGACAATGGGCAAATGTAACGGTCTGAATCACATTGAGTGGGGCCATATTATAATATATAGACAACTAGGTCAGAAGATATCCAAAACAGCACAAGGTCTGTGGTGGGATATTATTGGTAAAAAGAAGTTAATGCCTACATAAAATGGTACAAGGAAGGACGATCAGTGAACAAGCAATGATGTCAGGAGAAGCCAAAACATACTAATGCGTGTGAAGAATCTCATTTAATCTATCTGGCTTGATCCCACAAATGTGCAAATGTAGCAGAAAAAGCTACAAACGATAATGCTCACTAGATTATAAGGTGCATTGTAGCTGGTGTTCCTGAATATATACAATATTAAACATTTGGCAACTCATGAATATTTTCTATGAATGTTTTTGCTGCCTATATTGACCTTCTAGTAACCTTCCAATGGCAGGAACTAGTGGTTTCAAACAAATTTTGTGTTTCTCCTGGTGTCACCTCCGGTAGTCCTGCTCTTGTTTTACACAAAAATGTAATAATAATAAAATCTCCAGTATTATTGACTAATAAATAAAACCTTTGTCTAGAACATACATTTATTTCTATGTCTCCTTAGAAATTTCATCTGTCTCCTTTACATCTCTGCCCTTGTCTGTAACTTCTTTTTAGCCTTATGTTAATGAGCTGAGTAAAAAGTCATGTTTTCTAGCTTGTTCTTATTGAACTCATTTATGTAAATGTTAATCTTTTAACTTGTTTTTGTTATATTATTTATGGGTGGTGAAATGTCAAAATAGTGTTGATTTTTTCATTTTGACATATGTTTCCTACAGACATGGAGTTTGCTGCATATTGCAACGAACACCCAGGATCAACAGTCAACAGTCAGAGTTCAGTGGAGTCCAGTGTTTTTGATCTTCCCTCCCTGTGACGTCATCAGGGAGCAGTGATCAGTTGCCATGACAGCCTTGTGTCTTTGTAAGACTGGAGGCTAAATAGTCTCTACAGATTTTTTAGAATGTGCCAGCGGCACACTGTATTAGATCATGTCTATAAATGTCATATACTTCTACAAAGTAGTATTGCAGTATATCTTAGGAACAATCAGACTGTCAAGGGTTAAAGTAGTATAATAGTAAAAAAAACAATTTAAAAAAGTTAAAAACATTTTTAAAAGACCTACAACTTTAAAATAACCCATTTCTCTAGAACTGATATAAGATACATAAACATTAAAAATTACAAACATGTTAGGTATCTTTGCATCCCAAAATGCCTGATCTATCAAAATATAAAAACGGTTATCTCTGGTGGAAAACCACATAATGGAAAATAGTGCCAAAATGTCCAAAACGCCACTTTTTAGCCATTTTACAACATATAAAAAAATGTAATAAAAAAATTATCAAAAGGTGGTACCATCCTCAAAATGATCACAATGCAAAAAAATTAAAAATTAAAAAAAAAAATTCATACACTGAGGTATGAAGCAATGTTCACATTTTTTAAGATGTATTAAAACACTATAACATCTATATAATTTGGTATCACTGTGATTGTACCAAGCCAAGGAAAAAAGTAGATGTATCATTTGGGGTGCGCATTGAAAGCTGTAAATACCAAGTCCACAAGAAAATGGCACAAATGCCTTTTTTTTACCAATTTTACCACATTTGGAATTTTTTACAGCTTCCCAGTAAATGGCATGGAATAATAAATACTGTCACTAAGAAGTACAATTTGTTACACAGGAAACAAGCCCTCATGCAGGTCTTTACATAAAAAAGATATAGATTTTTGAAGGTGGAAAGCGAAAAATGAACAAAAAAGGTTTGCAACGCAAAGGGGTTAAAGCATTCACCGTATGGAATCATGATATTTGTATTCTATTTTTTTTTATATGTTTTATGACAAAGGGGGTGTTTTGAGCATTTATTTATTCTTAGTTTTTTTCATATTTTTTATTTTACTTTTTTTTAACATCTTTATTGCTGCCGTGATGAAACATTAACATGTGGTCATCGGATCACTTGTACTAAATATTTTATACTGTTGCCATATATGAGATTTTTATACATTGCTGCATAAATAGAGCACACAGAGTCATTGTGTGCCTGGAGTGGCTGAGAGCCCGATTTATAAACGCAGCTCCCCTTCACTTTCAATTGGAGCCATAGTTGCAGTTATGGCATCTAACAGAACAAGGACACAGAGCCATCTTTTTCTAGCCCAGTGTACTTTAGTTATGCAGAGTCTTCCTTCTGTTCAGTTCATAGATATAGTGCAAAAATGTCATATACTAAGATAGTGAACAGCTAAAATGCATGGTTGCTTGTGATCTGCTGATGCCAGACAGTGACTCCTGGTCCTAAGGCAGTGATGGCAAAACTTTTAAAGACTGAGTGCCCAAACTACAACATAGACCCGCTTTTTTATTGCAAAGTGCCAACACAGAAATTTAATTTATGATTTATACTCCCTTCTCTGTCACAGTTTTCATTGATACCAGCACCTGAGGACACCAATAAAGCAGAAAATAGTCCCAGGTAGAGCGGTCACTTTGAAAATACCTCTGTGCACAGCAAGTCCTGGGCTGTCTGGGACTGCAGGAAGATACCTGGAGTCATCTCTGGTGATGGCCTGAGTGCCCACAGAAAGGGCTCTAAGTGCCACCTCTGGTACCAGTGCCATAGGTTAGCCATCACTGTCCTAGGGTATGTGTGCATGCCCCTCCATTAAATCTATATGGCCAGTGTGCCTTATGCTAATGTGCCTCTTGCCAATCTGTGCACACTGGGGTAATAAAAAGCACCCTGCACAAATAGGTGGAGGTGTCTGAGAATTCAGGTTACTATTTGTTACAAGTGAATGTATGTTTTATGGTGTGCTTTGGATTGTTTGGGTTTGATCCTAGCTTTGGCCATAACTCCTGACCATAATTCTTCTCTGTTATTCTCTGTGTCAACTGCTATCTACACCTGAATCGCCACCTTCTGATCTCTATACAGCAAAGGCCAAATTCCTGTATAGGGATGAAAGGGTGAAGACCAAAGTCTGACCAGTTTGATAGCAAAGTAGGTCCAATTCATTTTTTTAAGTACCTGCTTCAGGCTTGATGCCAAATAAGACAAAAAGTAACCATACTATTATGTGTCCAAACTGCCAAGCTCTGATTAATCATCCTACTGTTTGCACCATTCTCATATTACTTGAACAAAGTTAAATTAAACCAAACTAAGTAAATCTTGTACCATGAAGTAAAAAAGGGTCTTTAGAGAAAACATGCATTACATTACAGTTCAATATCTGCATCTTTAATCATCTCCATGTATCTATCACTTCAAGTATGTTTGAAAGAACCTTTTAAGCTAAAAAAAAAAAAAAAAAACTAACAAAAATATATATTTTTGTATGCATGAATAATTGAAATAAATATTATGTCTGGAGTAAATTACATTTTTTCATCCCTTGGTAAATGTAATCACTGCATGAAAACCAATGATACATGAACTATAAAGTTTCTCATAATTATGTTTGCCGTATTTACAGGGGAAACAATGTATTGCCCAGGGTGGTTTTAATTACAATCAAGTGCAAGGTGATTGAAGTTTTAATAAGAAATCTAGCACTTAAAAGACATTAAACACAAAATTATCATGAAGAACTATCACTAATGAGCAATATCTTCTCAGGGTGTACTCTACAACACTTTGATACTAAGAAACTCTAGCAGCTTAAAGATGATGAACATTAATTAGTAGAAATATTATATCACTGCTTGCAGAGATTTCATTGCAGCAGAAACAAATTCTTCCTCATTTGAATAGCTTCATATTTATGTGCTGGAGTAAGCTCCCTTAAAATGTCAGGAAGGATTTTTAGATGTATATACATATAACTTATGCTAAGGAGCAACCAGAAAGATGATAAACAATTTATTTCCTAAAATAATTAGATTTATTTACTATCCAAAGAAGAAATAGACAATTCATGGAAATGTTAATGGTTGATAACTGCATGTATTTGAAATAGAAAATGATATAATATATTTATATAATGCAATCACACAATAGTCGCTACTCAAGTAAGATGTCATGGTTCCTACTATATGCAACAAACACCTATATTATTGAAAAAAGTATGTAAGGACATTATTAGAGATGAGCGAACACTAAAATGCTCGGGTACTCGTTATTCGAGACAAACTTTTCCCGATGCTCGAGTGCTCGTCTCGAATAACGAACCCCATTGAAGTCAATGGGAGACTCGAGCATTTTTCAAGGGGACCAAGGCTCTGCACAGGGAAGCTTGGCCAAACACCTGGGAACCTCAGAAAAGGATGGAAACACCACGGAAATGGACAGGAAACAGCAGGGGCAGCATGCATGGATGCCTCTGAGGCTGCTTAAACGCACCATTATGCCAAAATTATGGGCAACAGCATGGCCATGACAGAGTGACAGAATGAAGCTAGATAGTATCTAAAACATGCAATAATTGACCCTGACACTATAGGGGACGGCATGCAGAGGCAGCGGCAGCAGGCTAGAGAGTGTCATGGCGACATACCCTAAATGGACTCAGGCTTCAAACCAATGGGTGGCAGAGAGGAACCAAAGGAGGTGAGCAAGAAGTGCTCAAATAATATCGGTACATGATAAAAGTTTGCCAGTATATTTTGTGGATTACACAGCAGGGTGGCGACAAAGTTAACATGGAAGCCATGAAAACAACCCAAAATTCTGCCTGACACAGCTCGTTTGATAAGGGGACCATGTATGGAGGCAGTGAACTAGTAGTAGATTAAAGGTGCTGCAGTTAAAACTATGTTAGTTGGATCTTGGCATGGAGCTGGCGCTCCGCTGCCAGACGAGCTTTCGCCAATCCAAGCCCCTGTCTCTAGGCTACTCCCCAAACAGCACTTTTGTATAAGATCAAGTGTAGTAGCGTTCTTATAAGTTTAGGATATGCCGGGTGAGGGGAATGTAAACAGATGCGCAAGAAGCGCATGATGCGCATGGAGCTGGCGCTCCGCTGCCAGGCGAGCTTTCGCAAATCCAAGCCCCTGTCTCTAGGCTACTCCCCAAACAGCACTTCTAAGAACCTTTTGTATAAGATCAAGTGTAGTAGCGTTCTTATAAGTTTAGGATATGGCGGGTGAGGGGAATGTAAACAGATGCGCAAGAAGCGCTGAAATAATATCCCTAAATGGTAAAAGTTTGCAAGTATATTTTGTGGATTACACAGCAGGGTGGCGACAAAGTTAACAACTTTGATGTGGAATGCCCTGTAATAGCTCTTGGGCGGTGTGCCTTTTATCGCCTAGGCTCAGCAGTTTCAGCACCGCCTGCTGTCGCTTAGCGACGGCACTGCTGCTGTGCCTAGAGCTACCGACTGATGGCGCCATGCCCACGGATGGTAATTCGGAGGAGGAGGAGGTGGAGGAGGGGTGGGAGGAGGTATAGTAGGCCTTTGAGACCTGGACCGAGGTAGGCCCCGCAATTCTCTGCGTCGGCAGTATATGACCAGCCCCAGGGTCAGACTCGGTCCCAGCCTGCACCAAGTTAAGTGTAGTAGCGTTCTTATAAGTTTGGGATATGGCGGGTTAGGGGAATGTAAACAGATGCGCAAGAAGCGCATGATGCGCATGGAGCTGGCGTTCCGCTGCCAGGCGAGCTTTCGCCAATCCAAGCCCCTGTCTCTAGGCTACTCCCCAAACAGCACTTCTAAGAACCTTTTGTATAAGATCAAGTGTAGTAGCGTTCTTATAAGTTTAGGATATGCCGGGTGAGGGGAATGTAAACAGATGCGCAAGAAGCGCTGAAATAATATCCCTAAATGGTAAAAGTTTGCCAGTATATTTTGTGGATAACACAGCAGGGTGGCGACAAAGTTAACAACTTTGATGTGGAATCCATGAAAACAACCCAAATTTCTGCCTGACACACCTCGTTTGATAAAGGGACGATGTATGGAGGCAGCTATATGGACGACTTTTGGAGGTAGCAATGGAGACAACGTGTGGAGGCTGCTATGGAGACAATTTAATTTGGATAGTGCCTGTATGTGGCAGTCCCAAACATTTTTCAAACCAGAGGAGCAGGTAGGTGGCCCTCCAGTAAAATGGAATAGATTGAGTGCCTGTATGTGGCAGTCCCAAAAATTCTTCAAACCAGAGGAGCAGGTAGGTGGCCCTCCAGTAAAATGGAATAGATTGAGTGCCTGTATGTGGCAGTCCCAAAAATTGTTCAAACCAGAGGAGCAGGTAGGTGGCCCTCCAGTAAAATGGAATAGATTGAGTGCCTGTATGTGGCAGTCCCAAAAATTCTTCAAACCAGAGGAGCAGGTAGGTGGCCCTCCAGTAAAATGGAATAGATTGAGTGCCTGTATGTGGCAGTCCCAAAAATTCTTCAAACCAGAGGAGCAGGTAGGTGGCCCTCCAGTAAAATGGAATAGATTGAGTGCCTGTATGTGGCAGTCCCAAAAATTGTTCAAACCAGAGGACCGGGTAGGTGGCCCTCCAGAAAAATGGAATAGATTGAGTGCCTGTATGTGGCACTCACAAAAATTGTTTCAAACAGAGGACCGGGTAGGTGGCCCTCCAGAAAAATTAAATGCATGAAGTATAGCAAGAGCCAGTGGGCCCTGTCAAAAAATAGCCATTTTCCTCTGCTTTACTGTACAAAGAGGAGGAGAAGGAGGAAAATGAGGAGGAGGAGGAGGAGTGGATCAATTATTCAGGTTGAGCTTCCTTCACCTGGTGGAGATTGGAAATTCTGAGAAATCCAGCCTTTATTCATTTTAATAAGCGTCAGCCTGTCAGCGCTGTCAGTCGACAGGCGTGTACGCTTATCGGTGATGATGCCACCAGCTGCACTGAAAACCCGCTCGGACAAGACGCTAGCGGCAGGGCAGGCAAGAACCTCCAAGGCGTACAGCGCCAGTTCGTGTCACATGTCCAGCTTTGAAACCCAGTAGTTGTAGGGAGCTGTGTGATCATTTAGGACGATGGTATGGTCAGCTACGTACTCCCTCACCATCTTTCTGTAAAGATCAGCCCTACTCTGCCGAGACTGGGGACAGGTGACAGTGTCTTGCTGGGGTGACATAAAGCTGGCAAAAGCCTTGTAAAGCGTACCCTTGCCAGTGCTGGACAAGCTGCCTGCTCGCCTACTCTCCCTCGCTACTTGTCCCGCAGAACTACGCACTCTGCCGCTAGCGCTGTCAGAAGGGAAATACTGTTTCAGCTTGTGCACCAGGGCCTGCTGGTATTCATGCATTCTCACACTCCTTTCCTCTGCAGGGATGAGAGTGGCAAGATTTTGCTTGTACCGTGGGTCCAGGAGAGTGAACACCCAGTAATCGGTGCTGGAATAAATTCTTTGAACGCGAGGGTCACGGGATAGGCAGCCTAGCATGAAATCTGCCATATGCGCCAGAGTACCAACGCGTAAGAATTCACTCCCCTCACTGGCCTGACTGTCCATTTCCTCCTCCTCCAACTCCTCCAACTCCTCTTCTTCTGCCCATACACGCTGAACAGTGAAGGACTCAACAATGGTCCCCTCTTGTGTCTCGCCAACATTCTCCTCCTCTTCCTCCTCATCCTCCTCCACCTCCACCTCCTCCGATATGCGCTGAGAAACAGACCTCAGGGTGCTTTGGCTATCAACAAGGGAATATTCTTCCCCCGTCTCTTGTGACGAGCGCAAAGCTTCCGACTTCATGCTGACCAGAGAGTTTTTCAACAGGCCAAGCAGCGGGATGGTGAGGCTGATGATGGCGGCATCGCCACTGACCATCTGTGTTGACTCCTCAAAGTTACTCAGCACCTGACAGATATCAGACATCCACGTCCACTCCTCATTGTAGACTTGAGGAAGCTGACTGACCTGACTACCAGTTCTGGTGGAAGTTGACATCTGGCAGTCTACAATCGCTCTGCGCTGCTGGTAAACTCTGGATAACATGGTCAGTGTTGAATTCCACCTCGTGGGCACGTCGCACAACAGTCGGTGAGCGGGCAGTTGGAGGCGGCGCTGCGCTGCCCTGAGAGTGGCAGCATCTGGGCTGGACTTCCTGAAATGCGCACAGATGCGGCGCACCTTCGTGAGCAAATCAGACAGATTGGGGTATGTCTTGAGGAAACGCTGCACTATCAGATTTAACACATGGGCCAGGCATGGCACATGTGTCAGTCTGCCGAGTTGCAGAGCCGCCACCAGGTTACGGCCGTTGTCACACACAACCATTCCCGGCTTGAGGTTCAGCGGTGCCAGCCACAGATCAGTCTGCGCCGTGATGCCCTGTAATAGCTCTTGGGCGGTGTGCCTTTTGTCGCCTAGGCTCAGCAGTTTGAGCACCGCCTGCTGTCGCTTAGCGACGGCACTGCTGCTGTGCCTAGAGCTACCGACTGATGGCGCCGTGCCCACGGATGGTAGTTCGGAGGAGGAGGTGGAGGAGGGGTGGGAGGAGGAGGAGGCATAGTAGGCCTGAAACACCTGGACCGAGGTAGGCCCCGCAATCCTCGGCGTCGGCAGTATATGAGCAGCCCCAGGGTCAGTCTCGGTCCCAGCCTCCACCAAGTTAACCCAATGTGCCGTCAGCGATATATAGTGGCCCTGCCCGGCAGCACTCGTCCACGTGTCCGTGGTCAGGTGGACCTTGTCAGAAACGGCGTTGGTCAGGGCACGGATGATGTTGTCTGACACGTGCTGGTGCAGGGCTGGGACGGCACATCGGGAAAAGTAGTGGCGGCTGGGGACCGAATACCGAGGGGCGGCCGCCGCCATGAGGTTGCGAAAGGCCTCGGTCTCTACTAGCCTATAGGGCAGCATCTCCAGGCTAAGCAATCTGGAGATGTGCACATTAAGGGCTTGGGCGTGCGGGTGGGTTGCACTATATTTGCGTTTCCGCTCCAGCGTCTGGGGTATGGAGAGCTGAACGCTGGTGGATGCTGTGGAGGATCGTGGAGGCGACGATGGGGTTTTTGGGCCAGGGTCCTGGGCAGGGGGCTGACTAGCAGCTGACACAGGGGAAGGAGCAGTGGTGTGCACGGCCGGAGGTGAACGGGCTTGTTGCCACTGAGTGGGGTGCTTAGCATTCATATGCCTGCGCATACTGGTGGTAGTTAAGCTAGTAGTGGTGGAACCCCTGCTGAGCCTGGTTTGGCAAATGTTGCACACCACAGTCCGTCGGTCATCCGGTGTTTCCTTAAAGAACCTCCACACTTCTGAAGATCTAGCCCTCGCCGCAAGAGCCCTCACCACGGGAGCTTCACTAGTTGACAGTGGCGCTGATGCACCAGCTCTGGCCCTGCCTCTCCGTCTGGCCCCACCACTGCCTCTTCCAACCTGTTCAGGTCGAGGACTCTCCTCCGTCTCAGAAGCACTGTGTTCACCCGGCCTCTCAACCCAGCTTGGGTCTGTCACCTCATCATCCTCCGATCCCTCAGTCTGCTCCCCCCTCGGACTTCCTGCCCTGACAACAACTTCCCCACTGTCTGACAACCGTGTCTCCTCATCGTCGGACACCTCTTTACACACTTCCACTACGTCAAGAAGGTCATCATCACCCACAGACTGTGACTGGTGGAAAACCTGGGCATCGGAAAATTGCTCAGCAGCAACCGGACAAGTGGTTTGTGACTGTGGGAAGGGTCCAGAAAACAGTTCCTCAGAGTATGCCGGTTCAAATGGCAAATTTTCCTGGGAGGGGGCAGACTGGGGGGGAGGAGGCTGAGGTGCAGGAGCTGGAGGAGTGGGGATTTCGGTGACATGGGTGGACTGCGTGGAAGACTGACTGGTGGTGGACAAATTGCTCGAAGCATTGTCAGCAATCCACGACATCACCTGTTCGCACTGTTCTGGCCTCAACAGTGCTCTACCACGAGTCCCAGTAACTTCAGACATGAACCTAGGGAGTGTAGCTCTGCGGCGTTCCCCTGCTCCCTCATCAGCAGGTGGTGTCTCACCCCGCCCAGGACCACGGCCTCTGACCCCTGCAGTAGTTGGACGCCCACGTCCCCGCCCTCGTCCTCTACCCCTAGCCCTGGGGTTAAACATTTTTAAAATGAGAGTTATAACTTTTTTTTTTTTTTTACTTTTTTTTGTTTTTTTTTTGTGTTTTTTTGTGTTTTTTGTTTTTTTTTGTGTTTTTTGTTTTTTTTTGAGTTTTTAGAACCAAACAATCCTATCCTATTGCTATGGCTATTTTCTAGCCAAGTATCAAAGGAAGCACACTACTATGCCAGATGAGATGACACTGAGTTAGTGCCTAATAGAAATCCAACCCCTACTGAATTTTCCCACTTCAGCCTTTGCTATGGATATGTGCGCCACTAAGCGCAGAACACAGCGGTCGCAAGTCTCACTACAAATTGCTCAGAATTGGCAAGTACATGCACTGCAGAAACTACAGCCACCAGCAGATCAACCAGAAATCAAATATATAGAACGCTACTGTAGGCTTCAAGAAGCTATTTGTATTCTCCTATGGCTATTTTCTAGCCAAGTATCAAAGGAAGCACACTACTATGCCAGATGAGATGACACTGAGTTAGTGCCTAATAGAAATCCAACCCCTACTGAATTTTCCCACTTCAGCCTTTGCTATGGATATGTGCGCCACTAAGCGCAGAACACAGCGGTCGCAAGTCTCACTACAAATTGCTCAGAATTGGCAAGTACATGCACTGCAGAAACTAAAGCCACCAGCAGATCAACCAGAAATCAAATATATAGAACGCTACTGTAGGCTTCAAGAAGCTGTTTGTATTCTCCTATGGCTATTTTCTAGCCAAGTATCAAAGGAAGCACACTACTATGCCAGATGAGATGACACTGAGTTAGTGCCTAATAGAAATCCAACCCCTACTGAATTTTCCCACTTCAGCCTTTGCTATGGATATGTGCGCCACTAAGCGCAGAACACAGCGGTCGCAAGTCTCACTACAAATTGCTCAGAATTGGCAAGTACATGCACTGCAGAAACTAAAGCCACCAGCAGATCAACCAGAAATCAAATATATAGAACGCTACTGTAGGCTTCAAGAAGCTGTTTGTATTCTCCTATGGCTATTTTCTAGCCAAGTATCAAAGGAAGCACACTACTATGCCAGATGAGATGACACTGAGTTATTGCCTAATAGAAATCCAACCCCTACTGAATTTTGCCACTTCAGCCTTTGCTATGGATATGTGCGCCACTAAGCGCAGAACACAGCGGTCGCAAGTCTCACTACAAATTGCTCAGAATTGGCAAGTACATGCACTGCAGAAACTAAAGCCACCAGCAGATCAACCAGAAATCAAATATATAGAACGCTACTGTAGGCTTCAAGAAGCTGTTTGTATTCTCCTATGGCTATTTTCTAGCCAAGTATCAAAGGAAGCACACTACTATGCCAGATGAGATGACACTGAGTTAGTGCCTAATAGAAATCCAACCCCTACTGAATTTTCCCACTTCAGCCTTTGCTATGGATATGTGCGCCACTAAGCGCAGAACACAGCGGTCGCAAGTCTCACTACAAATTGCTCAGAATTGGCAAGTACATGCACTGCAGAAACTAAAGCCACCAGCAGATCAACCAGAAATCAAATATATAGAACGCTACTGTAGGCTTCAAGAAGCTGTTTGTATTCTCCTATGGCTATTTTCTAGCCAAGTATCAAAGGAAGCACACTACTATGCCAGATGAGATGACACTGAGTTATTGCCTAATAGAAATCCAACCCCTACTGAATTTTGCCACTTCAGCCTTTGCTATGGATATGTGCGCCACTAAGCGCAGAACACAGCGGTCGCAAGTCTCACTACAAATTGCTCAGAATTGGCAAGTACATGCACTGCAGAAACTAAAGCCACCAGCAGATCAACCAGAAATCAAATATATAGAACGCTACTGTAGGCTTCAAGAAGCTGTTTGTATTCTCCTATGGCTATTTTCTAGCCAAGTATCAAAGGAAGCACACTACTATGCCAGATGAGATGACACTGAGTTAGTGCCTAATAGAAATCCAACCCCTACTGAATTTTCCCACTTCAGCCTTTGCTATGGATATGTGCGCCACTAAGCGCAGAACACAGCGGTCGCAAGTCTCACTACAAATTGCTCAGAATTGGCAAGTACATGCACTGCAGAAACTAAAGCCACCAGCAGATCAACCAGAAATCAAATATATAGAACGCTACTGTAGGCTTCAAGAAGCTGTTTGTATTCTCCTATGGCTATTTTCTAGCCAAGTATCAAAGGAAGCACACTACTATGCCAGATGAGATGACACTGAGTTATTGCCTAATAGAAATCCAACCCCTACTGAATTTTCCCACTTCGGTCTTTGCTATGGATATGTGTGCCACTAAGAGCTAAACACAACGGTAGCAAGTCCCCCTGCTAATTCCTCACAAAATGGTAAAAGATGCAAATTAAAATAAAAAAAGTAGAACGTTATTGTAGCCCTAAGAAGGGCTGTTGGGTTCTTTGAGAATCACTCCTGCCTAACAGTAAGCTAATAGAACACCCTAACGCTTTCCCTGACCAGCAGCAGCTCTCTCCCTAGCGGCATCCAGAGACAGAATGATCCGAGCAGCGCGGCCAGCGGCTAGTCTATCCCAGGGTCACCTGATCTGGCCAGCCAACCACTGCTATCGACGTGTAAGGGTACCACGTCATGCTGGGTGGAGTGCAGAGTCTCCTGGCTTGTGATTGGCTCTGTTTCTGGCCGCCAAAAAGCAAAACGGCGGGAGCTGCCATTTTCTCGAGCGGGCGAAGTATTCGTCCGAGTAACGAGCAGTTTCGAGTACCCTAATGCTCGACCGAGCATCAAGCTCGGACGAGCATGTTCGCTCATCTCTAGACATTATAGTATTTTCACAGACTCTCCTATAATTTTATATGTGTAACAAACATTTGACTCTCGAGTTACGGCACAGGGTGCACCTACGCTAGAGAGTCTTAACTTTAGCACATAAAGACCTGGGGATCTATGCAAGATGGTGCTTTTATGCTTCGTTCTACCCAGCTCTTGTACTCAACAACAGTACATTAGGTGGATAGTGTGATCTCCCTGTAAAAGTCCACCAGGATCAACAAACACTAAGTACAAATGGTGGATGTCAAAACTAAAACTTCACTTTTAACCCCTTAATGCTCTGCGCCGTAGCTCTACGGCGCAGAGGGATAGGGAATGTATGAAGAGGGCTCACGGGCTGAGTCCTCTTCATACAGAGGTGGGGGTTGTTGCATATTGCAGCAAACCCCCACCGCTATTAACCCCTTCATTGCCGCCGGCGGCCCGGTCTTCGTTTGACCCGAGGCTATCTGGCTTCTTCAGTGGCTCATTGTAATGAATGAGCTGCAAAAATGCCATATATTGCAATACAGAAGTATTGCAGTATATGGTAAGAGCGATCTGACCATCTAGGGTTAATGTACCCTAGGTGGTCTAAGAAATAGTGGAAAAAAAAGAAAAAAAAAGTTTAAAAAAATAAAAAAAATTAATAAAATATTAAAAATTCAAATCACCCCCCTTTCGCTAGAACTGATATAAAACATAATAAACAGTAAAAATCACATACACATTAGGTATCGCCGCATCCCAAAATGCCCGATCTATCAAAATATAAAAACGGTTATGGCCGGCGGTGACCTCCGAGACGGGAAATGGCACCCAAATGTCCGAAATGCGACTTTTACAACTTTTTACATCACATAAAAAATGGAATAAAAAATGATCAAAATGTCGCACAGACCTAAAAATGGTAGCAATGTAAAGGTCGGCTCATTTTGCAAAAAGTGACACCTCACACATCTCCGTGTGCCAAAGTATGAAAAAGTTATTAGCTTCAGAAGATGGCAAAAAATGTTTTTTCTTTTTTGTACACATTCTTTTAATTTTTGAAAATGTATTAAAACACAATAAAACCTATATAAATTTGGTATCAACGCGATCGCACCGAACCAAAGAATAAAGCTGAGGTGTTATTTTGAGTGCACAGTCAAAGTCGTAAAAACTGAGCCCACAAGAACGTGACGCACATGCATTTTTTTTTCAATTTTTCCACATTTGGAATTTTTTTTCAGCTTCGCAGTACATGGCATGTTAAAATAAATAAGATTACGGGAAAGTAAAATTGTTACGCACAAAATAAGCCCACACACAGGTCTGTACACTTAAAAATGAAAAAGTTACGGATTTTTGAAGGTGGAGAGCGAAATGAGCGAAAAAACCCTGCGTCCTTAAGGGGTTAATAAAGCAAAAAGGATAAAAATACAAGCAATAATGTATAAGTTAGTAATTCTGAGTAGAGCACTTAAAAATTCCAACCAGCAAAGATAAATTATACGCTCATCAATGGGACACAATATGAAATGTCCCTATCCCTCGAGGAACATATCAATGTTTTAAAAGAATCACAATAAAAATGTCTGATAAAAAAAGAGTTAAAAAAGTACCCTTAGTGACCTCTGTAAAAAGATTTCTGCCACAAATCTTCTGCATGTGAATTTGGCTGAAAGATCAAAAGCTTACGGTATTTGTTAAACCAAGTTTTTAGACATCTTCTTGATAGTTTTAATGCATGTCTGTCTATAAGGGATGCCTTTAGAAATTTTATTCATATTACCAATGTATCATGAGACACTTTTACTGATGTGTCACACATTTGAGACATATTCACAAACAGCCAAGAAATGAAGGGGAAACAATGATTTTTACTCGTTATGCTAAAAAACTTTAAATTCAACATTGGAATTCACTGTCTGATCTGACCTGAAGTTCTTGTTTCCTGCAACTGGTGGCTTTATATATAGCAATTATTTAAGGTTGTTTTTGTAGTTTTAGATGAATTTGTGTTAAAGATGTACCAGTGGAGCTGAAACATCTTATTTATTTAGCAAAACAGCAGGAGGGGAGCAAAAATAGAAAAGAGAGCTTTTTTATTGGCTCATTGCACACATTAAGTCTTGACATGAAACCAGTCAAGCCATTTGGCAAACATAGAGAGACTTTGAAAATTTCTAATGCCTCCCGATTCTCTAGTGGTCAATAAATCGAGGGGGTTTACTGAGACTCCCAAAGCAGGTAAAACATGCAAAGAACAAAGTGTTCTTAGAAGCTGGTGGCTAGAACATCATTCGACAGAAATCTTAAGAGTTTGGGAAGCAAAGAGAACATACCTGAAAGATTTAATAGCAGTTTTTTAAATTATGCTTTTAATGTAAAATAGTTATTGTCAATCAGAGGAGTTACTTTAACTAGTAAAGGTATTGCACACAATCCTACTTTCACACTTAGATAATATGCACACATACTACACAACATATACATCTACAGTAAATTACAGAATGTGCAGCTGAATGGAAATAGGAACACATTGTACAGCTGCTGGTTGTGAACGGAAAATGAGATGGAAAAGGAAAAGACAGACACAGGCAGTGAGCTCTAAAGCTAGATGCACCAACTTGCTTTTTCCTACCTACACTTTTTGCCTATCCAACACTTGATGGTAGGCAACAACTGGTTGACATTCCCTTCCTATGCCAAAGTGACAAGCAAAGATAAAACAGGACAAGCACAGAAAATGGACATCCAAATTTGAGTCAAAACAAAGAAAACAATGCAGTACAGAATCAAAAGACAAATGGATGGTTGGAAAATAAACAAGAAGATAAAAATAAGATATAAGAGTCCTGGTTCAGAGAATGATCTGAACGGTCCCCTGACATCAAGACAACAGAGTAGAAATGTGAGTGGAGGAGGTATCTAACCATTACCTAACTATTTACAGCCCAAAACGGGTTGTGGTGGAAATCAATTAAGACAGCCCGAGGTGAAATAAGGAAATGTTCAGAATAGTGCAGGACAGAATGCCAACTAAAAATCATAGTCAGGAGCAAATCCTCTGTCATACTTTACTGGCAGAGAATGAAGCTAAAGCCTAAACAAGCAGAGATGTTACACACATGTTTTGTACTGCACACACAAATATCAGAAATATATTAACATCCACTGTGTGCAGATTCAGAATTTCCCTTTATTGTTTTTCTTCCCATAAAATTCCATTCATATAACAGGAAATAAATATGTCTCAGATGTTTCTAAATATGACTACCTGGTTGATTCATCAAACACTTTTATTATGCATCACACATCAAAGACATAGTTATGCAAAATTCATTAATTGAGACGGTGTGCATAAATTACTTACAGGAGCAACAGTTATGTAGAAAAGTAGTACTAAGATAAAATATCTATGTCTTAATACCAATTTTATATCTATTGTAATACACAAGAGAAGATTTATTATGCCATCAAAATCCACACATCCCCACCAGTTCTGAGGATTATTCACCTCACACACCACTTTGGGTATGTCAGGGAACGGGTTGGGCAGTTGGC
This sequence comes from Engystomops pustulosus, assembly GCF_040894005.1. Lineage (NCBI taxonomy): Eukaryota > Metazoa > Chordata > Amphibia > Anura > Leptodactylidae > Engystomops > Engystomops pustulosus. The sequence continues at coordinate 121,886,303 of NC_092414.1, forward strand.
GAGTAGTGGCTTGGACACCCCGGATCACCAAATTTAGTAGAGTCACCGTCTGAAAACCATACGGAAACTATAGAAAAAATCTCTGCCAGGTCAGACCTGGTCTAAACAGGAGCCTATTAGAAGATATGGGTGCCGGAGTACCAGTGTGGGAAATTTTAAGACTGGCATTTAAAAAGCCAGTCTTAAAAATTTCCACACAAGGCGCCTAGTGATAAAACTTCAGAAAAGCTAAAATGTCAATTCACAAGGTAACAGTAATGGCTTATTGTATATAGTAAATGTGTTATTTGCAAATTGACCTTCAATTGTGACAACTAGATTAGTTAAATGTTGTAGATTGTCACAGAGATGCCATGAGTTTAAAGCGGGAATGTATTGATTGCTTTGCAGCAGTTCCCTATGTAAAATAATGGAGTTCAAGATGGTGATTTTTCCTGACAATTTTAAAAAACTGGCAAGAATAGTGGTAAGGATTTTGTGTGATTATACATGTCCTCCTTTCTGATATGTATTACATTTACAGTAATTAAATAGCAGCAAACCTTCAGCTATTTTATTCCTCCAGGTACATTGTCTCTTCAGGATTTACCGTATATACTCGTGTATAAGCCGAGTTTTTCAGCACAAAAAATGTGCTGAAAAACCTCATCTCGGCTTATACACGAGTCAATAATAATTAAAAAAAAAATTAACACTCACCCTCCGGCTCCCGGTCCTCGGCGGCGGCTCCTGGTCCTCGGCGGCAGCTCCCGATCCTCTGCAGCGGCTTCTATCTTCACGTGCTGGCAGTCGCGTCTATGCGACTTGCCGGCGGGCGCACAATATGATGTAGCGGTGTCACCGCTGATGACATCATCAGCGGCGACACCGCCGCATCGCACTGTGCGCCCGCCGGCAAGTCGCATGGACGCGACTGCCGGCACGTGAAGATAGAAGAGAGAAGCCGCCGCAGAGGTTCGGGAGCCGCCGCAGAGGTTCGGGAGCCGCTGCCGATGACCGGGAGCCGCCGCCACTAAGCATCAAAGGTGAGTATCGTCGGAGGGTGAGTATTAAGTTTATTTTTTTATTATTCGCTAGGCATACTGAGGGCAGGCTGTATACTTTTTGGGGCAGGCTGTATACTTTTTGGGGGCAGGCTGTATACTTTTTGGGGGCAGGCTGTATACTTCATGGGGGCAGGCTGTATACTTCATGGGGGCAGGCTGTATACTTCATGGGGGCAGGCTGATTGTATACTACTTGGGACAGGCTGTATACTACAGGGGCTGGCTGGTTGTATACTACAGGGGGCTAGCTGGCTGTATACTACACCCTCGACTTATACTCGAGTCAATAGGTTTTCCCATTTTTTGTGGTAAAATTAGGGGTCTCGGCTTATACTCGGGTCGGCTTATACTCAAGTATATACGGTAATACTTTATGTAGGCATAATGATTGCCTAAACCACACCCATCCATCTATAAATCTGTCTTGTACAGCATATTAGAAAAAACTGCTAAGGACCCATAAAACTGCTGATAACCAGGACTGTATCTGAAATTAGGGTCTATGGCCCAATGAAAGGAGTTTATACAGTAGCAGATTATGATATAGGTGGTTTTGGTGGTAGCCTGAGGCCCAAGCCTTCCAGGGGACCCATAGCCACCCAATACACCTATCAAATTTTATACTGAAAAGGGCCTTCACAACCCATGAAATCCCCATACATCTGGTCCTGGTCCCAATACATATGTACACAAGTAACATTTCAGGACTTTTGAAGGTCCTCCAAAAGTCCTGGAACTGCAGATTTAAATCAGACAGAAGGGACAGAGTCTCCACTCCCCAAGAAGATGATTCTAGCACCATATGTAGAAAGTGAATTCCAGACTTGTAGGGGCTATAATATTCATACAGCCCATGGCCCATGTCAGCCTTAATCCGCCCTTAAGTTTATAATATAGTAGACTGGAGGAATAGGGGATTTAATACAAAGCATAGTGGTCCTAAAACATGGGGTCAAAGGGGTGTCACCTTACATTGGGTTTGGGGCATAGAGGAGCGATATATATGTAATTGTTGAAAGAAGTGGGAGCATAAGGAGTCATGGTATATGGGAATTCAAATACAAGTGCTGATTCTAAAAAAGTGTAGGCCCAGGCTTAATAGCATATTAGAGTGGGGATTAAGAGGTTCATAGTCTATATAGTATAAGTGTTGTTATCAATGATGCCAGTGGCGTAACTACAGTGGCAGCAGCCATAGGAGCTGCTATGGGGCTTGGATGGTCAGGGGCCCCCGGCTTCTGACCTGTTACACTAAAGAATGGAGGATGTGTACCATTATATACATATTATGCTGGACAATGTGCAGCATAATATGAATATAACAGTGCACATCTTCAAAAGTACACATCATGAATCAGCAGCTCAGATAAGAAACGTCAAGGAAGAGATATATGTGTGAGTGTACAAATACATGATGAATATCCTTTCACTTGATATCCTTTGTGAAAACTAACCAAATGACATTATAATTGCTTTGAAATAAGCAAATCCAAATAATTGTTGAGTGTATATGGGCCTTTGATGGAAACATATTAAGACTTGGTACCTAGGGCAGTGTGAGCTAGAAAAAGTAGCTACACATCCCAGAATCACAAAGTAGAAACTTAGTTCATTCTAACCTTTATATTATTTCTAAATATTGCACAATGATAATTATATTGGCACCAGCCTTTCTTTCCCCTTCTGAAGTGAGCATATTCGGGTTTGTAAAGCAATGCATTATTCATGTACCTTTCCTTAGTTTCCTTCAGTTCACCTACATAGATTGTGATTTAAGGTCAGTTTTGGAGTTCCTGTTCAATCAACAGCTATGTGACTAGTGATTTACTTGTGTCTTACTACACATTTGTACTGTACCTTTCAGCTATTTTATCTGTTTCTATAACCCAGTTAGTCATTTGGTTTATTAACATTTTAACAGTGCAGATAAAATAGGGAATTTTGAAACATTTGCAGATAAGATAATGTAAATGTATGCAGGAACATGTAGCAAAATAAATGCTCTGCTCAATTTTTGACTTTGTCACCTTTGGAAAAATGGCAGAATGAAAGGATTTTATTTGATATATTATTTACATAATAGTTCAGAGTAGGTTTGGTTTGTGTGTTTTGTGCATCCCATTCTGCCCATTATTTAGTATCTTCAGGGAAGAGCTGCAAATAGCAGTCGTAAACACAGCCAACGGGGCACAGAATTCTTCCTGATGCTGTTTCACTTGCAAAAAAGGTCATTTCGCATCACCAGAATAATTATTTTCATAAAAGTTATGCTTAGGGTTGATGAAGAATTCAAAGCTCCATTCGGGTAGAGAACAGTTGTGTTTAACATATATGTCTTAAATGTTTGTTATTTATTCAACATTGTAGAAATTTCTTTACAATAAGAATATATGATACAGTCATTGGGGATGTTATCATTCATAAACTGTGCTCTTTTTGGTTGTAACATTAACATACAGAGCTGTACATTCCTATTAAATTCAGCAGCTGGAAAATGTGCTATTTTACATTAGTGCTAACAGGCTTCAAACCTGATGCAAAAGAAGGTCAGCGATGACTTAACAACCCCTTGCCGCTTACAAGTCACATTCTCTCATTTGAGAAAAAAACAAATAGATTGGCTCAGAGCCAGATTCTAATTTTCTTCTCTCACCCATGATCTGTAGTACACTGGTCGCACTAAATTTACCACAAGAATCACAATGTACTTTCTTAATGAAGCATTAATGCAGCAAATCCATCACAAGTTGCATTGAGCTGCTGCTCTCGATTTACCACCTGCTAGCATAGCACATTAACCCTTTCAAGAACATTTTTCGGGGGGTTTTATGTTTCCATTTTTTACTCTCCTTCACCCACAAGCCATATATTTTAGATTTTTCTTTTTACAGAACTATATAAGGGTTTTTGTCTGTGGGACAAAATGTTCTTTCTAGTTGGGCCATTTAATATTCTGTGCTATGTACTGCGAAGCTGTAAAAAAAGTCAGAGTATTGGCAAAAAAACACAGGTACAGCATTTTCTGCTGGGTTTTGTTTTCATGGCTTTATTTTACTTACCCATCCTGCGCGATCCCCGAAAGTGCATTGTCCGACCGGAATGCACATCTGCCGTGATTCACGAAGATCGTGTGCCTGATATCCTGCATGTGTCGCTTCCACGCTCAGGTCCACCGGAGTTCACCTTCTTCTTCCTGGTGTACGTAATTGCATTGCCTTGCGACACAAATTGAATGTTAAATCCTGCGCTCAGTCCGAATCAGCCAGATCGTCCGACGGCCTGCCCCCTCCCATTTCTGTCACATGAAAGCCGGCACCGCTGCGCCAAAATCTAATTGCATGTGACACAATTCCCTTCTAAATACCTGTCCCAGCGGCGCAAATCCCAAAAATGTCAGGAAGTCCGAAATGCGATCCGCGGACCCTTAGTAAATAAGCCCCAGTGTCTTTTTTTGTGAGTTTAGACTTTGTTTTCATTGCCATGGGATGCATTTGGAAGCATATGAAGTATTTTCATATTTGTATATTTATATTTTGATAGATCAGAGTGTAGTTATGTAACATGTTAATTAACATGGGTTAATTAGTTTTTTTTATGTGTTTTTTAGGTAAAGGGGGTAATTTGAATTACCGTATACACTCGAGTATAAGCCGACCCAAGTATAAGCCGAGACCCCTAATTTTACCACAGAAAACTGGGAAAACCTATTGACTCAAGTATAAGCCGAGGATGTAGTATACAGCCAGCCAGCCTCCATGTAATATACAGCCAGCCCCCATATAGTATACCGCCAGCCAGCCCCCATGTAGTATACAGCCAGCCCCACGTAGCATACAGCCTGCCCCCATGTAGTATACAGCCTGCCCCCGTGTAGAATACAGCCTGCCCCCATGTAGAATACAGCCTGCCCCCGTGTAGCATACAGATAAAAAAAAATAAACTTAATACTCACCCTCCAGTGTCCCCGATGTTCGTCGCGGCTCTTGGCGGCTCCCGATCCCCATCGCGGCTCCTGGCTGCTTCTTCACTCTTCTATCTTCTATCTTCTCTAGCTGGCAGAGTCGCGTCCATGCGATCTGCAGGCCGTCGCACACTGTGATGCGACAGCGCTGCATCACAGTGTGTGACGGCCGGCAGATTGCATGGACATGACTCTGCTGGCTAGAGATGATGGAAGACAGAAGAGGAGATCGGGAGCCGCGAGTAACATCGGGGACACCGGTGGGTGAGTATCAATATTTTTTTTAATCACTGACTCGTGTATAAGCCGAGGTGAGGTTTTCAGCACATTTTTTTTTAAAAACTCGGCTTATACACGAGTATATACAGTAAATTTTTTATTTTTTTCTGATTATTTAAAATTATTTTTACTATTATTCAGCCCCCAAGGGTACTTGAACTCTGTGGCATGTGATCATTAATCAGTACAAAATACTGTGAATATACTGCTTCTCTATTATAGTCTTTAAAAGGCTCCCATCTGTCATAGGCACCTTCCAAGAACCTCATGGTCACATGTAGCACTGATTAGGTTGTATGGTCAGGTTTGACTATGGCACTTAACAAGTTAACTACTGAAATCAGTGCTACTAGTTAGTAGCAGGTGTCAGATTTTTATCTGCAGCTTGGATTTGTGTGTGACACCATGCTGCTGAGATTTCTGTCCCTCTTTCTGCTCTGCGCCTGTAACCCCCCCTGCCCCCCTGCAGTTTAGCACGGACACTCACGGACTCACTTCCTGCCAGCACCACATGGTTAGTAAAAATAAGCTGCAAACTCCAGGTAGATAAGTGATCCGGGGGAAGGGGGAGGCAGGCAAATGTCAGTGATAATAGATGTAATGCAGAATTGACAGTGTAAAAGTCTGTCAGCCTCTGAGTAATAGGCATCTCATGCATCTTATCATCTATGATCTGTGTCATCCTTCTTTCTATGTGCCAGTGTGTAAGTAGAATGTCAGAATCCAGTTGAAAGTGTATAGTCCCTGCCCACACCATGGAATTTTGCACTGACCAGCCTAGGGAGTGATAGGAGCTAAAACAGCAATAAAACCGAGTAAAACTGTAAAGTAAGGGGTTAAAATTATCTTTATTGTGTAAATACTAGGGGATTGAAATATGAGAATTTTTTTCCATGGGCAAATCCCTTTAACATGAAACCAAAAGCATGTTATGTACTATAGAACCAAAGACAGGGGTATCCAAAGTGACACTTACCCTTCAACCTCTAAACTTGATCTCGGACACATATGTCTCCAATACGCCCCCCCCCCCCCCCACACACACACACCTCTTACAAGTCCCCCAGGGCTGCACAATGTCTTAACCAGGCTGGGCACTGCTATGCGCAGCATGCCAGTATGTTATATAAAAAAGTGAAATACATCTGTATAGCACTGTGTTAGATGAATAAAACCTTGAACAAGCAATTTGAGGATCACATGTTCAAGCCAACCTGTAAGAAATACAAAAAAGTTTAAACCAATTAGTAAAGATTTTTTCCCCTATACACATGCAATGTAATAATAATAATTCTTTATTTTAGATAGCACCTACAGATTCAGCCAAATTAGTCACTGTCCCCATAGGGCTAACGATCTAATCAACCTACCAGTATATTTTGGAGTGTGGAAGGAAACCAGAGTAAAGTACAAAAACACAAAATCACAAAAAACTCCACATTTTTGGTATCGCTGTGTCCGTAACAATCTGTACAATGAAATGGAAACAATGGACCCAACCAGTGAAGGCCATAAAACAAACCCAGAAAAACTTGCCAAAAATGTGACTGCAGCCTATGTACTGGGGGGAGGCAGTGGCTGCAGCCTATATACCGGGGTTAAGCAGGGGCTACAGCCAATATACAGGGGGGAGGCAGGGGCTGTAGCCTATATACTGGAGGGAGACAGGGGCTGCAGCCTATATACTGGGGGGAGGCAGGGGCGGCTGCCTATATACTGGGGGGCGGGGCTGCAGCCTATATACTGGGGGGAGGCAGGGGCTGAAAACTATATACTGGGGGAGGCAGGGGCTGCAGGCTCTATACTGGGTGAGGCAGGGGCTGCAGGCTCTATACTGGGGGTGGGGCAGGGGCTACAGGCTATAAACTGGGGGACAGTGGCTAGTGGCTATATACTGAGGGGCAGGGGCTGGCAGGTTATATACTGGGAGGCAGGGTCTGGCAGGTTATATACTGGGGTAGGGGCTGGCAGGCTATATACTGGGGGGCTGGCAAGCTATATACTACAGAGGCTGGCAGGCTATATACTACAGGGACTGTGACCAATGCATTTCCCACCCTCAGCGTATACTCGAGTCAAAAGATTTTCCCAGTTTTTGTGTTAAAATTAGGGTTCTCTGCTTGTAGGCTTATACTTGAGTTTATACGGTAAGTTATGTCATTTTCTCTATATAAGTTTATCTTCAGTAAAATTGTAAAAACTATATAAATGAAGTATTTGTATGGTACAGTGAATGGCCCAAAAATGCAAACAGTCTTAATCCAGAATGGATGATTTTCTTTTCCTCCATACACTCAAGAGTTAATAAAATCTAATCAATAAGCTAAAGACCCACTAAAATGAAATATTTGTAAAGTGCTTCTAATCTTGAATATAGCCTTTAACCCCTTACCGACGAACAACATATTAGTATCCCTCACATGCGGAGCCCGTGAGACTTCTCCATACAAGGTGGATGCTTTCTGCAATATGCGCCAGCTAGCACCGATCGCGGGTGATATCTCTTCAATAGCCATCGGCAAAGTGTGGGCGCCACCATATTGGCTTAAATTGTTGCTCCCCGTGACCTCATCGGGGAGTGGTGATTTGTTACCATGACAGCCTCAGGTCATACAAAGACCCAAGGTTGTCCCATTTTAACCCATTTATTACAATGTGTGAAATCCCCTCTTTACATGAAAAATAAAAAAAGTTATAGATTTTTGAAGGTGAGGGGTAAAAAATAGAAACGCAAAAACAGAGCCTGTCCTTATCGAATTAAAAAGTGGCAATGAAAATCTGCTCTGAATGGCGTACTTTCCTTCAATGCCATGGCCTGTGCCCATACAGCAGATTACCACCACATTTGGAGTATTGACATACTCAGTAGAATTTGGGTGTTAAAGTTTGTGGAGAGTTCTAGTACTGTATCCACTGAAAATGTCTACAAAGAGTTGTGTGCGCCAGAAATGTGGTGCAGGAACCTCTTAATTACCTGTGCAAGCAGTTTTCACTGAAAAGAATGTGCAAAGTACACAACAAAACTTGCGCATTGCTCTTAGTAAATGTGGACGATAATGCTAATTAACTAAACATAAGCTATTATGTGATTCTTTTTGCATGTGTAGAAGTACTATAAAACACACAGGGCATGTCTATTTTGTCTCTTCTCAACCAATAATTCTTAAAAATTTTACATTATTTAGTATTTTGCACTATTCTACTCAATAAGAAGAAATGAAATAATATGCTTATATGTAACATGATTCAGGAATACATCATATCAGATAATATTATGGTGATCTGACAGTCCTGTTGACCTTCGATAAGTAATGTTATCTCATGGAATTCAGTGGACAGTTATAACATGTAAGGTCTTGGAAATGGAAAACACATTGTAAGCATGCTTTGCTGATTACAATGGCAGATCTATGGAGTCATGTAGAATGATAGTAAAATTAATGCTAACTTACCAATATGAAAACATAAAATAGCAGGATCCGAATAAAATGAATTGCTACTAAAATAGGCAGAAAACTAGGGAGCAACACCTTGGTGTTAGCAAGATTTTTTCATGGAAGGAGGAAAAAGGGCACAAAATGAGATTGAAGACATATAAAAACACAAAAAAACCCTTAGGATAAATAAGCACCAAAAAGAAAACACTGGAAAAGAAAATGAAACAACAAAGAGACCTACAAATGGCCCCAAATATTTTTTTTCCATTTGTTAACTTTTTATGTTTTGTCGATGTCACTAAATAAGGGATTGACGAGTATTACTTTTTAATGGTTTAACTTTCTAACTACATTTTAACCTTGAATAATTTTTTTTTGCATAAAAGAAGTTACTTAAAGGGAACTTACCACCACGATTCTACCTATAAAGGTAGAATGGGTGGTAGGTGCATGTATAGGACGTGAGGATAGCTCTTTTTAGAGCTAATCCTCACGTCCCTGCTATCTTTTTAAAACATTATTGCCCTAATATGTAAATTTGCTTAAGCGACTATTGGGTGGTGGAGTAGCCGGTCATGAGGCTACACGTCGCGGCTACTCCACGCCCCAGTAGCCCCAGTAGACTCTTTTCTCCTCCTACCCTAACATCTTCAGCACGCAGCTCGTCGCGCGACCACTGCTCTGAAGCCGCGTTACTATGCATGTGCAGAACTCTAGCTTCTCGGACAAAGATATCAGGGTAGGAGGAGAAAAGAGGCTACTGGGGCATGGAATAGCCGCGACATGTAGCCTCATGTCCAGCTACTCCATGCCCCAGTAGCCGCATGAGAAAATTTACATATTAGGGTATTAAAGTTTTAAAAACATAGCAGGGCCTTAAGGATTAGCTCTAAAAAGGGCTATCCTCACGTTCCATACATCCACCTACCACCCGTTCTACTTTTATAGGTAGAATTGTAGTGGTAGGTTCCGTTTAAAGGATTTTTCTTTAAGGTTAATCAAAGTAATTTAACAATATATTTGATCTATTAATAAATAAATGATCTATTAATAAACTGCAATCCAATATACAAGGTCTTCTGGATTAACCATGGCAGGCCTTCATTTGGTCTATTTGGCATGGCAACACATCTTTGCCCACTGAGTGCTGCACAGGGTTGGAGTGTGTGTGTGGGGGGGGGGGGGTCGATATTTTCACTTTTGTTTTTCCTATTCTCTTAGACCCAGCTGTCAGTACAAACCACAGCCTCTAGGGAGTTTAACAGAAGTGATCCCTAGTAACATCAACCATTGCCATTCCAGCAGTAGCCTAGCTGTCAGTTGTATGATTTTAAAAGAATTTCATGAAGGAACACCAATTTAAAAACACTATATCATTGTGGGGTTTGGCGGCTTTGCTTCAAAGTTAGGCCCTACACAGACAACCATATTTGGGTTTTGTGTTTGCTTAATTTCCAAACCCCACACCGGTCAAGTGTAAAATAGGAAAATAAATTCCTAAAGTCAATTTCTAGGTGTTGAAATTAGAAAAGAAAACAACAGCATGAAAAAAGTTGTTACAGTCTTGATTTTCGTTTTCAAATATGACAAATGATGTCAATGGTTAGTGATGTGAATTCTGTTGAATTGAACGTCCAATATAAAATTATAAATGGACTCACCACTAGAGCTTTAGAGCGATTTCTTAGAAGTTTTTCTATATTAGTTGCAGCACTTTCCACCAGCTGCCGTGCGTTGTTGGCTTCAACTGTGTACAAATTTTTGTTTTTCAAGTAAATCTATAATGATAAAAAAACACACAATGAAGTCAATTTATGATCAGTTAAACACAATATTTTAAGATTTATTATTATCAACTCAGAAATGTAATAAAGAAGGCAATTATTTCTCATTAAAGCGAGTAGTTAAGAGATTTCTTTTTCAATTTTTTTCTCATTCAAGCTTAATAACATGTTATAATCTAGTTATTCTTCTTGTCAAAGAGAGAGGAAAAGTAAATGACAGACACAACACTTAGACCATCTTGACTAATCCTAGTGTACAACACGTGACATAATAATGGAAAGCAAATCTTTCTATAGCGTGATCACACATATTCATTGTACTTGTAGCCCAAACCGCCTTGACATCTTCTTCAGTAACTTTCTCGTTCAAACCAAAAATGCAGGAAAAAAAAATAGAAAACAATAATCTAACCTTCATCAAAACATAAGCATTCTGTAATATAACAAGATGAGAACATAAATACAACCACACAATTTGATGACACCTTGGCTTTTAAAGGCTTTATACTTTGTAACACTAAAGAAAGATTTTTTCTGAACTTTCTAAAGAAAATCATAAGGTGAAAGTTTGTAACTTTTGCAAAAAATTAGAGATTTACAAGGATATTGTTGCCATAAAAGGCAATAGCATATTGCTTCTCTTGCTTATCAGCAAAGGTTTGAATTGTGGCTGCCACAGAGCGCCCTATTCCATAAAAATTCTCGTGATCCACAATTCCTAATACAAACAGGATTCAACAGCATCCCTCACCAAGCAACAAAGGGTTAACATGCTTGTAAATTCAGTGTAGCAGCCACAGACTCCTGTGGGTAATACATAAATAATGTCTCCCAATAAATTAAGATTATACAAAAAAGTTCCTAAACTGACATGTCTAATATAATATATAAGGAGATTGAAAAAGCATTACCATGGAAACAAACAGGTACCTGGAAGAGATCTGGCAAAGTGCCAAGCATCATATTTTTAACTTGACACAAGTGAATCTTTATGCAATTCTTGTATCAATGAAAGTAGTAAAACAGTAGATCTGTGAAAAGTATCAGTCATTCAGCTAACACTATAATGAGAGAACAGACTTACAAGTTATTAGACTGCTCTGCTGTTACAAAGAATATTCGGTTGCAGTCTCAGGCTAGATATTACAACATAAAAGTTGTTGCACTCATGATGATGTCTGTAATTTTCATTTACAATGATATCACTTAAAAAATGGATTTATTTCTGGGTAATATCATTACCAGCTAACATGTCACTCTCACTACTAGTGTAATGGGCTTGTCCAAATGGTGTTACAGTGCATCAGTTTTCCAATGGGCATGGGTTGTGTAAATATTTGAAACATATATTATGACATATTTTAATCTTAACCCTTACCGACATGTGACATATTAGTATGTCACACACAGGTCGGTGGGCGCCGCCATCTTGGCTTAGATTTTCGCTCCCTGTGACATCTTTAGGGAGCAAAGATCTGCTGTCATGACAGCCTCGGGTCTTTGTAAGAAGTATGGTAGTACTGTAGTATGGCAGTATATACTGTAGTATGGCAGTATATCGTGGGATCAGACAACCTAGGGTTAAAGGAAATCAACCACTCAAAAAGCAAAAAAAACCCTACAAATACTCACCTCTGCTCCTTTTCATCTTGTTCCTTGCGCTGAAGATATGCGGCGATCTGGGATGCTAATTATGCACGCTTTCGCCACCTCTCTCCCATACCGGGAATAGGAGGTGATGTCATGCCAGAGGCGTGAATCCATGTCGTTCACGTGACGTCAGCTGGGGCGAGGGCATGCATAATGAGCAGCCCGGAGTGTCGGACATCTTGTCCCCAGCTCCGTGATGCTAATTATAACTTTTCTAGGTGAATCCAGTGTGTCATCACTAGTGATAGACAGCGCCGAGATCAAGATGAAAAGGAGTGGAGGTGATTATTTATAGGGGTTCTTTTTGTTTTTAAAATGGTTGATTTCATTTAACGTACCTTGAGGGGGGTCTGAAAAATAAATAAAAAGTAAAAAAAAATGAAATCACCCCCTTTTCTTAGAACTGATATAAAAATACCAGTAAAAATCAAAAATATGTTAGCTTACTTTGCATCCCAATATGTCCGATTTATGAAAATTATTCCTGGTGTAACAGGAAATAGTGCCTCAATGTCTAAAACGGCACTTTTTCGCTATTTTCTAACATACAAAAATTTTTTATAAAAAGTGATAAAAAAGGCCATATAGTCCTCAAAATAACACACAGCTCCATACATCAAAGTATGAAAAAGTGATTGTGCCTGAAGATGGCAAGATATATTTTTTCTTGTACAAAAACTTATAATTTTTTAAATGTATTAAAACACAATAACACCTATATAAATTTAGTATCCCCGTGATTGTACCGACCCTAAAAGGAGACATGTCATTTGGGGTGCACAGTGAAGACAGTAAAAAGCAAGCACACAAGAAAATGGAGCATTTGGAATATGCAATATTAAATACCGTCACTGAAAAACAAGCCCTCGTAGAGCTATTTACATGGAAAAATGGCAAATTAGACTCATCTCTTGTGTTCCCCATGCCTTCACAGTTCTTTAATGAAGCCAGAGAACCACATCCCAGCTTCATTGCACAAGCACTGTAACTATGGTGCATCTGCAGTGAGGCCGGGTGTAGTATGCATTTTTTTATTTTAATAGTGCCCACATAGGAACTTGCTAAAGGACAATTTGGAAAACTAAACCACTGTTCTATAAGGTCCTCTTTAAACATTTTATTTATAATATGTATAGTAAATATATGGCTTCTTTTAAATGGTTCCCCTTTTGTATTTTCATGTTTCACTCCTTCACTTTAAAAATCCATAACTTTTTTTTTATTTTTCCCTCTATAGGGCTTTACAGTGCTTGGTTCTATGTAACAAACTACTTCCTAGTGACTGCATTTCATATTCCAGGCAAATGCTAAATAACAGTCAAAATTATGGATGAGGAAGCCATGGTGGTTGTCTATGATAGTAGCCTCATATTCAAAGCTGTAGTGGGTGGTGAAATACAAGCATTGGTTAACATGGCTGTCTTAACCCATTAACCAGATAGGATAACACAGTCTATAGCAATAGTGTCGAACCTATGGCACGGGTGCCAGAGGCAGCACTCAGAGCCCTTTTTGTGGGCACCCGGGCCATTGCCCCAGCACACCAGACAGGACTCAAAGAATCTTCCTGCGGTTCCAAGCAACTTAAAAGATGCTACCTTCAGTCATATATGTAAGTGATACTTACTTCGCTACTTGGGAATGTAGGAAGAGGGAGAAGGGATGAATTATCTTTGGAGGACCTGCTGCTGACCCCACGATTCTCTGTGTACAGAAGGACACTGGAAAGAAGCTAAAATGATACAAATTTTCCAACTTGTCCTCGGGAGGCCATATGATGGAATGTTGATGAGGAACAGGAAGCAATAAGTTACTGCTTTCATTTTTGGTTGGCACCTCGCGATAAATAAGGGGGTTTTGGCTTGCAGTTTGGGCACTCAGACGCTAACAGGTTTGCCATCACTGGTCTATAGTATAAGTGAATACTGGGATCTGCCCATTTAATGTGATAACTAATTGTATTTACACACTTTCAGTCATTTTAACCGTTGTTACATCAGTATGTAGCTTTAAATCCAAAGTACAAAAAATGGTTATTCTTTTGCTCATCAGTATAAATGAAAAAAATATATATATTAAGAATAATTTTCATCTTTATTAATTTTTTAGCCACCGTCTCTACAGTGGTAGAGTGTAATCTTAATAACTGAGCACAGAACAATGTATGGCGGATATATGTTTCTTAGGAACGACCATTCCTAAGACAATGACAACTTAGGTAGTCATGGTCAAATTGAAATAGGTCACACAGCATTAGGATTGCACTATGAGTCTGGATTTTGATTGGTCCAATCACATCTGTCAGGACATCATAACCAGCAATTACAGTGCAGCAGAGAACAAGACAGCAGGAAAAAGAGTACAGGCAGTCCCCGACTTAAGAACAACTGACTTACAGACAACCCCTAGTTACAAACTGAGCTCTCTAGTCACTGTGACTTCTGGTGATGCTGATTTGGACAGATGCTGGCAACTTACTGTAATTTAGCCCCAGGCTGCAACAATCAACATAAGAGTAATAAAGTTAAGTAAAATCAGGGCTGTAAAAATGCTTTTTCCTACACTTATAAAACATACCCCTTCCAACTTACATACAAATTCAAATAAAGAACAAAGCTACAGAATTTTTCTTGAACGTAATTTGGGGATTGCCTAAAGTGGAAAATTCTAGAGCTTAAAGGACACCTGTCATCAGGTCTGTGTCACTATTCCTGTCACTATTACCTGTTGGAGCAGCTCACAAAGATCCCATCCCAGCCTTTATCTAGTTAGTTCATACATTAATCATTATAAAATCATCTTTTCTTTATTATGTAAATGAGGCTGGTCACATGGTCAGAGGCAGTGATGTCACCCCAGTTCCCCCTCCCCTCTCCTCCCCCTGCTCATGTCTGTGTGTAATGTATAGTAAAGCATTGCTGGTGTGTGTGCTGTATCTGCTGACATGCTGCATCCTCCTAATACACAGAGACACAGACATCAGCTACACAAGTACCTGACATGTTCTGCTATAACATGGCTGCCTGGAGCTGTTGTATCTCTCCTATGCACACACACAGGCTGCAGGGAGCGCCAGCACCAGGAAGCACATCATTATACAGCCTCACATCATTACACAGGCTGTCAGTCATGCACTGGGGGTGTGACTGTGCCTCCCACTCATGAATAAGCTGGACAGCATGAATATGCTAATTACTCATTGGACATTTCACAGGACATTTGCATACAGCTTTAGGACCTCATTGCTTAAGTTTACAGGCATGTAGAAGGACAATGAAGGGATAGAGGCAATGCTCTCTAATGGCAGTTTATGAAAATATATTTAGTTTAGGGGGTTATTTTGCATGACAGGTTCTCTTTAAGAGTTCAAATGCAAATAATTGTTCTTATTGATCAGTGTAGTGAGATAAAATAGGACATATATTGGTAAACAACTGAATATAATTAGAACTATTCATTTAAAAGCAGTTTTGTTTCTAAATATAGTAACTGGTTATGTACAGTATAAAGAGACATTTCATGTGTTAAATATTTCTATTCTCCCCATCTATCTTATTCTCTGCATTAATTGGTTACATTATCAAAGTGTGACAGATGCAGAACTATGCAGACAATTCCCATCAGACCAACACTGCTGTGGAGAAAGAAAGGATTTCCATTTCCATTAAAATTTCTGCTTTATATATTATTAGAATCATTTTTAACAGTCTATTAAAAATAAAGAAAAAGCTATTAGGACATATTTACTACTGTCTGACATTGTAGATTATACTGACAAAAAATTACCCAGATTATAGTAACTGATGCTGCTGATAGTTTGTACTGTTGCACTATGTGCTTGCATTAGTGCACATTAAAGGGGTATTCCAGGAATCAGCATAATTCATATACAAAAGGGTCCTTAAAATATAAGCTAATATGTGATTAGTTGTTATTTAAAACTTTGCTTCCCTTAGCAGCAAAATGCTGGTGACATAGACTGTAATGAAGAATTAAAATCTTACTGGCCCTTAAATCAGTCCAGTGATTTTCTCTGTGCGGAGCAGCCACAGGAAAGAAGATGGCGGTGGTCACATGTCCACATCACATGTCCTGCACCTGCCTGGGAAGGTCACGTGATCATCACTATGTTTGACTGTAGTCGGTTGCAGTACACCCAGTATGGCCAGTGTTGTGGTAAGACGTCATCTCGGTGAGGCAATGTACAGTGATGGTAGTTACACATCATTACTATGGTAACAGAGCAGGACAGTCTGTTACATCATCACTGGGAGCAGAGCATAAGAGGGAGGAGGAGTTCCTGAGAACTAATGGATCATGGGACTTGTAGAATCCTATGATAGCCATCTTGGTGATAACTCTGCATACTTTAGAAAGCCCATAACATTTTGTGAATCATAAAATCAAACAATTTAAACTCCGTTTTGTTATATTCATTTATTTATAGCATTATGGGTGCTTGTATCATATTCCCGGCTCACACTTTTCCTTTACTGTTAAAGGGACACTATCACAAGCTTTTACACCACTAGACTAATGGCCCCTTCCGGGAAAATATGAATTATCCTTTTTAGGATTCTTACTTTTATGCTTACCAATATAAAAATAGAGTCCTAAATCATATGCAAATGTAATGTAATGCAAAAAGCTTTTTTGCCTGAGATAAGTCACTTTCAGGGGCTGGAGGAGGAGAATCACTTCAGGCACCCTTATCATGCTTTATAGCAGCAAGAAGAAATAATCACTTCTTTCATAAAGCAACATGATTGTGATTTTGTGTGCTATAAAACCAGGAATACCGAAAGATTAAGACTTGGTTAAGAATGTGAGCTACAGATTCACATCTTTACAGTGACACCAGAACCATGATACCTGCTGCTGTGTGGCCAAAGATAGGGACATTTAAAGTGATGCTCCCTCTCCAACCTCTAAAAATGACTCTTCGAAATTATTTTGCATATAGCTGATTAGTTTTTATAGGTGAATAAGCAATCTTTGATGTAAAAGAGTAGATTTAATACTCTACTTGACAGGGCTTTTAAGTGAACTTCCAGAAGAAGTTCTAACTTTGCCAGTGG
Organism: Engystomops pustulosus; assembly: GCF_040894005.1. NCBI lineage: Eukaryota > Metazoa > Chordata > Amphibia > Anura > Leptodactylidae > Engystomops > Engystomops pustulosus. Next base: position 121,903,538 of record NC_092414.1, read on the forward strand.
CATTTAAACAGTAACCACCCGCGATCAGTGCCAGCATCGGGTCTGCTCATCACCAGTGATTGTGTGCATTACTACCTACTAGGGTCATGTCAGACAGTACTTCTTTAAGATGGCATAACAAGTAGTGTCAATCTGGCCTTGCATGTGTGTAATTTTAAAGGCAAAGCAGAAAAGCTGTAAGCCATTAATTGATCATTATATTCAAGCACTTCCAGTGTCTACGCCTTTCTCCTGATAGATTGTAAGCTCTTGCGATCAGGGCCCTCACTCCTACTCTTTTATATGACTATGTTATTAATCTGTAATCTGATTTGTTTGTATATGTACCCCATGAAGTGTAAAGCGCTGGGTAATATTGCGCTATGTAATAAAGTTTTATTATTATTTTGATAATTATGTAATTTTCTAATTTGCAGTAGTAGTATATTATACTAACAAAATACACAACATTGCAATACATAAAAACTGCAATGATGCAAAAATCAACACCCAGTTGGCTAGCAACATAACCTGGAGGTTAATATGACACCATTGTGTCACTATGAAAAATGTACTGCTTATATCTATCTCCTCAACCTCCCCCTTCATCTTATTTGTATACAAGCATACCACATATATCACAATTCTAGCAAGGTAAAATACTACTGCTATGTCACATAAAAATAAAGTATTTTAAATATCGGAATGTTTATGTGAATACATAGGATAAAATATGAAATCCAGTTTTTGTATGATATGGAATTTTTCTATGGTTCTCACTCCTGTATATCTGAATGTGATCTTCTTTGCAGCATTTTACACGGATCGTAGCAGAACATTCCAAGTATGATGTCAGCCTGACATGCGATTCTTAATGTCACTCATAAAAAAGTAGTTACTTTTCCCTAGTACACATCCCTCATTCTTTCTGAATCTCTTCCATCAATTAAACAACTAATTGGCACTCAGTGCCTTGGACAAATGCCACCATCGTACTTATCAGAGTCTTCTGCATGAACACTTTGACAGCACGACCCGACTTACTAGAGCAAAAAAAGAGGAAAAAGGAGAGTTCAACAAGTATAGGAAATAGCCTACAGGAATTCTAACTGCTAATTATGTCCTGTGGCAATTCAGTCTGTTATGGAAGGGAGTATTAGAAGGCAGAAAAGAATACAGCATGCTCAACATTTTTTGTTTCACAATCTGACTTCCTATTGCTATTTTTGCTCACATTTTCATTTTTACCTCAAGGTGATTTAATTTTCAATAAACATACTGTTATACTAATTGTCTATGATGTGATAGAAACTTGGCAGACTTATATATAATATCATATTAAAGGGGTTTTGCCATGAAGACAAGTTACGGTAGGCCCTATCCACGGGATAGGGCCTAACTTGCTGATCAGTGGGGTTCTCAGTGCTGAGATCATCACAAATTGTGAAAACGATGGATCACTCCATAAGAGTGGTGGAGCAGATGACTGCACATGACTGTTTTGCTCCATTAATCTCTATGGAGCTGATGGAGATTTCCAAGCAATTAGTCAGAGGAGCGGCGGACCCCTCGTTTTCGCGATCTGCGGTCTTAGATGAGTCAGATTAGGCATTATCATTCATTTATCAATCAAGAGTACAAAATGATTGTTGAAATGGTTGAAATAGCCCAAATATAGTCTTTTTTTGTTACCATTAATACAGGTGTGTGAAAAGTTCCATGATAACATAACATATCTGAATACCCAGTAAGTAATTGGTGACGGGCCTATCTTTTAGATAGTGTGATGCGATATTGGATCAAATACATATTAAATAAGGCCAGGACTATTTTAGAAATTGATTGCAACAATCAGATTTGCAATATCTCTAATAGTCAGCAGTGGATTATAGCATAGATGCCTTCTATGGGACCCATGACCACCCAAACCATCTACCAAGTATTATACTGTACAACTGTTCATGCTCTCAATACACATGTATACACAAGCTCTGAAGGTCCTGCAAAGGTCCTGAAACCTCCAATTGACAGCACACAGAAAGGATACATCCTTCGTTTTTCAAGTAGCATGATTCCAGTATCATGTAGGGGCTTTAATATTTAATACAGTACAATACAGTAAAAAAAGGTTTTCAACATTTAAACTTGCAACAACAACTGGTAATGTTCCCTGTGATGCATAGCTATTTGTTTTTTCCATGGTACTGCTAAACACAAAACTGAAGGCCCTCACTTTGATTGTTATGACTCTGTACGCAAATCTTTATTGTCAGGTTTTTTTTTGTCTTGGGTGCCTGGAAATGAATGAATGCTACCTACAAAGCAAACCTTTTCTTCTATTAAAAGATGTAAGACTCTTTATTATTCACGTTTGCTGGACATGTCCAAAGATGTGTGATCGAATGGCTTTTCATGGCAATATTGTTTGCCCATTGTGTGTCATATAATGATATCCCATGTGTGTCTATGTGTAAATATATTTCAATACTAGACTATAATAACACTTGGAAAGCTATTATTTTATGGTCTATTAACAAATAAGTCCCTGGCTCTCTGTTATAAGTGTTCACTGGTAGTGACAGATTTCCCTGATAATTTCCTGTACAAACTCCCGGGTGATTCATAATAGCCCAGTGTAGTTATACTATGGTCATTGTGTGATGCCATTATCAGGTGTAGTGTCTTGTAAACTGAGTCCCAAATGGATCCTGAAATAAGGCTTCAGCTGCAGCCTATACATAGTGCAGTCATCTTTATAGATGATCATTAGAGATGAGCGAGTATACTCGTCCGAGCTTGATGCTCGTTCGAGTATTAAGGTACTCGAAACGGCTCGTTGCTCGGACGAGTATTTCCCCTGCTCGAGATCGAGCATTTAATTAAAAAAACACAGTGAAGAACAATGAAGAATAGAATAAAAACAGTGAACACAGTGAACACAGGATCATTTAAGTGAAAAACACAGTGAAAAACACAGTGAAGAATAGATTACAGATGTTCGGCACATCTGCTTGGGGCATGGGGCAGCGGCAGCAGCACGGAGACCTGGGGCAGCGGCAGCAGCACGGAGACATGGGGCAGCGGCAGCAGCACGGAGACATGGGGCAGCGGCAGCAGCACGGAGACATGGGGCAGCGGCAGCAGCACGGAGACATGGGGCAGCGGCAGCAGCACGGGGACATGGGGCAGCGGCAGCAGCACGGGGACATGGGGCAGCGGCAGCAGCACGGGGACATGGGGCAGCGGCAGCAGCACGGAGACATGGGGCAGCGGCAGCAGCACGGAGACATGGGGCAGCGGCAGCAGCACGGAGACATGGGGCAGCGGCAGCAGCACGGAGACATGGGGCAGCGGCAGCAGCACGGAGACATGGGGCAGCGGCAGCAGCACGGAGACATGGGGCAGCGGCAGCAGCATGGAAACATGGGGCAGCAGCAGCAGGGAGACATGGGGCAGCAGCAGCAGGGAGACATGGGGCAGCAGCAGCAGGGAGACATGGGGCAGCGGCAGCAGCACGGAGACATGGGGCAGAGGCAGCAGCACGGAGACATGGGGCAGAGGCAGCAGCATGGAGACATGGGGCAGAGGCAGCAGCACGGAGACATGGGGCAGAGGCAGCAGCACGGAGACATGGGGCAGAGGCAGCAGCACGGAGACATGGGGCGGCACGGAGAGATCAGGGAGACTTCAGTGGAAGAAGAGGAGCGGATCCCGGACCGCGTATCTCCCGACAAGTAAGCAGATGTGCCGAACATCTGCAATCTATTCTTCACTGTGTTCTTCACTGTGTTTTTCACTTAAATGATCCTGTGTTCACTGTGTTCACTGTTTTTATTCTATTCTTCACTGTTCTTCACATCTGCTAACTTGTCGGGAGATAATATATGCGCGGAACAGTGAAGAATAGATTGCAGATGTTTTCATTCATCTGCTAACTTATCAGAAGACATTCTTTTTCAATTAAATAAAACATTTTATTCCTGAACCATGGTCCCTTTGAAAAATGCTCGAGTCTCCCATTGACTTCAATGGGGTTCGTTATTCGAGACGAGCACTCGAGCATCTGGAAAAGTTCGTCTCGAATAACGAGCACCCGAGCATTTTAGTGCTCGCTCATCTCTAATGATCATACAAGAATTTTTTTTATCTCATTATCATGTTTCTAGAGTTATATAGACTAATATACAGAATCGCAGGAAATATTCTGCTGTTTTACTATTGCCAACCTTTTAAAAAAAAGATGTGCAGAAATGGGGCTTACAAGGAGGGATCAAAATTTGTAAAATAAACTGCTTTGCAACATAAATCACTGTAAAATATTAGTTACGTAGACCAATCTTTGGTCTCTTTTTAAGGAACTGTTATTGTTATAGTTGACTAATAAGAGGAGGAGACTGCTTTATGGGAAATATTTTTTTTTTCATAACATTGTTCCCTGTAGTAAAATATTTTGTTTGTTACAGAGATTAGCAGATTGTGGGTCATGCTGTTATCTCTAAATTTACTGTAAATGGAAACTCCATTACAGACCAGAATATCCCACAGAATTCATTGGGGAGTCTCGCTAGAATGTTTGCTGAGCAAATATCTTTGAGCTATTTCTTAATAAAATGTAAAAAGACATGCTGAATTGCTGTGTTCTTTTGGAAATACACAGTAGCATTGTTATGCCCAAATCTGAATCTTTAAAAACTACTTCAAATATCATTCTGTATAAAGGAAACGGTCCTCATCTCAAGACATCTTCTTCTGAATATCTATTTCTAGGGAAACTAGTTAGAACCAGGGTTTGTTCTAAATTGTATTGCTTACTTTAGACACCAGACTTAATCCACATTTAGTACACTTGATGGTGCTGCCTTGCATGCTGAAAAGTCAATTCACAATTTTAGGTCCAACATCAGTGTCAGTAGTGATAATTTTCCCTTGGGATTATCAATGATGAAGATATTATAAAGTTTGCACTAAAGTTTCAATTGTAGCATAGACAGTTGTATACTGCACCAGAATGATCACAGTTTCAAACACTGGTTGATAAACCTGTTGAAATTTTACAAATAGCAGTTTAAATTTTATACCCCCTATAAGTAGGTGTAGAGGCACAATATATAATGCTGCTACAACATTTACTAGATCCATAAACTTTGAACATAAAACCACACCCCTTTTTAGTATAAGTCACTGAAATGTGTAACGTGTCTAATATTGTTGCTGAACGTGGCAGAAGTAAGCTACATAAAATAATATTTCATTAAGGGGGCACTGAATATGGTATTATTTATTTTAAGAAGGCACTACAGGCAGTCCCCGACTTAAGAGCACCCGCCCATTGTTACCTCTGCTGAAGCTCTCTGGATACTTATTAGCTATTCAACTGATTTATAACATGTAAATATGAATATCAGGAAAATATGTTTTAAGCTAATCATAAAAAGGGACACAAGGACATCCTAAAGAGAAATCAATAGTAAAGATTCAGTAAATATATAGTAAAGAAAAGAAATGGTGATAAAAAAATTAGATAAAGAGAATAAGGCACAGCCAGTCCTCATAAAGAGATTACAACAGCTAAAATAGCTGATATAATTCATTAGGAGAGAAGAGCAAGGAGAAATGACGTCAAGGAATATAGAGAGAAAATTAAATCATAAGCATTTGGCTGACATTCTCCAGTAATAAGCCTAAAAGCGAAAAGGCTATATTTTGTCCAGGAATACTGCCAAAAATCATCATTTATTTTTTGTTATCCATTGTTCTTTATATAAATACATATACCGTATTTGTTATTCCTACCAGCCTCCAATATTTTAGTAGTAGAGATTAATACTAAAATGAAGGTATTTAGATTTTGAATGAAAATATGTCACAGACCAAAATAATATTGACACTAGTCCTTTTAAAAAAATAAAATGAAATAGTTCTTGTATATGGCTGCAAGGCCGTAGAAGAACTCGGAGTAATTAGTATACATCTCAGTATGACTTAGAAGTGTGCAGCCTTCAAGTACTGTAAGTCGTCTTGGGAAGCCCTTTCATGCAGTACTTCCAACACTGCAAAGGTCAACACACTGCAAGCTACACTGCTGTTAGCTTTCATTCCTGCTTTTGATTCCATACATATCTGGTTTCAAAAACACACAAAAGATTTGTTGCTTCATACTGCAGTAAAACATACAGGGCATGATTAAATATTAACTTTAAAGTTTAGCTGACTTTGTAGGAATAAAATAGAAATGAAGTGGCAGATATTACTTTCTTCAAACAAAATAACATAAAACGCTCACACTATAATAAACCAATGACTGCAGCTTACAAGAGAGCAAAAAGTCAGGTTTTTATAACAAATATAAGACAAATGTAGTTAATATAAAAGAAAACATTGTAATTTGCGCAAAACAAATAAGGCACACAAATTCATATCAATCGGGTAGTGGTTTTTCTAATAAACGAATAAAGAAGTAACCACAAACAGAATGGGGACATGTGCTTGCACCAGTTTTCTGTCGGACTTTGCATGTTCTTTCATGTGCACACTGCTTGCACAGCTATTTAAGAAGTGTCTGCGCCAAATTTGCGTCACATGCGACCCTTTTGTGTCACGGCTGCACTAGTGATCATACAACACAAATTTTGACACTGAAATGCAAAGTCAGACAGAATTGTGCCCCATGTTAAAGAGCACGAAAAAACGTTGATGCACTCTGTCGGGGCAGTGCATGGAGCATCAGATTTATGAAGAATAGGCTCCACAATTCCTGAATCTGGCGTCCTCTGCACACTACACAGGCAAACTGCACATAGTACAGACTGCACCATTTTTAATAAATGTGCCCAAATATGTATGAATGACACACAAAATAAAAAGTATTGACCGCTCATGGAATTTGTTTATTTAATTAAGCTTCATGGTGTCATATTGGAATTAATGAGGATTTTAAGAACAAAAAAACTGAAAAAGGCTCCTTAATATCAGTGTGAACAAAACTATGCAATGCCAAACTCAGTGTCTAAAAGAAAAAGTTATTATTCCCTAATTCATGAACTCAGGTTTGGCTGAAGCTATAGTCTTCGGCAACATTACATTTTAAATTTTCTCCAAACTGTTCAAGTTCAGGCCTCTGGACAGTAATTAGGTAGAGTAATATATCTTGTGAAAAATTAACACTATTCCCCTTAGCAGCGATGGGCCTTTTTACTCTTACAGGAACTACGTGGCCTTATGCTCTCATATGTACTGGAAATCCTTGTTCTGGATCCTGTAGGCTCTGTACCCAGGCCTCGCAGTTCTGTAATGTAGACCTTTTGGTACTGGTTGTACATCTATACAATAAAAATTCTGTAGACATCATATTACAAGTCTGTATCAACATATTAATCAAAAAGATGATCATTACAATCAACATGTCTCGATAAATATTAGATCATTTTAAAATGAATTATTTATCACACACCCAACGGTACAATAACTGACTGGAGCTGATATTTCTACTTCATTAATAAGTCATCTGCTTTAGTAAGGTAGTAATAACAAACATATTATCTGCATACCAAATAGATCTGAAGAAAGCCCCCAACATTTTCTACATTTGCTTACTTACTTCTGCAAGCTGATCCACACCACTTGCTGTTCTTGCCAAAGTAACAAGATCATTCTGCATCTTCTCAACCCATTGTTTAATGCTAAGAAGACAAAATAGATAAAATAGATTTAGCACAGGAAAATTTGACAAATATCAGCAGTAGAGTAAAGGCATAGCATCTTATTGAAATATTGGGGCTCATTTACTAAGAGTGTGTGGACCGCACAAACATCAAATATTCCGACGATTACCATTTTGTGCTGCATTTAAAAGGGGATTGTGGTGCACGTGATCGGATTTTGGTGCATCGGCGCCGGCTTTCAAGCGAAATTGGGGGTCGGCCCATCAGACGATCCAACGGATTCGGACTGAGCGCGGGATTTTACATTTAAATTGTGTCGCAAGACATGCACTTACATACACCAGGAAGAAGAAGGTGAACTCCTGCGGACCTGAGCGGGGAAGCGACACGTGCAGGATCTTGGGCGCACGATCTTGTTGAATCGCCGGACTTCATCTTCGTCGGACCGTCCGGATCGAGGATCGTGACAGGACCAGGTGAGTAAATGTGCCCCATTGTGTGGCTATTTAATATCAGTTTGACAACCAGCAAATGGCCTTAAAAGGGTTGTCCAGGCTTTACAAAAAATGTTTATCAGGCCTGAGAAGGCTATAAAGACAATAATAATCTTATACTTGCCTCCTCTATATGTCAATGCCGTGCTCCTGTGCTCCAGGCCTGTGCTTACATCTGTCACTTTCATGGTGTAGCTGGCGTGTGGAAGTGCCAGCCTCTGTAAACAAACAGGGGCACTCCAATGACAGGTGGAGGAAGTAAGCAGAAGTATAAGATTTTTATTGTTTTAATAGCCCCCCCCCCCCCCCCCCAGGCCTGATAAATATTCTTTGTAGGCCTGGACAACCCCTTTAACAAAGTGAGACTGCTAATGACAATCTTTAGTCAGCAACTATAAATATTCTGAATATATGTCTATATTTCTTGATCATGCTGATACTTTTATCAAATGGGTTGTACCAAGTTCTGTGGTTCTCTTCTTCATGATTGTGACATAAAAAGTAGATTCCCATGCATATTACCATAGCAATATTGACAGTATAACAATACTTATTATGGAAATTACGGACATGTAACATGTATGGAAACAGGGGTGACATAGATTAATAGATCCTAATATATAGATATAAGTCTTTAAAGGGGAAGCACACACTTTATCCACGGCATAGGGCAGTGGTGGCGAACCTATGGCATGGGTGCCAAAGGCGGCATTCAGAGCCCTTCTTGAGGGCACTCGGGCCATCGCCCCAGCACACCAGACAGGACTCAGAGAATCTTCCTGCATTTCCAAGCAACTTAAAAGATGCTGCTTTCAGTCATATTTTGATACTTACTTCGCTACTTGGGACAGTAGGAAGAGGGAGTATTAGACTGGGCCGAATTTTCTTTGGAGGACCTTCTGCTGGCCCTACGATTCTCTGCGTATAGAGGGAAACTGGAAAGAAGCTAAAATGATGCAAATTTTCCATCATTCTACTGTGTTGGTGTCCTCAGGAGGCCAATATAATTTGAAGTTGTTTAACAGGGAGCAATAAGTTACTGCTTTAATTGTTGGTTGGCACCTCATGATAAATAAGCAGGGTTTTGGGTTGCAGTTTAGGCACTCGGACCCTAAAAGGTTTGCCATCACTGGCATAGGGGATAAGCTAATAAATGGGGCTTTGACTCCTAGGACCCTCCCCAATCACAAGAATAGAAGTCCTGTTCTCACTAATGGATGGAGCAGTAGGTTAAGCATGCATCCTGACAATCCACTTAATTTGATAGGAGTGCTCCCTAAAGAGAGGTACTATTCTACTCATTTGGAGGAATAATCCGATCTTTTGCCCTTTCTGGAAGGCTGATTTTGAGATATATAATCAAACATCTATTTGTTCACTTTCTGCTAGCTATGCTATCGCTGCTCTCTGCTTCACTATACTACTCAGACTCTGACATTTTCTGTGTGTACTAAGATTCCCCGCGATTGGAGGAGTCCTCAACCTCTGATTATGGTAGAATGAGTCCAGGCCAACCATCTCCACATAATGGAAGAAATTATGATAATTTTCTTTCCTACTGGCAACATGAGGTTACTCCAAGGTTCCTTTGCCTTTCAGGCTTTTGTGGTTTAAAGGGGTATTCCCACGAAGACGTTTCTTAAATGTACTCAAAATAACAAAATAAAACATTCTCTAATTCAATGTTATAAACAAAAATACAGCATTTCACAGATATAATTCCCTCCTGTCTCTATCAGTCCTGCTGTATACAATTTTGGTTGCCCCTGGACCCGACCGTGAATCTTCTGCCTCCTGTCCCCACCCTCGCATTCCAGGACAAGCTCAGACAGACTCACACACATACACACACAAATACTGAATTCCTGCTGGGGCTGTGGGGAAAGTAAAGCTTAGGCAGATTCCATAAGGAGGTGGGGGGCACAGCAAATCTGACAATTTGTGTTATAAGTCAGATATAGCAGTTCTGTGTATGTTATGCCTGTAATAGTAGAGCTGAGAATGTCATATGTAATATGCATCTTTTTCTATGTATCAGATACTAGTAAAATGTACAGAAGATTAATGAAAGACTATATAAACCTGTACCTTGATCATCTAACCACATTGTCAGGACATTGCATCTCACAGCACTAGAGAAATCTTAATGTGTCTGCTTAGAGAGTCCCTGCCCACACTAAAACAGCAATAAAACGGAGTAAAATTGTAAAGTAAGGGGTTAAAAGTGATTTTTATTGTGTTAACATCATTGGGGGGTAATTTATTTAAGCATGTCCCTGAGTTAAGTATACCTTATACTTAAGGTATACTTAAGTAATGTTGCACTGGTAACATTCATCCAGCTTCGCTTTGAAATGTTGTTGTAACAAAATATATGCAAAAAATGAATAGTGGCCGTGATAAACTTTGATGTGAGTAAGTGGAATGTTCCACCAGCACTCTATAAACAGAAGCAATTCAATTCCATAAATTCAAAAAGACAGCTTTTAAAACACATCAGGGAGATTACATAGCAACCAATTAAAGTGACGCAAAATCAAGACACTTCTGGCCTTTTAAATAGATTTCTTTTTACTGTGCCATTTTTTCAAGTAATGATTCTGCTGAATAAGACAAGTGAGACACAGAGCTGGGACCATGATGAATCATCTAATCTGCCAGAGAGCTATTAGTAGAATTGCAACACATTTAGATAAAGCATACATATTTCAGAGGGCAGAGCTGGCTTGTTATGTAGAGGTGAATAAAAAGAAGACTGGGCGCCATCCAGTTTTTATAATATACATTAAGATGGTTTTAACTATAGTCACTTTGGTCTGGATCTCACCTCTGTACATTTAAAGTAAAACATTGGAGCTATAATCTCATTAACCAATTATATTATGTACGCAATTTCTTCACAATGATGTATCAGTAGTGAATAAGTAATGATCAGGGTGTGATACTATATATACCGTTTTTAAGAGTTTAAGAAGATGGTGCAAACTGAACCAAATGTAACTAAATGATGCATTTGGCAAAATGTATTAAATCCCCAACAAGATGACAAAACATCTTGGACAGCTCTCTGGAGACGTCTCTGGCATAATTTATTGTATACACAAAATTGTTGGTACTGCTCTTTTAAAGGAAGAAAAACCCACTGGGAGACAGGGTATGTTAATATCCCCCATTGCTTTCTGTTATTTTTACATATGCCATTGTGGGATTTTGAAACATTGCTTAGAAAACCTCCTCAAATCGTCTAGGGAAAAACCATCAACAATTTAAGCGATTTGCAACTAGCTCATCTGTAGCATCTTCAGGGCTGGTGTTAGGGGGTGGCAAACTGGGCAGAGGTTGTATTGCTCTTTTAATACCCCTTGGTTGAATTCTGGGTTGAAGATGCTTATCATCTATCTCTGGTCTACTATATATGTATCAAAATTTGTCTATTTCCTATCTATATATCTGTCTATCCAATGATTTATCTATCTAGCTTTTTTCTATCTTATTTATCTACTTATCTTCTACCTACCTAGCTATCTCCTATCCATTATCTATTATCAATGGATTTTCTATTTCTCTTCTACTGTATAGTACTGTATCTATAGACAGAGACAGTCTGAGAAACTTGAAGACATAAACAGAGATAGCCAGAGACAATTGCAGATAGTCAAAGACAATCAGAGACAGACAGTGTCAGAAAAATCAGAGACAATTGGAGACAGTCAGAGACAATCAGAGACAGACAGTGTCAGAGACAGTTGGAGACAGAGATGGTCTGTGCCATAGATAGTTTGAGATAGACAGGCAGAGACAGAGATGGTCAAACAGTCAGAAACAGAGATGTCAGAGACAGTCAGCGCCAGAGACAGTAAGTGACAGACACAGTCAGAGACAGTTGGAGACAGAGACAGACACAGTCAGGGAAACTTATAGACATAAATGTTTGGAGACAGTCAGAGAGAAATGGATAAAAATAAAAATATATTTTTTAACCCATTCTATCTTGTTATAGCTAAGAGCAGTTATTTACTATCCTGGGCTACAGCTAGTCCCATATTATAGGTTACCTTACCATAATGCTGTTTGTAAATGATAAAGTGTTATTAAAGGGCTTAAGATAACCTTTCACTGAATGTGACTGTCTAAAACTGGCCCTGAGCATCTTTTCAAGTTTTCTGAAAGTAATTTATAAGATAACTACAATTCTACAGTACGTTCTACAGTATTAGGCTAAGACAATGTAAATTCTAGCCCTTTGACTATTCTCATTGTTCTATTAATATTCATTTTCAGCAACAATGTGAACTTGCACTGAATCCCTAAATCATCACTTCTACAGTATGTTAGACAGCCCTCTAAGTAATTTCAGGATATGCTAATAAACTTGAAGAATATAAGCCAAGCATTTTAATTAGAAAATGGATAAAAAACCAGGATGAAAAAAAATGACAAGAAATAAATAGTAAATATAAAAGCCCATCTTTTTTGTAACTGGTCAAACAGTAACTTCAAATGGAAAGAGGACTTCTCACAATTTAGGTGAAGAAATCCTTTTCTTTATTGGTTAAAATACGGCATAGCGATCACAAATACAGGTACATCGTAATATTAGCGATCGTCGCGTTTCGGCGTATAGCCTTAGTCATGATCTAAAATTGTGTGAACAAACCCGGTTTAAAAAAGCATCCTCATCTAGACCTCATGTCCAGTGGGAGGGGAAAAGGTGCAAACCAACATTAACCTTTGCATTGCTGGCCTATGTTAAACAGAGATCACTAATCATACAAATGTGAACATGGGCCTATGGGGAGCAAGCCCTAAGACACTATACATGTGTACACAATTCACTAATGTTCAAAAACAATAACAAATTATAAAAATTATCTGCATTATCCACACACAGGGTGCTTCTTTACAAAGATACAATGATCATAGCACAAGTTTTGTAAACAAACTAGTGAATATTACGAAGTGGTTGCAACCACGGATGTTAAAGGTCAAAGTCTTCTTCAACCCCTGATAAACTTTTGCTTACACCTACTCGGGAATGGAGTTTATTTGTGCCAAAGTAGCGTCCACATATGGATTTTAAAGATATATCAAATGCAACACTGAAAAATTCCGCCAAGGCAAACTTTGCTAGTTGAAAACTCACAAAGGTTAGCACAATAAAGCAAATGCACCAAAAAAAGTCACAAATATAATATAAGTGAAAAAAAAAAGCCTAAGATAAATGATCCCCAATAACTGGTTGATATACCCTTAACCCCTTAATGATCTGGCCCTTTTTTGTTTTTTCATTTCAATTTTTCACTCCCCACCTTCAAAAGTCTATAACTTTTTATTTTTACACGTAAAGAGCTGTGTTATGGCTTGTTTTCTGTGTAACAAATTGCACTTCATAATGACGGTATTTAATATTCCATGTTGTGTACTGGGAAGTGGGAAAAAAATTCAAAATGCAGTGAAAGTGGTGAAAAAAAGCGTTTGTGCTGTTTTCTAGTGGACGTCAATTTTACGCCTTTCCCTACATGCCCAAAATGACATGTCTACTTTAATTTGTGGGTCGGTGCGATCACGGGGATAACAAACTTGTACAGGTTTTATAATGTTTCCATACATTTACAAAGATTAAAACCCGCACAAAAAATGTATTTTGATTTTGCCATTTTCTGTCGCTAACAACTTTTTTATACTTTGGTGTATGGAGCTGTGGGTGGTGTCAGTTTTTGTGACTTTTGATTAAGTTTTCAATGCTACTATTTTTAGGACTGTATGACCTTTTGATCACTTTTTATAGAAATTTTTTTATATTTTTCAAAATGGCAAAAAAGTGCCATTTTTTACTTCAGGCACTATTTTCCATCACGGGGTTAAACACAAAAAAAAGGTTATTATATTTTGATAGATTGGGCATTTTCGGATGTGGCGATACCTAATGTGTTTATGAGTTTTACTGTTTATTTATATGACTTCTAGGTAAAGGGGGAGGATATGAATTTTTTTATATCATTTTTTTAATTTTTATTTTTACTATTTTTCAGAGATTTTTCTCCTCATTCATTACAATGTGCAAATCGCACATTGTAATGAATGGGTTAAAACGAGACAGCCTTGGGTCTTTGAAAGACCCGAGGCTGTCATGGCAAACAATCACCACCCATGACCTCTGCCGGAGGCAATGGACGGGATAACACCCATGAATGGTGCTAGTAGAGGTAAGTGTTTGCTGCCATATGCAGCAAAAGACTATTACGGCACGTCGGGAAGGGGTTATTAGGTTCATATGGGGTGGGAAAAGGATTACATTGTTAGGTCCCAATAATTTGCTGTAGTTTATGAAATATTTCATTTTCTTCCTGTAAATTCTCCTTGCAAATTATATTTAATTTTCATTTTATTTGTTGCTCGGCATTTGATTGATGAATACCATGTGAGCTATGCGGCCGCTCTCTGCTCTCAGAGGTGTAATTGTATGTGTATAATAAGCAGTACAGGTTTGCCTTCTATAATTGTATGCAGCTACTAGAGAACATTATTTCCATGGTTTATTTACTTACAGGTCAGCAATAGATTTTACAATGGGTTTTATGGTCAATCTCAGCAATATAAAATGTTTCATGGATAACTGAACTCTGTTTTTAATATTCTCATGCTCACTGATAAAATTTGAATGAATGAATGGAGAAGGTTGTGTTTACTTACATCCACCTCTCTATTGGGAGACGCATCTATAAACCCCTTCAGAGTTTGGAAGCAACACATAAAGCTGAGTTACAATGACAGGTTACTCAGCAATTACTGCTATATGGGGACTTTTATTACAAGTAACCCAAAAACCATTAGATGAAGCAACAATGCTGGCACTAATACTGTAATAGAGGGGGACATGATTTCTGCCAATTTTTAAACATGCCAAGAGAAACTGTGATTTTTATCTATTTTGCAAGAAATCACTTGCAGAAACATGCTAACTTTTTAAAAAATACATCTTTTTTGTCTTTGTGTGCCACATATCAAAATGAAAGCAGAATAAACATTTATGAATGATATCTGTGCCTACATATCTCATGTTCCTAGCTAAATTTAAGGTATCTTGAAAACCAATATTGGGGAATTACCAAATCCTTCCCCCCAAGTGCCCTGGAGAAAAATGTGCAAAATTTTGCATTACTTTTGACTGCCCATAAACCAGAAAACTAATCTATAAAGAAAAGCATTTATTTGCATCATAACTTACATACATTTCTTGCATAAATTCTAGAAGAAATGTTCTTCTGCAGGTTTCACCTTTATCTATACCCCAAATACTTTTCCCATCATTTTTCCTATCACAAAAAAAGATGTGACCAGGTAACATTAGGCCACGTATAGGAGATGCTACTAATGAGGCAGTAAAATGTTTCTATGAAGAGATCACTCTAACACAGCAAACCATCTTTAGATACCAAGCATAGAAATTTCTTCCTGTATGGAATCATATGCAGTTAAAGAAGGGCCTCATACGAGGCTTGGAAAGCTGTAATAAAAACATGGACATGGTCAGTGATTTAGCAATGCTAGGCTATATCTCATCATTCCACATAATGAATTACTGTGCGGTGAGCTGTTCCGATCAGGTTTCTCTCTTTTGTAACTATGGCTCCTTTAGTAAATTACATACAGAGTTCATTTCCGTCAGATCAAACATCCTCATGGAATCCGTATGTTTTCCCTTTTGTTTGAATTCTATACCTTTGATACCTTTAACCCCTTAGGGATGTGGCCCTTTTTCGTTTTTGCATTTTAATTTTTCACTCCCCACCTTCAAAAATCTGTAACTTTTTTATTTTTCCATGTAAAGAGCTCTGTTTGGGCTTGTTTTCTGCGTAACAAATTGCACTTCATAGTGATGGTATTTATTATTCCATGCCGTGTACTGGGAAGCGGTAAAAAAATTCTGAATGCAGTGAAAATGATGAAAAAACGCATTTGCTGCGTTTTCTTGTGGGCTTGGATTTTACAGCTTTCACTGAGCGCCCCAAATCACATGTCTATTTTATTCTTTGGTTCGGTAAGATCACATGGATACCAAATTTGTACAGGTTTTATAATGTTTTCATACATTTACAAAAATTAAAACCTTCTGTACAAAAAAAAATTTCTTCATGTTGCCATGTTCTGGCACTAATAACTTTTTCATACTTCAGTGCACGGAGCTGTGGGTGGTGTCATTTTTTTGCGCCTTTTGATGATGTTTTTAATGCTATCATTTTGAGGACTGTATGGGCTTTTGATCACTTTTTATAGAATTTTTTATATTTTTAAAAATGGCAAAAAAGTGGCATTTTTGACTTTGTGCGCCAATTTCCGTTACGGGGTTAAACGCCGGAAAAATTTGCTCATATATTTTGATATCGGACATTTTGGGACGCGATGATACCTAAAGTGTTTATGATTTCTACTTTTTATTTATATTTATATCAGTTCTAGGGAAAGGGGGGTGATTTAAACTTTTACTTTTTTTTACTATTTTTTCATATTTTTAAAAAAAAATTATTTTTATTTTTTTTACTATTATTTAAGATCCTCCAGGGTAATTTAACCCTGCAGGGTCCGATTGCTAATACTATATACTGCAATACTTCTGTATTGCAGTATATAGCAATTTTACAATGATTTTTAATAGCCTGCCCCCTGCTGGCTATTATAAATCATTGCACATGGCAAGCCTACGAGTCTCAATAAGACTCTAGGCTGCCATAGCAACCAATCACCGCCCTCCGATGACGTTCCAGGGGGCGGCGATCGTCCATCCAAGATGGCGGCGCCCATATAACGGTATGTTATGTGCCTCGGTCGGGTTTGATCGTGGCGCTTAACAGGTTAACTGCAGTGACAGGCGGGTGCTGCCTGTTTTATACAGCCGTTACCCTCTGTGTAAGGAGAGAGCTCAGCTCGTGAGCTCCCTCCATACACCCATTGCTGCGCGAGGATCGGCAAGGTGTTAAAGAGGACATGTCACCCTTAAAAATGGCACTAAGAGCTGCTTACTAGTGCTACAACAGTCCCTGCAGTGTTACAATATTAGTGTTATCGGAAACCTCCGATAACTGGACTGTACACAAGATCTTAGCTGATGCAAAGGCACAAACAGATACACCTATAAGATATTTTCACTGCTAGCGAAGATCTGCTGGAGGGAAACATGAATTTAAGGTGACCTGCAAACATTCCCTAAATTGTCCATGAAACACAAAATAACAGCTATTTCTCATCTGATCTGGCATCCTATGGATACATTGGAAAGTTTTAGTGTAGCATGATGTTTGTTCAAAACATGGACAGCATTCAGCCAATATACACTGTTGTGTGCCACTGGCCTAAGGCTTGCTTAAAAGGAACCTGTCAGCAAGAACAGGCACAATAAACCTTACCTCCCCCCCCACACACACACACACACAAACACACCGTGCCTTTGTTGAAAAGTGCATTGCAGGCATCCTGGCTTAAATATGCCTCATCCTACCAGTAAAATCACTCCCCTATATTTCTGTGTCTATGTTGGCTCCACCCATTGCTGCTTGGCTCGTCCTAATGCAGGGTGTGTGAAATAGTGAGAAGATCTGCAGTTTCCTACACAGTACTCACTGCTAAGTTCACCATACAGAGAGAGGGAAAGCATTCTTGTCAGGGAGAGGACTTCCTGTCTTCTTTGACTGTGATCTAAAGAGACACAGAGCTGTCAATCAAAAGAAGGAGGCGGGTTTCACTGGCAGCCTGGAGGAAATGTGACTTTTCTCTACAGCTCATTTTAGGTGGTATGGTGAGGACTTTTAACCATTTACCAGCAGATATTACTGTTGTGAGGGTGTATAATCCTGGTGACAGGTCTTCTTTAAGTAAGTAAATAAGACGATCAGATTGATTGTCATTGTGTCTGTATGAGACAGAAACATAAGAGGAAATGACTATCATTAAAGTTTAGCTAATTTTTCCAAAAAACTATGAGTAAATTAGCAGTCCTTGTGTACATGTCGAATAACTCTGTTCCTGAGAATTATAGGACTTTTTATCTTAATTTTCCAACAGTTCTCATATTTTCAGGCTCTTTCAGTTATCTGCAGTTGTCTCACAGCTGGTAGGTACACATCTAACTGCTGCAAGATTGTCACTGTACACCTCAGTCACTATCTGTAAGTAAAGTAAGTAAAGCATGAGGCACTTTCCTCTAATAAGATGTATTACAAAGTTTCTTGTATTCACTTCATTCAAGCTAAGTTTGTTAAAAAATTAGTTAAGGCTTACACTTTTTGTACAGCACTGCAGACTAAGTTGCCAAAAATATAAATATACCCCAAATAAAAATGTTTTTCCACCTTTATTGTTCACTCCAAACAATACCGTCCATATTAATGTGTTTATTCTTAGATTGACTAGGCAGGTGATAATATATAACTCTAATTTATACTGTTCTGTTTGTCAAGTAAATGTGTGTTTGATTATTATCAAAAGTAATGTTCTTCATAACCAGCAAAGCTTTCCAGCTAATAACAAGAACTGTAGGAAGCACTAATGTAATGAGCAAAATAACAGCATTGTAAAAATGGCTTGTGGCAGTTAATAGTAAATGAGTGCTTCAATGTTATATTTCGCTTATTATTTACGACCTTCATCTTTTATATGGTAATAATAAAGCAGCTAATTTCATAACAAAAAGTTTCTGATGCAATAAAACATCTGGTCGTTGTGCTGTGCTCACATGATATCATGAAGTTTAATTTCATGGTTACAAAAGCAAAATAAACCAAACAACATGAATTCTGCTAATAAGGTGGAGCCTGCTGTGTAAAAAGAAGGAAAATCTAATTTGCATGAAAAAGATAAAGTTGCCTGAATTTTAAAATGATCTCAACAGATTTTATGTGAAGCTCATCTGTTAACTAACCTCATTTCATCAGGGACAATAATTTTTGGTTTATAAAAACTAGTTTGTAAATAAATACAATTATAAAGATACATATGACTCCACAGTGGAATTGTGGGTATAACCTCCTAAATTAGGTCATGCATATTATAATTACTTACACACAATAAAGTTGGAATACTGTTTTTTGATTACCGGTATTACAATTCAGAAGCGTCCTTTCTTTTTGCTTTTTATACTTTCTCACATATACTATGTTCTCACCTCCCTATGTGAACTGTAAGAATAAGAATGTGCTTCAAGAGATTCCCCTGTGACCAGCAAAATGTTTCTCCAGTGAAGGTTGTAGTTCTCATGCTCAGAGAATTTATTGCTGACAAAGAATTCTGTTTTGTATTTATTTCTTTACATCAGAGCCTCTCTGCCTTGTAACAAATGTAAAAAAAATATATAAATGTTGTTGTGTATTTAGGTTATTTTTCTGATCTAGAAATATAAAATAAAATTGAAATTAATGTGTCGGTTTTCCATCAGTTAAAAAAACCAACAAAAACAATGGGGCACATTTACTAAGAACAGTGCAGTCTGTACTATGTGCAGTTTCCCTGTGTATAGTGCAGGTGGCGCCAGATTCAGGGTTTCTGGTGCACATTCCTCATGAATCTGGTGCCCACTGCATAGCTCTGACAGAGTGAAACACTTTTTTTTGGTGCCGTACACCTTTAACATGGGGCGTGCGGCACATTTCTGTTGGATTTTGCATGTTAAATGTGGAACATGGTCAGACTGAGTACCGGAATGCCCCCTTCAGTGCCAAAATTTATGTTGCATGAAGAATAGTGCAGCCGCGTCACAAAAGGGTTGTATGCGTCACAAATGTGTACTTTCTTAAATAAATGCGCAAGCAGTTTGGACATGAAAGAATGTGCAAAGTCAGGCAGAAAAATGGCGCAAAGCCCTTAGTAAATGTCCCCCAATGTTTGTGGGATTGTAGTCTAAATATTAGAAACCCTTTAGGGTGGAAGGATTTTTTATACACATGCTTCCAGACATCTGCACCTCCTATGTAAGGATCAAATTAACCATTTAATGGCAGTCATTAGGTTAGTACATAGTCCAGTAATGGAGGCTGAAAAATGCAAGTGCAAGGGATAGAGTATTTTCATAGCACATGTCTGCTAAGCTATATATAACATTTACTATGTTTCTACCAATACAATCAAGGAAGACATCACCATATGTAACAGCACTGTAATCACATCTCACTTTGTAAAATTGATATCTAAATAACACCATAGAGATGAGCTGTAACTTGGCTGCCATTAACAACGAATAAAGAAAGACTTCACATGGCTTTGTCAGCATATGTTACCTAAGAGAATGGGAATACAGAGGACATTAAGAAAATGCGACATTTTCTAGTCCTTACATAAACTGTCTAGATATCTACAGTGGCAAGGTGGTAAGTAAAGTGTAAAAAAAACAGAATAAAGGTAGTATAGTGCATAGTATACTTCACTGCTTAGATACATTATTAGAATTTTGTTTACAGCATAGCAAAACTATCAACAGAAAATAGGAATAAAAATGTACTTTTATTATAACATGAGATTAAAAGGTGGATTCCACACAAAGGATGTGTCAGTACTAGAGATGAGCGAGACGAACTTTTCCCGATGCTCGAGTGCTCGTCTCGAATAACGAGCCCCATTGAAGTCAATGGGAGACTCGAGCATTTTTCAAGGGGACCAAGGCTCTGCACAGGGAAGCTTGGCCAAAGACCTGGGAACCTCAGAAAAGGATGGAAACACCACGGAAATGGACAGGAAACAGCAGGGGCAGCATGCATGGATGCCTCTGAGGCTGCTTAATCGCACCATTATGCCAAAATTATGGGCAACAGCATGGCCATGACAGAGTGACAGAATGAAGCTAGATAGCATCTAAAACATCCAATAATTGACCCTGACACTATAGGGGACGGCATGCAGAGGCAGCGGCAGCAGGCTAGAGAGTGTCATGGCGACATACCCTAAATGGACTCAGGCTTCAAACCAATGGGTGGCAGAGAGGAACCAAAGGAGGTGAGCAAGAAGCGCTCAAATAATATCGGTACATGATAAAAGTTTGCCAGTATATTTTGTGGATTACACAGCAGGGTGGCGACAAAGTTAACATGGAAGCCATGAAAACAACCCAAAATTCTGCCTGACACAGCTCGTTTGATAAGGGGACCATGTATGGAGGCAGTGAACTAGTAGTAGATTAAAGGTGCTGCAGTTAAAACTATGTTAGTTGGATCTTGGCATGGAGCTGGCGCTCCACTGCCAGGCGAGCTTTCGCCAATCCAAGCCCCTGTCTCTAGGCTACTCCCCAAACAGCACTTCTAAGAACCTTTTGTATAAGATCAAGTGTAGTAACGTTCTTATAAGTTTGGGATATGGCGGGTGAGGGGAATGTAAACAGATGCGCAAGAAGCGCTGAAATAATATCGGTAAATGATAAAAGTTTGCCAGTATATTTTGGGGATTACACAGCAGGGTGGCGACAAAGTTAACAAGTTTGATGTGGAAGCCATGAAAACAACCCAAAATTCTGCCTGACACAGCTCGTTTGATAAGGGGACCATGTATGGAGGCAGTGAACTAGTAGTAGATTAAAGGTGCTGCAGTTAAAACTATGTTAGTTGGATCTTGGCATGGAGCTGGCGCTCCGCTGCCAGGCGAGCTTTCGCCAATCCAAGCCCCTGTCTCTAGGCTACTCCCCAAACAGCACTTCTAAGAACCTTTTGTATAAGATCAAGTGTAGTAGCGTTCTTATAAGTTTGGGATATGGCGGGTGAGGGGAATGTAAACAGATGCGCAAGAAGCGCTGAAATAATATCGGTAAATGATAAAAGTTTGCCAGTATATTTTGGGGATTACACAGCAGGGTGGCGACAAAGTTAACAAGTTTGATGTGGAAGCCATGAAAACAACCCAAAATTCTGCCTGACACAGCTCATTTGATAAGGGGACCATGTATGGAGGCAGTGAACTAGTAGTAGATTAAAGGTGCTGCAGTTAAAACTATGTTAGTTGGATCTTGACATGGAGCTGGCGCTCCGCTGCCAGGCGAGCTTTCGCCAATCCAAGCCCCTGTCTCTAGGCTACTCCCCAAACAGCACTTCTAAGAACCTTTTGTATAAGATCAAGTGTAGTAGCGTTCTTATAAGTTTGGGATATGGCGGGTGAGGGGAATGTAAACAGATGCGCAAGAAGCGCTGAAATAATATCCGTAAATGATAAAAGTTTGCCAGTATATTTTGGGGATTACACAGCAGGGTGGCGACAAAGTTAACAAGTTTGATGTGGAAGCCATGAAAACAACCCAAAATTCTGCCTGACACAGCTCATTTGATAAGGGGACCATGTATGGAGGCAGTGAACTAGTAGTAGATTAAAGGTGCTGCAGTTAAAACTATGTTAGTTGGATCTTGACATGGAGCTGGCGCTCCGCTGCCAGGCGAGCTTTCGCCAATCCAAGCCCCTGTCTCTAGGCTACTCCCCAAACAGCACTTCTAAGAACCTTTTGTATAAGATCAAGTGTAGTAGCGTTCTTATAAGTTTGGGATATGGCGGGTGAGGGGAATGTAAACAGATGCGCAAGAAGCGCTGAAATAATATCCGTAAATGATAAAAGTTTGCCAGTATATTTTGGGGATTACACAGCAGGGTGGCGACAAAGTTAACAAGTTTGATGTGGAATGCCCTGTAATAGCTCTTGGGCGGTGTGCCTTTTATCGCCTAGGCTCAGCAGTTTGAGCACCGCCTGCTGTCGCTTAGCGACGGCACTGCTGCTGTGCCTAGAGCTACCGACTGATGGCGCCATGGCCACGGATGGTAATTCGGAGGAGGAGGAGGTGGAGGAGGGGTGGGAGGAGGAGGAGGTATAGTAGGCCTTTGAGACCTGGACCGAGGTAGGCCCCGCAATCCTCGGCGTCGGCAGTATATGACCAGCCCCAGGGTCAGACTCGGTCCCAGCCTGCACCAAGTTAAGTGTAGTAGCGTTCTTATAAGTTTGGGATATGGCGGATGAGGGGAATGTAAACAGATGCGCAAGAAGCGCTGAAATAATATCCCTAAATGGTAAAAGTTTGCCAGTATTATTTTGTGGATAACACAGCAGGGTGGCGACAAAGTTAACAACTTTGATGTGGAATCCATGAAAACAACCCAAATTTGTGCCTGACACACCTCGTTTGATAATTGGACGATGTATGGAGGCAGCTATATGGACGACTTTTGGAGGTAGCAATGGAGACAACGTGTGGAGGCTGCTATGGAGACAATTTAATTTGGATAGTGCCTGTTTGTGGCAGTCCAAAAAAGTTTTCAAACCAGAGGAGCAGGTAGGTGGCCCTCCAGAAAAATGGAATAGATTGAGTGCCTGTATGTGGCAGTCCAAAAAAGTTTTCAAACCAGAGGAGCAGGTAGGTGGCCCTCCAGAAAAATGAAATAGATTGAGTGCCTGTATGTGGCAGTCCAAAAAAGTTTTCAAACCAGAGGAGCAGGTAGGTGGCCCTCCAGAAAAATGAAATAGATTGAGTGCCTGTATGTGGCAGTCCAAAAAAGTTTTCAAACCAGAGGAGCAGGTAGGTGGCCCTCCAGAAAAATGAAATAGATTGAGTGCCTGTATGTGGCAGTCCAAAAAAGTTTTCAAACCAGAGGAGCAGGTAGGTGGCCCTCCAGAAAAATTGAATAGATTGAGTGCCTGTATGTGGCACTCCCAAAAATTGTTTAAAACAGAGGACCGGGTAGGTGGCCCTCCAGAAAAATTAAATGCATAAAGTACTATAGCTAGAGCCAGTGGGCCCTGTCAAAAAATAGCCAGTTTCCTCTGCTTTAGTGTACAAAGAGGAGGAGAAGGAGGAAAATGAGGAGGAGGAGGAGTGCATAAATTATTCAGGTTGAGCTTTCTTCACCTGGTGGAGATTGGAAATTATGAGAAATCCAGGCTTTATTCATCTTAATAAGCGTCAGCCTGTCAGCGCTGTCAGTCGACAGGCGTGTACGCTTATCGGTGATGATGCCACCAGCTGCACTGAAAACCCGCTCGGACAAGACGCTAGCGGCGGGCAGGCAAGAACCTCCAAGGCGTACAGCGCCAGTTCGTGCCACATGTCCAGCTTTGAAACCCAGTAGTTGTAGGGAGCTGTGTGATCATTTAGGACGATGGTATGGTCAGCTACGTACTCCCTCACCATCTTTCTGTAAAGATCAGCCCTACTCTGCCGAGACTGGGGACAGGTGACAGTGTCTTGCTGGGGTGACATAAAGCTGGCAAAAGCCTTGTAAAGCGTACCCTTGCCAGTGCTGGACAAGCTGCCTGCTCGCCTACCCTCCCTCGCTACTTGTCCCGCAGAACTACGCACTCTGCCGCTAGCGCTGTCAGAAGGGAAATACTGTTTCAGCTTGTGCACCAGGGCCTGCTGGTATTCATGCATTCTCACACTCCTTTCCTCTCCAGGGATGAGAGTGGAAAGATTTTGCTTGTACCGTGGGTCCAGGAGAGTGAATACCCAGTAATCAGTGCTGGAATAAATTCTTTGAACGCGAGGGTCACGGGATAGGCAGCCTAGCATGAAATCTGCCATATGCGCCAGAGTCCCAACGCGCAAGAATTCACTCCCCTCACTGGCCTGACTGTCCATTTCCTCCTCCTCCAACTCCTCCAACTCCTCTTCTTCTGCCCATACACGCTGAACAGTGAAGGTCTGAGCAATGCTCCCCTCTTGTGTCTCGCCAACATTTTTCTCCTCTTCCTCCTCATCCTTTTCCACCTCCTCCGATATGCGCTGAGAAACAGACCTGAGGGTGCTTTGGCTATCAACAAGGGAATCTTCTTCCCCCGTCTCTTGTGACGAGCGCAAAGCTTCCGACTTCATGCTGATCAGAGAGTTTTTCAACAGGCCAAGCAGCGGGATGGTGAGGCTGATGATGGCGGCATCGCCACTGACCATCTGTGTTGACTCCTCAAAGTTACTCAGCACCTGACAGATATCAGACATCCACGTCCACTCCTCATTGTAGACTTGAGGAAGCTGACTGACCTGACTACCAGTTCTGGTGGAAGTTGACATCTGGCAGTCTACAATCGCTCTGCGCTGCTGGTAAACTCTGGATAACATGGTTAATGTTGAATTCCACCTCGTGGGCACGTCGCACAACAGTCGGTGAGCAGGCAGTTGGAGGCGGCGCTGCGCTGCCCTGAGAGTGGCAGCATCTGTGCTGGACTTCCTGAAATGCGCACAGATGCGGCGCACCTTCGTGAGCAAATCTGACAGATTGGGGTATGTCTTGAGGAAACGCTGAACTATCAGATTTAACACATGGGCCAGGCATGGCACATGTGTCAGTCTGCCGAGTTGCAGAGCCGCCACCAGGTTACGGCCGTTGTCACACACAACCATGCCTGGCTTCAGGTTCAGCGGTGCCAGCCACAGATCAGTCTGCGCCGTGATGCCCTGTAATAGTTCTTGGGCGGTGTGCCTTTTATCGCCTAGGCTCAGCAGTTTGAGCACCGCCTGCTGTCGCTTAGCGACGGCACTGCTGCTGTGCCTAGAGCTAGCGACTGATGGCGCCATGCCCACGGATGGTAGTTCGGAGGAGGAGGTGGAGGAGGGGTGGGAGGAGGAGGAGGCATAGTAGGCCTTTGAGACCTGGACCGAGGTAGGCCCCGCAATCCTCGGCGTCGGCAGTATATGACCAGCCGCAGGGTCAGACTTGGTCCCAGCCTCCACCAAGTTAACCCAATGTGCCGTCAGCGATATATAGTGGCCCTGCCCGGCAGCACTCGTCCACGTGTCCGTGGTCAGGTGGACCTTGTCAGAAACGGCGTTGGTCAGGGCACGGATGATGTTGTCTGACACGTGCTAGTGCAGGGCTGGGACGGCACATCGGGAAAAGTAGTGGCGGCTGGGGACCGAATACCGAGGGGCGGCCGCCGCCATGAGGTTGCGAAAGGCCTCGGTCTCTACTAGCCTATAGGGCAGCATCTCCAGGCTAAGCAATCTGGAGATGTGGACATTAAGGGCTTGGGCGTGCGGGTGGGTTGCACTATATTTTCTTTTCCGCTCCAGCGTCTGGGGTATGGAGAGCTGAACGCTGGTGGATGCTGTGGAGGATCGTGGAGGCGACGATGGGGTTTTTGTGCCAGGGTCCTGGGCAGGGGGCTGACTATCAGCTGACACAGGGGAAGGAGCAGTGGTGTGCACGGCCGGAGGTGAACGGGCTTGGTGCCACTGATTCGGGTGTTTAGCATTCATATGCCTGCGCATACTGGTGGTAGTTAAGCTAGTAGTGGTGGAACCCCTGCTGATCCTGGTTTGGCAAAGGTTGCACACCACAGTCCGTCGGTCATCCGGTGTTTCCTTAAAGAACCTCAAGACTTCTGAAAATCTAGCCCTCGCCGCGGGAGCCCTCGCCACGGGAGCTTCACTACGTGACACATTTGGCGCTGATGCACCTGCTCTGGCCCTGCCTCTCCGTCTGGCCCCACCACTGCCTCTTCCAACCTGTTCTGCTATAGGACTCTCCTCCGTCTCAGAAGCACTGTGTTCACCCGGCCTCTCAACCCAGCTTGGGTCTGTCACCTCATCATCCTCCGATCCCTCAGTCTGCTCCCCCCTCGGACTTCCTGCCCTGACAACAACTTCACCACTGTCTGACAACCGTGTCTCCTCATCGTCGGACACCTCTTTACACACTTCTTCCACTACGTCAAGAAGGTCATCATCACCCACAGACTGTGACTGGTGGAAAACCTGGGCATCGGAAAATTGCTCAGCAGCAACCGGACAAGTGGTTTGTGACTGTGGGAAGGGTCCAGAAAACAGTTCCTCAGAGTATGCCGGTTCAAATGCCAAATTTTCCTGGGAGGGGGCAGACTGGGGGGGAGGAGGCTGAGGTGCAGGAGCTGGAGGAGTGCCGATTTCGGTGACATGGGTGGACTGCGTGGAAGACTGACTGGTGGACAAATTGCTCGAAGCATTGTCGGCAATCCACGACATCACCTGTTCGCACTGTTCTGGCCTCAACAGTGCTCTACCACGAGTCCCAGTAACTTGAGACATGATGAACCTAGGGAGTGTAGCTCTGCGGCTTTCCCCTGCTCCCTCATCAGCAGGTGGTGTCTCACCCCACCCAGGACCACGGCCTCTGACCCCTGCAGTAGATGAACGCCCACGTCCCCGCCCTCGTCCTCTACTCCTCTAACTTTTTTTTGTGTTTTTTTGTGTTTTTTAGTTTTTTTCTGTGTTTTTTAGTTTTTAAAACCAAACAATGCTATCCTATTGCTATGGCTATTTTCTAGCCAAGTATGAAAGCACACTGCTATGCCAGATGAGATGACGCTGAGTTATGAAAAAATGAACTTAAAAATAAAAAGTAAATGGCAGACTGTACCTAATTGAAATCCAACCCCTAATAAATTAGCCCACTTCTGTCTTTGCGATGGATATGTGCATCACTAAGCGCTAAACACAGCGGTCGCAAGTCTCACTCCAAATTCCTCACAATTGGCTAGTATATGCACTGCAGCAAGGACAGCCACCAGCAGATCAACCAGAAATAAAATATATATAACGCTATTGTAGGCGTAAGTAAGCCGTTTGGATTCTCCTTTGGCTATTTTCTAACCAAGTATGAAAGCACACTGATGAGATGACGCTGAGTTATGAAAAATAAACGTAAAATAAAAAGGAAATGGCAGACTGTGCCTAATTGAAATCCAACCCCTAATAAATTATCCCACTTCGGTCTTTGCGATGGATATGTGTGTCACTAAGCACTAAACACAGCGGTCGCAAGTCTCACTCCAAATTCCTCACAATTGGCTAGTATATGCACTGCAGCAAGGACAGCCACCAGCAAATCAACCAGAAATAAAATATATATAACGCTATTGTAGGCGTAAGTAAGCCGTTTGGATTCTCCTTTGGCTATTTTCTAACCAAGTATGAAAGCACACTGATGAGATGACGCTGAGTTATGAAAAAATAAACGTAAAATAAAAAGAAACTGCCAGACTGTGCCTAATTGAAATCCAACCCCTAATAAATTATCCCACTTCGGTCTTTGCGATGGATATGTGCGTCACTAAGCGCTAAACACAGCGGTCGCAAGTCTCACTCCAAATTCCTCACAATTGGCTAGTATATGCACTGCAGCAAGGACAGCCACCAGCAGATCAACCAGAAATAAAATATATATAACGCTATTGTAGGCGTAAGTAAGCCGTTTGGATTCTCCTTTGGCTATTTTCTAGCCAAGTATGAAAGCACACTGATGAGATGACGCTGAGTTATGAAAAAATAAACGTAAAATAAAAAGGAAATGGCAGACTGTGCCTAATTAAAATCCAACCCCTAATAAATTTTCCCACTTCGGTCTTTGCGATGGATATGTGCGTCACTAAGCGCTAAACACAGCGGTCGCAAGTCTCACTCCAAATTCCTCACAATTGGCTAGTATATGCACTGCAGCAAGGACAGCCACCAGCAGATCAACCAGAAATAAAATATATATAACGCTATTGTAGGCGTAAGTAAGCCGTTTGGATTCTCCTTTGGCTATTTTCTAGCCAAGTATGAAAGCACACTGATGAGATGACGCTGAGTTATGAAAAAATAAACGTAAAATAAAAAGAAACTGCCAGACTGTGCCTAATTGAAATCCAACCCCTAATAAATTATCCCACTTCGGTCTTTGCGATGGATATGTGCGTCACTAAGCGCTAAACACAGCGGTCACAAGTCTCACTCCAAATTCCTCACAATTGGCTAGTATATGCACTGCAGCAAGGACAGCCACCAGCAGATCACCCAGAAATAAAATATATATAACGCTATTGTAGGCGTAAGTAAGCCGTTTGGATTCTCCTTTGGCTATTTTCTAACCAAGTATGAAAGCACACTGATGAGATGACGCTGAGTTATGAAAAAATAAACGTAAAATAAAAAGAAACTGCCAGACTGTGCCTAATTGAAATCCAACCCCTAATAAATTATCCCACTTCGGTCTTTGCGATGGATATGTGCGTCACTAAGCGCTAAACACAGCGGTCGCAAGTCTCACTCCAAATTCCTCACAATTGGCTAGTATATGCACTGCAGCAAGGACAGCCACCAGCAGATCAACCAGAAATAAAATATATATAACGCTATTGTAGGCGTAAGTAAGCCGTTTGGATTCTCCTTTGGCTATTTTCTAGCCAAGTATGAAAGCACACTGATGAGATGACGCTGAGTTATGAAAAAATAAACGTAAAATAAAAAGGAAATGGCAGACTTTGCCTAATTGAAATCCAACCCCTAATAAATTTTCCCACTTCGGTCTTTGCGATGGATATGTGCGTCACTAAGCGCTAAACACAGCGGTCGCAAGTCTCACTCCAAATTCCTCACAATTGGCTAGTATATGCACTGCAGCAAGGACAGCCACCAGCAGATCAACCAGAAATAAAATATATATAACGCTATTGTAGGCGTAAGTAAGCCGTTTGGATTCTCCTTTGGCTATTTTCTAGCCAAGTATGAAAGCACACTGATGAGATGACGCTGAGTTATGAAAAAATAAACGTAAAATAAAAAGAAACTGCCAGACTGTGCCTAATTGAAATCCAACCCCTAATAAATTATCCCACTTCGGTCTTTGCGATGGATATGTGCGTCACTAAGCGCTAAACACAGCGGTCGCAAGTCTCACTCCAAATTCCTCACAATTGGCTAGTATATGCACTGCAGCAAGGACAGCCACCAGCAGATCAACCAGAAATAAAATATATATAACGCTATTGTAGGCGTAAGTAAGCCGTTTGGATTCTCCTATGGCTATTTTCTAGCCAAGTATGAAAGCACACTGATGAGATGACGCTGAGTTATGAAAAAATAAACGTAAAATAAAAAGAAACTGGCAGACTGTGCCTAATTGAAATCAAACCCCTAATAAATTTTCCCACTTTGGTGTTTGAGGTGGATATGTGTGTCACTAAGAGCTAAACACAACGGTAGCAAGTCCCCCTGCAAATTCCTCACAATATGGTACTAGCTACACTACTAGTGCCAGCAAGCCCAGCCACAAGCAAACAAAAAAAAAAAAGTATAACGTTATTGTAGCCCTAAGAAGGGCTGTTGGGTTCTTGTTGAATCACTCCTGCCTAACACTATTCTAATAGAACACCCTAACGCTTTCCCTGACCAGCAGCAGCTCTCTCCCTAGCGGCATCCAGACACAGAATGATCCGAGCAGCGCGGGCAGCGGCTAGTCTATCCCAGGGTCACCTGATCTGGCCAGCCAACCACTGCTATCGACGTGTAAGGGTACCACGTCATGCTGGGTGGAGTGCAGAGTCTCCTGGCTTGTGATTGGCTCTGTTTCTGGCCGCCAAAAAGCAAAACGGCGGGAGCTGCCATTTTCTCGAGCGGGCGAAGTATTCGTCCGAGCAACGAGCAGTTTCGAGTACGCTAATGCTCGAACGAGCATCAAGCTCGGACGAGTATGTTCGCTCATCTCTAGTCAGTACCTGTCCAGCAAACCGCACAACCACAACCAGGCTTGGCGCTAGCTGTCAGACTAGGTAGGTGGTGGCGAACTCACCCTGTGGAGTCCCTGCAGGCTAAGGCCCTGCCTAAAGCAGATAAACCACCCTTTCAGGAACCTAACTGGCGGTCCCTTAGCGACCCTATAAGATTACAGGAAGACTTACTGCGTCTGGCAGCTGCTGGATGGTGGAGCGGACAGGTAACGGAATACAGGACTAGACCAGTGTTCACACTGGTGCACAGAATACAAGCACAGGACTGAGACAGGGGGAAAACAACAGATATAGACAGGTCTTCAGGCAGATTATACACAGGTCAGATCTAGATACAGGCACAGGCGGGATATACACAGGTCAGGTCAAGATCAAGCGGGATAATATACAGGTCAGGTCTAGAAACAGGCAGACAAGCAGAGACAAACAAACCGGGTCAAAACCAAGATGGCTGCAAAGGTACAGAATCAGATACAAAACACAGAATACCAAACAAGATAGCAAGAGCACTAATCTAATGGGAATAGGCAGGTATATAAGGCCGTTCCCGGGCACGCTTCCAGCACACTGGGGGAACTGTCCATCAGGCTAGTGACCCTTGCTGGGCAGGACTGAAATGCAAGGAGCAGGGTGTGGCTCAGTTAATCCAAACACCAACAATAAGCCACAGTTCACACACAAATACACGCCATCTATTCTGCCAACTGCAAATGGAGCGACGTTTAGGCACGGAAGTTACAGGATGATTGCTTTAACCACATGGGGCCACTCAGGAAAAAACAAAAGCCTGAAACAATGGTCACTAACATGGGTTACACTATTAAAGGGATCCTGTCATCATAAATTGGCCTAATAAACCACAAGCAGTATATTGATAAGCAGCTGAGAAGATTCTAGACAATGTTTCTTTCATGACCCATGGCATCATCCAGAAAATCAACTTTGAAGTGGAATGTAAATTGACTTTATGAAGTCAAGGAGGTGGAGAGTTTAACACTGAAGTCAAACTTTCCCTGCCTTAAAATGCCTTCTTTACTGTAATTGATGGTCCTATGTCCAGGGACATTATTGATCAGATCTCCTGAAGTCCGCTGCATGATGTCAATCACATGGGAGGAGGTGCTCAGAGAGCTTGACTTTTGACTTCAATATTAAAATCTCCACTTCCCTGACTTTATACAACTAACTTCAAAGTTGATTTTATGGATGATGCCACCAAACTGGGTCAAAAAAGAAACCTGATCTAGAAGCTTTTTAACTGCTTGACAAAATACTGGTAGTGGTTTATTAGGCCAATTTCTGATGACAGATTCCCTTTAAATAAGATGTGATAATAAAAGTTAAGTTTCATAACTACACTGGCGACTTGGATTCCAAAATTTGAAAAGGGACCCTTAGCCAGGTAAAAAATATTAGAAAATATATGATACTATTTTATCTTACGGATTTTCATGCATAATGTGCAATGTGTGTGGACGGATTGAGGATTTTTTTGATCTCTCACTTAAGGAAGTCACAGTACATGAATAATACACACAGTGATGTCGCCATACAAGGATAATGCAAACAGTCATGTCTCGGTACAAGAATAGTCTGAGAGCAATGGCATTTCATAGTTGCTATTTCCCATGGCAACTATAAAGTTACAGAACTGAAACTAAAGCAACTAGTTATCTGCTCCCTGTCACACCAGTCCTTAATGACAGCAATATGAAAAAGGAAACCTACAACACTTGCGTAAACTGTATCTAATTCTGATAATATGGAATATTAGCATTAAAAGTACAGCTATCTGAATAGCTGGGCTCTTATGTTATACAGAAAGAGCTCATGAATCTTTTAAGTAAATGTCCAGGCCAGTCTTGATATAGGAAATTATTGGCTTAAACACATGGCCTAAGCCCCTTTTTGTAAAATCAAATGTTATTTTAAAATGGAGCCAGGACCACAAATTGTTTAAGTAGTCGCTAATGTATTCATGTCAGATATTTTCTGTTTCTGAGCTTCTCCGAGTCCCTTTCTGGGATATGCCAGGATGAAGCTATAAATAGCCAGTAGTCCTGTACTGCTAGGGAATACTGAAATGTGTTTAACATTCTGGTAAACATGAGCTAGAGGCAGCTTTATGTAGCTGAGCTCACAAATGTGTTATTTACCTTCCTGGATTATGGCAACAAAACTAACATCTGACATCCATTCTCCAAGGATATAATACACAGAGCACAGTCTATGTTTATATTTATTTCCGGGGATGATTGTCACCACTTTACATTCAAAGACACCACTATACATAGCAGCAAGATCCGCTGCTCTGCTGTCCCTTCTCTAAATCATTGGGCCTCATCAATAAAAAAACAAGATCTCTCAGATTTTATTCACCCCATATTTTCTCAGAGTATATAAGTATAGCATCACAAATCCCATAGAAGAAACACAGTGTAAAGATCCATCTCTAATAGTTCCAGCCGCTAATACCACCAATAATTTCTATTCTAGTTATGGCCACATGAAAACGCAGAATAAAGAAGACCTTTATAAACCCATGTTCCCCTGTGCCCTTAAGGACTTTAAATTTGCAACAGGATGACTGCTAGGAACTCCAGTGATAAAGAGAGCAAGTCTTAAAGTTCACTGGGACTTTCAGTGGCATTGCTAATCCTTCAAACTTTCCCTTTAAAGGAAACCTACCACTTAGAATGGTAGGGGTAAGCTGTAAGTACCGAGCACCAGCTCACCCTGACGCTTCGGCGCTGCGTGCGCACGATCGTGCGCGCACCTACATAGGAAATAGCGGAGATGTTGCGCGCGCATGGTCGCGCGCAGCGCCAAAGCCCCTTCTGCTCTAAAGTTTAAAAAGTGTTAAAACCGCGATACCGCGGTTTATAACAGTAACGAAAGTAAGTACCGGCTCGGTACTTACAGCTTACCCCTACCATTCTAAGTGGTAGGTTTCCTTTAAGACCTGGTATAACTACCATAGTAGCAGTAATATAGGGCTCATCAATCAAAGAAACCCTTATCAACAAATCAACCCCTTAATGACCGCCCTATCGGGATTCTATGGCGGCCATTAAGGGTACATCGGGATTTAGGGACATCAGGTCAGTATAGTGCCGCGGTCGGGCTGTGACATTTTTATGTATAATATCCCTGTACATCACTATATTTTATACCTATTCATCCTGTTTATCACGGTGCCATTATCCCTCTACTGTGACTTCATTGTACTAGTTATGCCCCAGCTTTGAGAGCCATGTTCATGTGTTTGCCAGTGTATTAGTACAGAAGAAGAAATATGAAAAAAAAACTAAGCCATTTACTTCTTACTTTACTTCAGCAACGCCCCGGAAGAAGCCTTGCCGGCGAAACCCTGGGTCGGGCGGATAGAAAGCTAGCGTCCCGTTATGTGAATTTGTGATATGCGCATTTTTAATGGATTTTTGTGAGTATGATGAATTGGAATAAATTTTAACCTTATTGGAACATACCACACCATCTGCCTGCATATTTTCTTCCAGTTACAATACAATTAAAAGAGGAGAATGAGAGTGCGATGGTGCTAGTCTGAATGGTGACATACTTTCAGCAGGAGAAATTGAAGATTGGTGCTGTTCATCGAAGTTTTAAGATAAAATAAGAGGGAGAAGAAGAATCCTTGGAGCTCCGGTCATAGTGAAAATACTTTTCTCTATTTTTGTGGACTTAACTTAACAACCTAGACAATCACTAGAAACCACTCAGGTGCAGAATAAGGCTGAGACTTTAAAAAAGGCAAATTCTTATTAATTGGTTGGCTTTGTTGCCTGAGTACCACAACCATTATATTGCAAACATTCAGATTCTACAATCTCAACCTTTAATATTTGCCCGTGCATGTGCACAGACCCTACTAAATTGCAAGGTTATCATTGCCTTTATATCACCTATGAAAAATTGTATAAGACTATCTTGACACCCACACCGTTCTTTTTCAAAGAATTTCTTTATTTGACAGGAATTTTAGCACATCAAGCAACAGTGGGGCAAATTTACTAAGAATGATGGAAACTGCAGTAAAAGTGCTCTGCCCGTGTATAATGCTGGGTGCGCCAGATTCGTTAAGAACATGCGCCAGAAATCGCAAATCTGTTGCTTCCCTGCACTAGCCCAGCTGAGTTCACCATCTTTTTTGTGGTGCACCTTTAACATAGGGTGTGCGACAGACTTTGTAAGATAAATCTGGCGCACAGTCCGACTGACAGTCCCCCTAATTTGTGTCGCGTGGTGGCTAGTGGCTAGTGTCTGCACCACATTTGTGGTGCAGACACTTCTCAAATACCTGTGCAAGCAGTTTACACTAGAAAGAACGTGCAAAGTCCAACAGAAAACTGGCACAAAGCCCTTAGTAAATTTGACCCATTATGTCTCAAAACGAAAGACAATGGGCCACATTTATTTTATTATTATTATTATTATTATTTAAGTGTTTGCACCAGTTTTGTGTCTGACTTTGCAATGAAAAGAACATGCAAACTGCTGGCACATGTATTTATAAAGTGTCTGCGCCAGTTTTGTGTCACGGCTGCACTGTGCCCGACAAGACAGAAAAAATGTGCACCTAAAGAGGCATGTTAGTGCTAAGTCGGAGATTGCGACACATTTATTATTGACATGTGCCACAATCCCGTCTGCTCCACAATTCTACAGCATGATCAAAGTGCACCATAACAAACTTCCCTCGAGAAGTGCACGGAGCACCATATTAATGAAGACTGTGAGCCAGTTTAGATGAATCTACTACAAACTGGATACTCCACAGTCAAACGACACAAAATACACACTGCACTAGTTTTGATAAATGTGGGCCAATGTGTCAGTATCCAACAGACCATACGAGTCAAATGCATGTTACTGTTGTTGTTCATCATGCAATAAATATGGAACTGTTTTGAATTGTGTAAAACCAGTAAAAACTACCTAGTCAAAATTCTACACATACAAAAGAAAACAAATAAATAATAGTATACTAAACCTCTCAGTAGTATATAGCCCGGTCACTCTTGGGAGTCAATTATAATAAGATGTATGCATAAAACCTGTGTTGTATTCTTATTATCTACACCTGGCTGATGGCTGAAATCCACACAAATATATTGTCTACTACAAGCTTTTTTATTACAGGGTTTACCAACATGGATCACAGTATTTCATAACTTGCACAGAAAATCAATTTTATTGTTGAATGACCTCTGCTTTCTTGGAGGTTTCGATTCCCAGTTGCAGCCTGTCTTCAGATCTCAACTACTTCATATAACACATAAAATAGGTTATCTGTACAGTTTCACTGTAGTGCCTGTAGAAGAGTAACTTCAATGCATGGCTTTTACATATTTCATCATTGACATAGTAGAACCTGTCAGGGGCGTCGCTAGGTCAAAAGATCCGGGCCTGTGCCCCGGATCTTTTGCCTTGTGCCCCGAATGTCCCGGGTCAGCAGGACACTTCTCCTGCTGCCCGGGCAGATTTCCCCTCTCTGTACCCTGTAATGGAGAACAGAGCCATCAGCTCCGTTCTCCACTAGAGGGAACAGGAGACACAGTCACACAGCGTCTCCTGCTTCTAGCAGCTCAGTACAGCTGCCAGGAGCAGGAGACGCCGGGTGATGACGTCACCGCGACTCGGTCCTGCAGAGAATAGCAACAAGCCTGAGGAGACTGAGGTGAGTGGCAGTGTTTTTTTGTTTTTTTTATTATGCAGTGGGGGAGGGGAGAGAGGCACAGTCAGACGACTTAGTCATGTGGGGGACATTGCTGATGGCTACAGGGAGCGCTGGGGATATCCCTGGGGCTGTAGGGATGTTACAGGGAGCTTTGGGGGACTTCTTAGTTGGGGCTCTGGAGAACATCATAGAGGGCTGTGGGGGACATTACAGGGGGCTCTGGGGACATTCCTGGGCCTGTGAGGAAATTAGGGGGCATTGGGGGGGCATTACTGGGAAATGTGGGGGGTATTCTTAGTGAGGGACATTAGAGGGGGCTCTGTGGACATTACAGGGGGGCTGTGCAGGACATCACAGGGAGTTCTAGGGACATCACTGGGGCCTGTGAGGAAATTAGGCGGGGTGTGGGGGAACATTACTGGGAACTGTGGTGGGTCTTCTTAGTGGGGGCTGTGAGGGACATCACAGGGAAAATGTGGGCGACTTTACAGGGGGCCTCTGGAAACTTTACAGGGGGGCTGTGGGGAACATTAGAGGGGGCTCTTTTAACATTACAGGGGGGCTGTGAGGGGCATTAGAGTGGTATCTGTGGACATAACAGGGGGCTCTTTGGAAATCACAGGGGGGGGGTGTGGAAGACATAACAGGGGGCTCTTTGGACATCACAGGGGGTGTGTGGAAGACATAACAGGGGGCTCTTTAGACATTGCAGGGGGCTCAGGTGGACATTAGAGGGGACTTTGAGGGACATTACGTTGGACTGTGAGGACATTGGGGCACTGTGGGGGACTTCTTAGTGGGGAGTGTGCAGACTGCTCCTTTATGTGGACATGATTAGGCAGGGCATCATTTAGTTTAGGGTCATATGGAGGGCAAATTAGTGGGGGGCCACAGTTAAAGATATATATATATATATATATATATATATATATATATATATATATATATATATATGGTGGTTTTTATGGCTTTTACAATATGTTATATTAGGAAGCATTTATTATTTCTGTAATAACAGTATTTTCAGGAGGACTTTCTGTGTATCTGTAGGCCCCTTTCACATGATTGTATATGTTGGCCGTATGCTAGCTATATGAACAGTAGCTAACATACGGCTACCATAGGAGAACATTGTTCACAGTACAGTGAGCACACTTGTGTGTCACCAGAAAAAAGATCTTTCGTGAGAATGTGAGGAGCGGTCAACCCTGCACCTCCCCCTGCCAAGCAGTCCTGGCCTGGCCGTAGCATACATGTATGTGAAAAGGGCCTTACAATAAAGGCGTTAGAGTGTTAGGGGTAGCAGCAGGATAACACTGTTAGGGGGCCAAGATGCAGGGACAATGAAGAACATAAGATGTCTGTGTGGTGAAATCAACAAGGAGGACACATGGCTGAGGAGACGTGGTGATGCCAGGACCTAATGGAGAAGATAGAGAACATATCACCTGCAGTCACTGGATGGAACAGGTAGGGATTTCTCCTGTGGTTTCTAGAGCTGTTATATGTTAGGTACAGTAGTTATAGGTCCAACCACACATGTACAGGAGTGGGCATTACTGAAAGTTCGATACATGTGCATTGGGGCCCGTGCCCCGGCTCTTTTACCACCGTAGCAACGCCCCTGGAACCTGTTATGATACCCCTGTGATCACTGCTATAAAATACTTAGGCAGGAGTATCGAACAGCAAAAAAAATTTTCACAAAAAGATACTCAGATACCATGTTAATATACCCCGCAACTGTCCCAGATTGACTGTAACAGGTGGTGAGATGTATGTCCAAGAATCCCTTGATAGATTTCCATGTAATGGTGGATTAGTGAGCTGGCAGTCCACCATTAGTCCTCTGCGGTTATTTGCTCTTTATTCTGTTGTAAGGAGGCATTGCACAATGGTGGCCACTAAGGCATTAAGCAGTTTGTACATTGTTCCCCTTTATTGCCCCTTTTATCATATACCATATATACCCGAGTATAAGCCGACCCAAGTATAAGCTGAGGCCCCTAAAAAAACTGGGAAAACCTATTGACTCGAGTATAAGCCGAGGGTGGGAAATGCATTGGTCACAGCCTCCCCAGTATATAGCCTGCCGGACCCTGCCCCATAGTATATAGCCAGCACCTGCCCCCCAGTATATAGCCTGC
This sequence comes from Engystomops pustulosus, assembly GCF_040894005.1. Lineage (NCBI taxonomy): Eukaryota > Metazoa > Chordata > Amphibia > Anura > Leptodactylidae > Engystomops > Engystomops pustulosus. The sequence goes on from NC_092414.1 coordinate 121,941,985, forward strand.
CAGCCCATATCCCCCAGTATATAGGCAACCCCCTGCCCCAGTATATAGCCAGCAGTGGGGGAAGCCAGAAAGGTGTGTTTTGATATATTTTTTTTTACTCAAGTATAAGCCGAGTTTGGATTTTCAGCACATTTTTGTGCTGAAAAACTAGGCTTATACTTGAGTATATATGGTAAATTAGTGTCCCCCACTCCCTAATGAACAATGTTTTTTTTCTGTGTCACCCACTGTGGCATTTTACAGTGTTGGGAACACTGGGGCTGGGATTATTACAGTAACTTTTACTGAAAATGCTTGGCCCCATTTCATCAATGTACTGTAAATGTAGGGAGATATGTCCTTTATTAAACAGCAATGTAAGCCATTAGATGCCAGGACCAAGTATACAGATTTGAATTTTCCCCTAGACCAGTTGTACAGAGTCAAGTCCAGAGCATAAATCTTGCTCTGCGTATCTGGCAATTTTGCCATCCCATACCACATTTAGCTCAACTGAACTTAGCAGGTCCTTGTTAGTTGAGTTCAGCTGATTAGTGTTCCGATCAGTAAATCCACCATGGACAGAGCCGTGACACATGGACAGAGCCGTACATGTAGTAAACTGCAAACATTAACACCTTAATGTGCAAACTTATCAAGCTGTCTAAACCATTACAATAAATCTAATGTGCAAAAAAGATGTAAGAAGCTCCTTAGCTACTCCATAAAAGTAGTGTAGATACCTAGTACTGATAAATGGAGCTCATTGATCTTGTGCTGAGTTACAGAGTAGCTGCTGTATGGATTTTGCTGTTCTGTGTGGTGCCTACATTTGCAGAGACTATCTTTTGTCAGGAACAATCTCCCTCGCTCTGATATGGATTTTAGCAGGTACTAATTTGCTTGGAGCTTGTTACTAATTATATTACGGATCACTGCTGAGAAACTGACAGGTGTTGTTGTCTGCAGCAGGACAATGCAATTTATAGGGGCTTATACAGTGGGTTACAAAAGTATTCATGGACAGAAGAAGAAGGAATACAATTTTGAAAGAATTCCATAAGAAATCCTGCTTGATATTCGTGACAAACTATGAAGGAGACAGTGAGGATATGGAAGATAAATGCACAGTGAACTTTATGTAGAGTAAAGCCAACATTTTACATCATTTTGATCACACAGTCCTCACATTATGAATGGTTGGGACAGCATCATGATGTGCTGTGTGTTGCTTCAGCAAGAATTGCTAAACTAGTCAAGTTAAGGGGAAGATGGATGGTGCTAAATATATGGCAGTCCTGAAGAAAAACCTGTTATAGGCTGTAGCAGTCTGGTCAGGGAATTAACATGACCTAAGTTGTATTCAGGTTAAACTCACAAAAGGTCGGTAATATTCCTTGTATTACTTAATACAGCAGAGTAGTAATGTCTAGTGAATGGGTTAACCCAGTGATGGTGACCATGTGTATATGGGTAACACAGAAGACAAGGCAGTTTTATGTAACATAATTAAATATTCCAATTATGTGTTGGGGTAATAATTGCAATTCTAATAAATAGTAATCGGCAGTAATTAATGAGAGAGTTATCTAATGAAATTTCTGATTGATATTATGATACACCTATATTTCTTGTATATGTTAATTATACTATTTTTATCTAGTATATGTAACTATGAATAATTACACTAGCTGGTTAAAGAGAGGCTTGTTTAATAGGCTGTACCTGACATGACTGTAGGCCAGCTACCATTCTGAGGAACGGGGCCAACCATGAGTGTGAGAAAGAGAAGAATGTGATAACAGTCTGCAACTCAATCACTTCACCTCGGATCTCCATAAATTCAGATTAACATTCTGTTTATGGAGTATTACCCATAGCCACTATAACACAAGCTCTCAGTAAACAATACAACTATTCCCAAATGTATTTGTTAGGAGTATACTGAAAGAGGCATAGGTGGCATTCAGCTCCAGAGCCACAGACATTCAGCAGCTCTGAGAGACAATACTAAACAATGAGCATTGGGCCTGGGCAGATGGCACATTAATTAATAACCACACTGCTCTGAACTTTGGCAGAAGACAGATGTTAGTATGTTATAGCTGAAAAAATACCATGTTCACAAACCCTGCTACAACGGTCTCATAGTGAGACACAGAGATCATTTTAGCACCACACAAACACATCTAATATATACATATATATTCCTAAATTTAACTTTGCAGTGTAAGTGCTGCAAGTCACATACATAGGAATCAACATCAAAAACTGCATTTAATAAATCCACAATGCTCAACCTGCACATCAATGTGAATGCACACCTGAAAATTAAAAGGGCTTGCCCATGAAAGAAAGTGTTCAAATTTCAATCCCCTAGTTTGTTTACACAATCGAGTCAGGAGATGGAAAGAGGTGTAAACACCTAAGCAACAGAGGAAAGGGAAACTTCACACAGGGACATACTTAAAGGGTTTGCCCAGGAAAGAAATCCCCCCATTGATGTTTACACAATAATAATCACTTTTAACCCCTTACTTTACGGAGCGGAGACTCTCTAAGCAGAGACATTATGATCCCTCTAGTTCTGTGTGCTAACGATGTGGTTAAATTATCAGGGTACAGGTTTATATACACTTTCATTTAGCTTCTAAACATTCTACTAGTATATGAAACTTGAAAATAGAGATGAAACAGAACAGAAATGACACATGGCATTCTCCCCTCTGCTATCACAGCCATTACATACCAACAGATCTGCTATATGCCTCCCTCCTCCTCCCCTGGATAAAGATCTTAACTGTCTTTAGCTTGTAGCCCACAATGTATTGCTTGCTGACAGGAAGTCATGTGTGTTTGAGCTCTTCCTGGAATGCAAGGGAGGGGGCTAGAGGCAGAGAGCAGCTCAGTGCATCAGCAGACAGAAGAACAATATGTCTGTTGACCCTTAAGTTAGAAGATCCAGGGTCGGGTCCAGTGACAACCAAAATTGTGTAAACCAGGATTGATAGACAGGTTGGAATTATATCTGTGAAATGCTGCATTATTGTTAATAACAGTGAATTAGATAATGTGTTATCCTGAGTGCATTTAAGAATATCGTCTGTTGTGGGAATACTCCTTTAATTTTCCTTTTTAATTTATTTTGTTAACTACATTAGGAACATAAAACAAGCACACATATCTGCACCTTTTAATTCATAAAAAATATATCCTTAATTGAATACTGAAGAAGGGCATACAATTCCTTTTCAAAAACAATTAAATACACAAAGGAAAATCAGAATCATACATGGTGGATTAACAAATCCAACAATCCTCCAACTATCAATAACTAAAAGGTCATTACAACAAATAATGTTCACTTTTGCCAAAACTTCAGCAAAAAGAGTAATTTTTGTGTACCTATATCTCGTTTAGATTAAAGTGAAGCATAAAGTGAACCTGTCACCAGGAATGTAACTTTTAGCTGGTGTTGGGTTCCAATAGCCTATTCTATGCTAATTTTAATTGAATCAGTTCAGTACTTTAGAAAGCATTATTTCACATTACCTGGCTCCCCAGCAGTGTTCGGTGAATCACAGGAGGGGCAGCTGCAGAAGTCTGTCTGTGTCTCGACAATGCATTCTTCCTTTCATCCACACCCCCCACACCCTCTCCCCGTACATGAAGTGGGGATGGGTGAGGGAGCTGGATGAGTGATGAATGCATAAGGAGACTGATACACAGGCTGCTGTAGTGGCCTCCACCCTATCAACGTGCCCCCCAATCACAACAATGTTATGTGAAATAAAGTTTGCATACTGAAATGATTCAGAATACAGACAAAGGCATTTTTAAAATCAGCATAGCATAGCAAATGCTAATGGAACCTGTCATCAGCTAAAAATGACATTCCTGGACTGATTAAATTGTCCACTTTAAGACACAATTTTAAATGACAAATTCTCAAACTCAAGCTTTACACCAGGCGGCAGAAATGCTTTTTCCTTATTGCAAATAACTGGATTCACAGCGAAGATTATTAGCAGTCTCATATTTCAGTCTGGAGAATAGGTCACCGTTCAAACCATCACAGCATTCAAATCAACGTTCTTCAATGTGTTTTCAGGTTCTTCACTAGTCTTCACTTCCTTGTTTTTAATCTGGTTATCTGCAATAAGGGAAAGGAATTGATTGCTCCCTATACTAGAGCTTAAAGGACATCTACCACCAGGATGAAGGATTGTAAACCAAGCACACAGACAAGAGCAGGTGTGTTTCCCCTCTGGAAGGATCTGCTTTTATTAAGTGGCTTACGGCCTTGTTTTTAAGAAAAAAAAGCTTTACAAATTATGCAAATGAGCCTGAGAGGCTCCAGGCTCCATTAACACCTATGGAACCAAGAGCCCCCAGGCTAATTTACATAAAATGTACATATAAAAAAGGCCATCAGAAACTAAAAGAAGAACTGATCCTACTTGAGGAGGCACACACCAGTATGACAGTGTGCTTGGTTTCCATTTCTTCATCCTGGTGTTAGATGTCCTTTAAGTATGCAGAGAAGAAAACCTCTGTCATTGTAATTTACTGCTGTCACAACACTCACATTATATTTCCACTCAAACTTAAACTATATGATATCCTAATAAAATACATAATAAAATAAATGTCCCTGGTATAGATCTTTTTCCCTAATATTAAGCAGAGAGCCAAATCTATTCCAGTGATTGACAGTGGGGAACAAAAAAAGGAGAAAAACCAGTGCCATGTTTCTGTTAACCAACACCTGAAAGCTTCTCTAAGACTTACTATTTTGGAAATGTTCTGACCCTTTCTTCTAGGTGCCAAAAGTTATGTTGGTTACCAAGCTCCTGCTTCCTCGCCACAACCACCCCAAAACTGGATAATAGCTGTCAATTTTACACCCATCCTGTCAACTGGTCTTGCCACAAGTGTCAGGTTTTTAATATTGAGTTATAGATGAAATAAAACAATTGGGGATGTTTAATTACATATAGGTCTGTTTTAAAACAAATATCACAAAATTGTCACTTTTTTAAAAAATTGCAAATTTAGTGGCTATTCTCCAGTTGTGCAGGAAAAACTAAGGAACTGTTTCAATCAAGAAGTTCCAATTCCACTCCAAACTGTAAAGCCTCAATGCCAAAATGAGACATTTATAAACTTGTCAAATTCTATAAATCTAACATACATAGACCAAAAGAGTAAATGTAATTTAAATAAAACTGGAGATGCAATTTGTGGTCGGTGTATTTTGTCCTGCAAGTATTCACAAATAAAGATGTATGGAACTGAAGCAAGAGAACTGGTACTTTATGTTTTAAGATGTAATTCTGGACCATAGTAATGTGGATTTGAACCAGGCTCACAGCACAAAAAAGGGGTGAACTGGAATACAATTTTTTGCTGCACTTAGGATAAAGGAAATGCAATAAAAATTAGATTTCTTCATAATTATAATCACTGTTAATCAGTGATAACTGATCAAAAATACGCTTTCTACTTTAAGAAAAAAAAAAATAAATTGAGAGTTGTCCTCTTATGGATAGCTGTGCTAGAGAACTTGAACACTCTTCTCTTTTTTACTGCATGACAAATCCAGCAGAACATCCCACTACTCCACCTTATATCAAATCCAAGCGGTTTAATTGCGCTGCCATTTTCTTATTTTTCAAGCTCCGCCTTGGCATGACCAGATGGTTGTGCATCAGCTTTTAATGTGACCCTTCATTACCCTATACACAAAACACATGTCTATTCTTATGTAAAGTAGAAGGCATTCTTGTCATAGCAATTATCTATCTCCACGTTAAACAAGAAAACATATTTTAAAATGTTTAAGGGCAAACAAGACAGTACAGCTCCAACCTATTCTTTATCAGACTATTGTGTCATATAAAATTACTATATTAGATATTGTCCAACTGTGGTACAATGAAGATATATTGCATATGAGTAGATTGTACAAAAAAGAGTTTATTTCATTATACATTTGTTAGCATTTCATTTTCTTCCAGGCCAATAGAAGTGTTGAGGGTCACAAATTCACCATGTGCCTCTGAGTACTCGATATACCCTAAAAAGACAGCCTATTGAAGAGCAGCCAGTGACATTTCTATAGTGACTCCCTCCCCTTTTGAGTCTTTCTTCCCTATCTTGACACATTCCTAATTAAGCAGTAATATAAAGCTGTGTAATTGAACAGATGTAGTAGTCATTAACAAGAATTACCCATTCTTCTATAAATTCTGGATGTACAGAGGGGGCTGGATGAGCAGTGGGTGAACCTAATTGCCCAGGAATTCCTCAGGGAGATGTAGTAACAGATCAAGACATCACAAGAGTGAGAGGTGTGAGTTCTGACATAGGATTCTTGTCACTCTCTCGTTTATCTTGCTGCATTGAAAAGTTAATGGTGGCAGGAATCAGTCTTGGGAGGTGCCATAAATAAGGCAATGTCTACTCCTGAAATGAAGCACCACTGCTTTGTCTGGTTTTTGGTGACATTTTGATTAACGTGTGACATAAAGCAGTGCTTTTTATGAGCAGCTGCTTAAGAGACAATCTATTTAAGTGAAAACACGGTTCCAAGTCTCTCATTTTTGTCAGCAATTTACTGGAAGGTATGTGTTCTGCTTATGAAATCATTCTCTATCACAGATTTATCCAAACTATTATTGCTGGAATTTGTATAATACTAAATGATTCTCTTTTCAAAGCAAAAAATGTCATTCTGATTTTTAGAGTGGCAGGAGGGTCAACCACAATGTCATAAAATCAATCAGTCATTGCAAAATGTTTACTTTCCCGAGAAGATCGTTATGTTCTTTTGGATAGACCCAACAAATACTTGATATTTAAGTAAAGTGAAACAGTATCCGTTTTCTTTTATCTGCATCATTGTGCACAAAGACTGCATAGGCGCATGAGGGGAATTTATATAATGTCACAAAATTGTCACATCTGACAAAATGTGACAAATTTGTGAGTTTTTGCTAACCCACTTCACTTTTTATTTCAGGTAACTGGATGTTTAAACTGAATAAAAAGTGGTAGACAGATTTATAAAGTGCAATTTAGAGTAGGTACAAATTCACTCCAGCTCCCAGTGGCGCAAGAACAAAAAGTTTCAAATCTGATGAAAATGCCCAGAAAAGGAGTAGTCCCATCTGGGCATTACATTTAATTTACTTCATTTTCCATATGTAAACATTTCTTCAATTGGATGTTATTACAAAAAATGTTCTGTGTGAAGATAATTCCTCAAAAATGTAGCCATGTTGTCCCTTAGAAATGGGATTCCCCGGATACGACCACCTCACATTTTGGCAGCAGTGGCCAGACATGCATTATGGAGTCCTGCCTGGCCACATGGATTCAGCGTATAGTACCACAGGACGGCTGTGGGACATGCAGTAACACCCAGACATTTCATATACAAAAAACTTTTGTTTCTTTGTGCAATCCCTCCAGCAGAGGTGGTCATATCCAAGGACACGGTCTTGTTTCTAAGGAACCATATCACTACATTTACGAGAAATTATCTTCACACAGGTAAAAAATTTTTAATAATATCTAATTGAAGATATATGGTAGATTAATTAAACTGAATGTGAATCCCCAGATGAGAAAACCCCTTTAAATGTATACGTAGTGGAATAGATTATGTAAAAGACAACTTATTATAGTGCAATGTTTAGTTTCTCCCTTGATGATCTTACAGACACTTGATCACTGGGTTTGCCAGTAAACACAGAACTTATACATACAAGCAATAAAACATAGAGCAATGAAAAAGGGGCACTATCCAATCTCCTTATATGTCTTGAGTGCAGATATATGTGTCCTGAGACGGCACAAACATTATATATAAGAACATATAGGTGGTGCCCAGCATTCATAGGAAAAGTACAGTCAGCATGAAAGAGATAAAGGAAGATTGCGGCACTCACCAATAAAAAGTCTTTATTTCATCACAGGTTAAATAGGTCCGACATAATAGCCCAGTCAGGATAGAGGTAGGAGCGGGGGATTAGAAAAGGCCCCAGCCGTTTCGCGCCATACGATGCTTTCTCTAGCCTCTATGGTGTGGCGGCCTCACCTCACCTAAAATACTACTACTGCATTTGCATCACTAAGTCCTAAGTACTACACATATTTCCAATTGGGACTATTTTGCATGAAAATCACATGACTACCACAAAGTTTATATTGTCTGTGAGTTACTATAGTACTGGTCTTATAACACAACCAAAAGTGGTTTGCTGGATTGAGAGCTGCCTGTGTCGATCATTTAGGTATGTTTAAATGAAGTATACACTCAAAATATAGCACAATAAACCAGGGGCACTTACCCATAGATCCAGTCACTGTGACTGTAGTATAATCTTCTTCAAATTATGCTAAAGAACCTGAGGGGCTACCTTAGCCCCTTTTAATCTGGCTTTAGAGGCTGTTACACTGTCTTACCCTCCCCCCTATTCTCTCAGCACGTGTGCAGTGACCACTTCCTGATCACTGCTCAAGTGCTTTGGAAGGTGAGGGGAGGGTGAGACAGTGTAACAGCCTGTAAAGCCAGATTACAAGGGGCTGGGGTAGTCCCTCAGGTTCTTATGCATAATTTTAAAAGTTGATTTTAGAAGGAAGGAGGCCATGGAGAACAAGAACACAAAGGGGCAGATTTACTTACCTGGTCCATTCGCGATCCAGCGGCGCATTCTCTGCGCTGGATTCGGGTCCGGACGGGATTTATTAAGGCAATTCCTCCGACGTCCACCAGGTGGCGCTGCTGCGCTGAAGAGCATTGGAACGCACTGGAATACACTGAGCCGGGCTGAGTGAAGGTAAGTGCAAGCTGAGCGACACATTTTTTTTTTAAAATGCGGCGGTTTTTTCCGAATCCGTCGGGTTTCGTTCGGCCACGCCCCCGATTTCCGTCGTGTCCATGCCAGCGCAGATGCACCACAATCTGATCGCGTGCACCAAAATCCCGGGGCAATTCAGGGGAAATCGGCACAAATCGGAAATATTCGGGTAACACGTCGGGAAAACGCGAATCGGGCCCTTAGTAAATGACCCCCTACAGTAACTGTGCCTGGATCACTATGAGTGTCCCCGGTTTATCATACTGAATTTTGAAGGTAGATGTACTTTAAACTATTATGGAATTTGTGAAATCAGTTTCTTTTGGCAGAAACAACATACATTTCATTTTAAAACAGAGTTTGAAGTTATTTGGGAACTACATCTAATAACATGTAAGCAAGATTAAACGAAAAGAAAAATATATCTTACAATTAAGTGATTGCAGATTCCATGGAAGCTGAAACTAAGAGCTTTTCAGAAAGAGTATCACAGGTTGCCTAGTCAAGTCTCAAGTATTTTGTGTACATATTACAAGTTGACTTCCTTCATTTTTTTGTTTGCTTCTAAGTACTATTGACTATATTATCTACCTCAAAGTAGAATAAGTCACATGGAATCACTTCATTTCCACCACTGCTAATCCATTATCCAAATTTTGTCAGAGAGATTCTCGATCGATCCTGCATAACACATGGCAGACTCTACACCTAATAGAAACTGACTTGCTTCATTGGGGCCACACTGCCTTCCTGTCCCTCTGCCAACATCTTAGATTTCATTTATTGATTTCAGATTCAGAACTACTTTGGAGAGTGCGAGATTCTCAGCTCTTCTCCGATTAGGTTGTAACAGAACATTACAATAAAGACAGCACCTTTCATTCCATAGTGGGCTTCATTTACATCAGACAACTTTGGAATAACTGTATGACTGAAGTGGGTATTTCAAGTAGGCAATACCCTAGCTCTATCATTATTACAGTACTTCACAATATTTCTATTGTTGAATGATCTTGACTATACAGGCAGTCCCCGGGTTACATACAAGATAGGGTCTGTAGGTTTGTTCTTAAGTTGAATTTGTATGTAAGTCGGAACTGTATATTTTATCATTGGAATCCCAGCCAGAACTTTTTTGGTCTCTGTGACAATTGGATTTTAAAAATGTTGTGTTGTCATAAGAATCAGGATTAACACTAAAGCTTCATTACAGACACCTCTGATAACTGCTAGAGCTGATTACTGTAGCCTAGGACTAAAGTACAATAAATTACCAATATCCAGTGGTCCGTTTGTAACTAGGGGTCGTATGTAAGTCGAATGTTCTTAAGTTGGGGATCGCTTGTATATAGGACACCAAACTGATCTATAGATATCTATGGACCTGACACTTGTAAAAATAGTGATCCTATTGACATGATGTATTTATCAGCATATTGTTAATACCATCAATGAAAAGCATAAAGGACTAGTCAATACGATGCATCATATGCAAATCTTGTGACATGGAAAATAGTTGGACACCTCTGACTCATTTGTCTGGCATATAGGCACAAAATAATGGTTGCCTATAATCTGTATAACCTTACACATTATAACCTCACTGGGATGAATGCATTCACTACTTAAACTAAACTAAAATAAGTTCTAATAATATAGAATGTTATATGGGTATGTTTTGTTAATGCAGAAGTAGTAGAGTGCTAAGCAGGTTTTAATGTCTGGGATTGTAATATTATACATATCAAAAGTCTCAATGTGTTGTGTGTGACTCAATGTGTAGTACTGTACAGAATTTACTAAATGTCAGGTCATTAAATAAAATAGGCCTCATGCCTACTTGCTAGCGGTGACAATATAAACAGTATATATTTCTGGTGTAAATTTCATCCTGCGATTTGGGGTGTTAACTACATCATTAAATATGCACTGATAGGTTGCTTTTCTAGTAACCATAGCAACTTTCTTGGCATTTAAAAAATTCCTGATTTGTTAATCTAATCAGAAGTACATAGAGAATGCTCATACATTACTCGTATAAGTGGGTTACTACTGGTATAATACTTCAAACTGAATAATATTTGTTTGCAAGTTTCTTCATGTTTATCTGTAGAGGATTTATTAAAAATCAATGGATATCAGTTTAGAAGTGTGAAGAGGAAGTTGTGTATAAATCAGCATGTGCTAATAATTTATAATAGTTAATATTTCATGTTCCCAAGGTTGGATCTTAGCTTGTGATATTTCAGAACACACGTTATTATTGTATGTTTTGTTCCTAACAAAAAATAAAGCACCATGAATTCATATCTAATTCTATTATTTTTGTATGAGCGCTTTCTTCAACCAATTGTTCATGTATTTTTAATTATCTTTGTCTTATTTATAACAGTCATATCTCTGTAAAATCCACAGTAAAATAACAGCAGCATATTAAAGCTAAATATTTGTACTAAGTCTAAGTCAGTTTGACATTTTTAAGGAACAGTCCAAGTAGCCATTTTTTAAGGAGCTCCTTGATTGTAGAGAGTAGATGAGAGAGTACAGCAGGGTTTCAAAGGATGCCAGCAATCTGCATATATCAACAGAAGATCCTAAGGAAGATATGAAGGACCGTAGTTGAAATTAAGGCAAACCAAGGCAAGTAGGAAAGTTTCTAGTCAAGAGCAGATGGGATAAGTGAGCCTTGAGATTTTCCTGTCCAGTAAAGGTAGTGAAGTAAGTGGTATGAGACCTAAGTCTTCATCTAATCTAACCCATTTGTCCTTCAAGTGAAACCAGTCATTAACTCTCGTGAATAAATCAGACTGGTGGTATCTATGGAAGTCTTGGAACCCCATGCCACCCTGTAGCTTAAGGTGAGACAGGTTTGCCATCTAATCTTGGGAATTTTGTATGGCACAGTCTGCAAAACATATATATGAAAATATGAACATTAATCCTGCTAAAGAGATCATACAAGAGGGAGGAAACCTGAATCCTAAATACCCCATACTAGTCTTAGTTTTAGGATGTTTGATAAACAGGAGAAAATCCTCAACATGTATGGCCAGTTTGGATACCGAGACTCCAGTGGCAAACTACTAATAGAAGGGATGTTCCATAACTAGAGTACATAAATTAGAGAAGTTTGGGCACCTCTGGTGATTTTAGAGGCATTGGAGCAATCCAGCAAGCCAGTGCCTTCAGTCCATGATAGAGAGCCATGACTTTAGTATATAACAGAAAGCTGATTCCTATCTGTTGGAAGGTTTTACAATGGACTATATTGAAAGCCGTTTTGGCATCCATCGAGAAGAGACACATTGGAATTTTCTTAGACTAGGCACAAACTATAAAAGTCGAGTTTTATTAGTATTGACTCTCACTTCATTTCCTGGGATAATCCCCATATAGGCAATTGAAACCAGGTGGGGGGGATGATCAGTCTGATATGCAATTTAATACCCAAGATAACTTATGGTTGAACCTATCAGATCCAAGGTTTTTCGCTGATAACACTTGCAACATCCTCCACCGAAAGATCAGAGTAAAGGGATTTGCTCTCTTTGTCAATCATCATTGGCACGGCTGTTTTGGCTATGTAGATGTCTTGTTGATGGTCTACGTTAGGATACATATATGGATCCTCTAGTAGGGTACAGAGAACATAGTTTTGGGATAAACGAAATATGTATAAGTGGATAGACTGCTCTCCCATATTAGTCCGGAAATGTATTGTAACATCTTCTAATCCTAACCTGGCATGTTTCTGATCAATCAAAGCTCTTAGATAGTGCTTATCGGCTGGACCGGAAGAGGACTGGGAGCGTTTATGAGCACTTTATAACTCATATTTTACCATGCCTCGTACTGTGGTGAGTTGTTTCAGCCAGAGTACAGTTATGTTGCACTGGCCTTCAGGTGTATTCACAATTAAAAATGCATTGTATAAAGCTTAATTCCATTTTGTTGTGTTTTTTGTGAAATTGTTAGATTTTTTTAGGTGAAAAATGTAGCTGTTAAATTAGGAATCTTTAATCACTTAAATTGATCAGCTATTTGTACCTGAAAAGTGAAATAACCACTGCCAAACTATGGTGGTTGGAGTAGTGAGTACGGTTGAATGCAGTTATTCTACACTAATTTCGTAGATATTTTATTAAAATATATTAAACATAACAATAATACATAAAATAAACCAATTTGGCACTAATTCTGTAACTCCCATAGAGGTGATTTGACTTATGGAAATTTTGTAGCAGAGTAACTTTGGAGTAAAACCATAGCTTATTGTGCTACCCTATTTCTGTAGAGCCTATTCACCTCCATGGGTTTGAATTCACCTACATGGGTGTTATATATACAGGCAGTCCCCGGGTTACATACAAGACAGGGTCTGTAGGTTTGTTTTTAAGTTGAGTTTGTATGTAAGTCGGAACTGTATATTTTATCATTGTAATCCCAGCCATAAATTTTTTGGATTTTAAAAATGTTGGGTTGTCATAAGAATCAATATTAAGGCTACATTCACACGACCTTATGATTTCTCCAGTCACGTATTTACGGGCCGTATGAGCCCGTATATACGTAACGTTTTTCATCCGTATGCAGCACGTATGTGACCCGTATTTTATACATCCCCATAGACTTCTAGGGCATACAGGACTGAAATACGGGAGAAAATATATATATTTTTATACGGCTAGTATATGGTACGGTACGCTACAGTGTCAAAAACGGTAGAGATACGGACGTTTTCATACGTCCATGTGAATGTAGCCTAACACTAAAGCTTCATTACAGACACATTTGATAACTGTTACAGCTGATGATTGTAGTCTAGAACTAAAGTACAATAAATTACCTATATCCAGAGGTCCGTTTGTAACTAGGGGTCTTATGTAAGTCGAGTGTTCTTAAGTAGGGGACCGCCTGTATGGCATTGAACAGCCCCAGTCTGCTGTTTTTACAACTGCAACTACCTCAAGTTGCTGGTATGGTGAAATCTCAGGTTTAGTAGTGACATGTTACCAGAATGAAGACCCAAGCAGATAAGAGGATCAATTGATTTACTGTGTATATTAATGTACAATAAAAACATAAATGCATACAAATAGTACTCAAAAATACAAAACATGATAATATCATCCTATAAAAATGCATAAAATGGTGCATCAAATCACATAAAGCAATAATACAGTTGAATAAACACATTTAATATAAGGATAACATATAGATATATAGACAACACATATAATAAATACATAATGTATTTGAAACATATGAGTACAATAAAACTTACAATATCATACAATATATAAACCATAAAATCAGATTTAAGCCAATGACATTTTATTCTTATTATTATAAAATTAAATAAAAAATTACAACCCCCCAAAAAATAATGGCGATTTGCTGGGATTTACTAGCAAAAAATGTTTATTTAGCATAGAAAAGCATAGAAAAGAGATGATATGCAAAGAATGACTCCACTGTGAAGTCCAAATATATGGGCAGGGAAAAGGTATATTCTGTACATAGCATCAGTCTTAACAGACTTCACCATGTTCCTATTTCAGAAACTTTTGCGCAAATGGAGTAGAATAAGGTTCAAATCAGTGGTTTCCACAAAATGGCTTTGATAAATGCTTGGTATGATGTGCAGAAACATATGGCACGGAACACTCAGAAACAATGGGGACAAGAGAAAACTTTTATTTTCTCATTATTACTTACTTTCAAAGACTTCAAAGACAACTACAGCTCTCAGATTTAGCTCTAACAATTTAGTTAAAAAAAAAAAACATTTTTATTTGTTGATCTGGTGCAACGGTGTTTTGTCTGTACATAAGTTAATGGTTGTGTGTTTTGAGAAAAAAGCTGTAATTTCCTCTTCCAAACTGAACTTAAAGGGGTATTCCAGGAATCAGCATGATTCATATACAAATGAGTCAGTAAAATATAAGCTAATGGGTAATTAGTTGTTATTTAAACTTTTGCTCCCCCTAGCAGAAAATGCTGTAAACATACACTATAATGAAGAATTAAAATGCTACTGGCCATTTAATCAGTCCGTCAATTTCCTCAGCGTGGAGAAGACACAGGACAGAAGATGGCCGCTGGTCACATGTCCACATCACATGTCCTGTATCTGCCTGCGGTGCAGCCAGTATGGCCAGTGTTTTGGTGATGTGCAGGGATGGCAGTTACACATCATTACTATGGTAACAGAGCAGAAAAGTCTGTTACATCATGAATGGGGGGGGGGGGAGAACAGGAGAGGGAGAAGGAGTAACTGAGAACTAAAAGATCATGGGCCTTGTAGTTTCCAGTGGCGGCCATCTTGGTGATAACTCTGCATACTTTAGAGAGGCCATAAAATTTTGAGCACCATAAAGTCAAACTAATTAAGCTCCATTTTGTGACTAATGACATCGAGTTCTGTTATATTCATGTATTTATAGCATTATGGGTTTTTGTTTCAGACATTCATATTCCCGGAATACCCCTTTAATACTAACTCATTCTTGTCCTATTCCATGAAAGGTTATTGCAACAACTATGCAGTCACTGGGGCTCATTTACTAAGGGTCCGCGGACTGCACAAATGTCAGATATTCCGCCGATTATCGTTTTCCGCCTTATTTAAAAAAGGGTATTGTGGCGAGTTTTGGCACAATCACACCGGCTTTCATGTGACACAAATCTGGGGCGGGCCATCCGACGATTTAAAGGGCACCTACCACCACAAATCTACCTATAAAGGTAGATCGGGTGGTAGGTGAATCAATGGGACGTGAGGATAGCCCTTTTAAGGGCTAATCCTCACGTCCCCGCACTGTTTTATAAACTTTTATTACATTAATATGTTAATTTACTTATGCGGCTACTGGGGCGTGGAGTAGCCGCATCTGAGGTTACACGAGGCGGCTACTCCACGCCCCGGTAGCCACATTACCCCTCCTACTCACCATGTTCGGCGCGCAGCTGCTCGTAGCTGCGCGCCCTCGTCCGCCGATCCTGACGTCTGCGCATGCGCAGAACAGCAGGCCCGCGCCTGCGCGGTCACTGCTCTGAAGCCGGGGCTGCGCAGGCGCGGGCCTGCTGTTCTGCGCATGCGCAGACGGCAGGATCGGCGGACGAGGGCGCGCAGCTACGAGCAGCTGCGCGCCGAACATGGTGAGTAGGAGGGGTAATGTGGCTACCGGGGCGTGGAGTAGCCGCCTCGTGTAACCTCAGATGCGGCTACTCCACGCCCCAGTAGCCGCATAAGTAAATTAACATATTAATGTAATAAAAGTTTATAAAACAGTGCGGGGACGTGAGGATTAGCCCTTAAAAGGGCTATCCTCACGTCCCATTGATTCACCTACCACCCGATCTACCTTTATAGGTAGATTTGTGGTGGTAGGTTTCCTTTAATGGTTTCGGACTAAGCACGGGATATAACATGTAAATTGTGTCGCAAGACAATGCACTTACATGCACCGGGAAGAAGAAGGTGAACTCCAGTGGACCTGAGTGGACACATGCAGAATATCGGGAGTACGGTCTTAGTGAATCGCGCCGGAGTCCATGATCGTCAGGGAATGTACAGCGAGGATTGCGACAGGACCGGGTAAGTAAATGTGCCCCACTGAGTTGTTGGCTGTATTGTTCATCTAGAGTGAATGAAACAAATATGATTCCATACCCCTTATGTACCAATATAGACTGTGAAAGGTAAGTAGTTAGAGAAGAACTTCTCTCATCTACTCAACCGCTATACAACAAAATCGCAGGGTACTGAGAGGTTGCTATGGTAATGAGAGACCTAAAAGAAATGGCCTCTAGGATGCAACATATAAATTCCCATTTGGCCAAGAAAAAGACAGCACTAATGCTGAATAGTAGCAGTACAGCGCTTTGGATTACCTCAATGCTAAATAGATTCAGTCACTAATTAATTTCTGCTTTACTTAACTACTATCAGTGCACTATTCCCTTTAGTCCCATCCCATAGTCATTTACAGGATCAGAAAGGTCAATGATTAACAGCTTCCAGATTGATCAATATACTCATCTCATGATCAATACTAAGTTATTCAATGTGAAGATGTGATAAAATGTCATTATATCCCAGCCCACTTAAAGCAAATCAAAATCCATCATTATGCTAATGAGCCCGAGGGGCTACCCTTCCTGTGCGGGGATAGGGTGAGACAGTGTAACAGCATGTAAAGCCAGATCACAGATGGGCTAGAGTTGCCCCTTAGCTACTTTAGAATACTTTTAAAAGTTGCTTTTAGAAGGAAGGAGGCATTGGATAACAAATATAAGAAGATTACTACAGCCAATGTGCCTGAATCTATGAGCAATTCTCCCTGGTTTATCATGATGGATATTGATGGTAGATTTCTTTAAACACTTATGTCCACTTAAAGGAAAACTGTCATCAAAATAAAACATGGTAAACCAGGGACCCTTACTTACAGACACAGGCACTGTGAGTGTGGTAATCTTCTTATATTTGTTATCCATGGCCTCCTTGCTTTTAAAATCAACTTTTAAAATGATGCCAATGAGCCTGAGGGGCTACCCTAACCCTTTTATGATCTTTTACTTTTACTATTTCTCACTCTCCCCTCTCCTGAGTATACAGCAGGAAGTGCTCACCGCTCAAGTGCTGAGAAGGCAGGGGGGAAGTGAGACAGTGTAACAGCCTCCAAAGCCAGATCACAGAGGGGCTTAGGCAGCCCCTCAAGTTTATTAACATAATTTTAAAAGTAGATTTTTAGAAGGAATGAGACCATGGATAACAAATATAAGAAGATTAACATGGTCACAGCGCCTGTATCTAAGAGTAAGTAACACTATGTTTATCATGCTTGCTTTTGATGATAGATTCCCTTAAGGCCAAAAAGATTAATGAAAATGAAAAGTGCATAATGTTATAAAATAACCACAAGAATGAGTATATACTGTAACATAAAACCCTTGCAGAGACCCTTTTACACCAAATTAATTGGTTTACCTCTACTTCTGAAGGGTGATCTTACACATCTCTATAGAGATGAATAGTACACAGATGCTCTAAAGGGGGGACTCATAAACCCATCAGTAATGTATATTGTATATATTTTATATAATTAACAAGTTGTTGGCCTCTAAGACACTTTAGGACCCTTAAATGGTTACCCATATCATACTTTCCCTGGTAAAGTTTTTGTGTAATCTTTGGGGTTAACGTGATCGTAATGTCCAGTGTCCTCCTAGCTACCCGCAGCCAGAGGAGGCTGTGCAGCCATTACAACGGTAAGCATCACATGGGCGACCACTATTAGTAACAAACATCTTAAAACTGTATTGCATTGCATTTGATGACACCACTGAAGGTGCTTCCATATAGTTTTGTATTATTACTTTGATTCTGTAAACCTTTCTAAAAAAGAGCTAAATAGTCTTTAATGGACTGAGTTTTCTGCTTTTCTCACATTGAGTCGCAGGGCTGATACTTTTCAATGGGTGTAAAGATCGGGATAGATCGTGTATACATCAGCCTGCAACTCAGCATGTGGTTGCTAGGACACCAGTGAGCCAACATTTACATAACCCTTTCAGCACCAATGCAAGATAAAACCCAGAACTAACAAGGTGTCATCCTAAACACATTCTTATTTGCCAATGATATGCAACGTACAGTATGAAAACGTTTGTTATGAGAACTTGGGCGCTTTAATATGTGCAGTTGGGCTTCTGACAGCGGCAAGTCTAAATATAGCGTAATGATTATTTAATATGTGGTATGCCTTTTCTGCTTTTCGGAGATGGGTTATGTGCTTGTGCTCGTGATTTGTTTAACTTGCAGTGTTCCAAGCCTAAATTGTGTAGGAGGACGCTGAAATGGATACAGGGCAAATTATTTCTGTGATGTTCGTTTTTACATTAGGCTTACTATCACTACAATTAGATATATCTTTGCTACCTAACATTAGAGATGATTTATGCTTTTTACGTAAAATATTGTCTTTGTTTTTCCTATATTAGATTCATTTGATGTTCAATTAAGAAGTAATAGAAACATGTCTTTGACTCTGTACTACTCCATGGATTTGGGATTTTTTTAAAGTGGGGAGTGAATGGAATCCCAAAAATAAAAAAGGACTGTGGGGTTGAAATGGGGTTTTGAACTGGACAAGCTCAAGAGAGAGTTTGCTGCATACGCGCTGCCAGTCTCCATTCAGGTTTATGAAGGTAGAATGGCTGTACATGTGCATCAAACTCTGTATTTGGCCTGGATATGGACAAGGAGTCAGAACACCACCATTCTAAAGATAGGTTTGGATTCCAGAGGTAACTGTATCAATTGTGTATTTATGACATATCCTGTGGATGCCCAAGATGGGGAAAACTGCTGTGTGCTGATGAGCAACTCTACCCCGTAAAGTCTTTGTGAAGCAACAATGTTATGTGTCTGCATGTGGGATTTACAAAACTCAGTCTTTGCACCTTTTTTTTTCAATTTCTGCTACTAGCATCAAGGCTCCAAGGCTCCATCACTCATATCAAGCAACTACATTTTGTTTGAAGACAAGTTCTTTCTCCAGCTGTGGTGGGGAGCTCTTGTGCTCCCACATTCTCAAACCTTTCTTTAGGCTGCTGCTAAAGAGAAATCACCTTCTAAGAAAGCATGGAGGAATGGACCATTTTCATTATAGTCGAGGTTTATTGACAATATTCTCCTCCTCTGAAATTGTACCCAGGAAGATTTCAATGATTTCAATATATTCTTCATATGTGAAACCAACCAGAGAGAAATTATAAATAGGAGAGCTGGTGACTAAACTGTTCAGGAAATCGACTACCATCAGTAGAAAGAGGGTATACCCAATGGACAGTACATGCAAATACACAGAAACTTTGCATCCACTGAGTAATATTTGCAGGCAGCCAGGGACCTTAAACAGAGATTTCATGCTAAAGGATATCCAATACCAATCTTGAAGGAGGCACACTATTACACTCTCAATAAGCATAGAAATGAATGACTGAATCCAAAGCCCAGGACTGATCAGATCAAGCACTGAAATTCTTGGAACATATGATGCGAGCCATAGTGAAGTACATCAAATCTTACAAGCTAACTGGAGGATTTTTAAGATGGACCTTGATATTGCTGACCTAATTGACAATAAGTCTTGCAGACGGAGTTGCAATATTCAGGACTGTGTGTTCATAGCCGTATAAAACCATCAACAAAAAAAAAGACATGGCTTCCAGACTTTTAAATGTAGTGGCTGCAAAGCCTGTATTTATTTAATAAAAGGTAACACCTTTTGAAGTTTGTTTACTGGAAAACCATATTGAATGAGAAGTTTTGCCAACTGTAAATCAGTAAGGATTATCTATTTGATGACCTGTGTACATCATAAATTTTATGTTGGCAAGAGGGGTCAGGAAGCAAGAAGAAGGTCTAGGGATCATATCAACAACACTAGAAATGGAGAGGGCACTGCCATGTTTGGGACTCTCATGGCAGTGATTTAAGGGTCCTATGCTTTAAGATCATTTAGGTGGTTGCGGTGGGCCTTACCACATCCTCTGATATCACAGTGGGAGGGTGATCCCATTGTTTTAGCTCAAACCTCCCTGCATTGATGATGTATAGGGGCTATCCAATGGCAAAGCACCTTGTGGGTCCAAAACTTCCCTGGATGGACAAGACATAGAAGCTAAAGAGCTGTGTATGCATTTAGGACAGCCACACCAGTGTCAACGTCCTGATAGCTAGATTGCACAACTCTGTATCAGATAGTTAGCTAGTAGAATGTAGATGGTAGGAAGCACCTTCTTTCTAAGCATTGCGTAGTGCATACATAGGTTGAGCTTCACGTCATAGAACCTCTAATTAATCACCATAATGTCTCTTGGCATGGAAATGTGTTAGGTGCAAAGGCTTTTGAAGGGATGAAATTAAGCACAAGGGTGCCTCATTACCAGCACTTCAGTAGGAACTAGGGTATTTAGTGGACCTTGGTTTTTAGCAATATAAGCAGTTAGAAGAACTGGGGGAAACAGTATATAAATTAAAGTTGATATATACGTATAACTCTTCTGTCCATGTTAACCTAATACATATGTTTCAAATGCCACTGATCAAAAACCTAACACCTAGTCCCTGAACCTGCACAGTTTACATATGGGCTCTCTCTTTTTTGCCTTTTAGTCCACATTTTATGTTCATTTAATAAGTTGAAGTTGTATGTGATTTTTCTATAACAGTAATAGTATAAGGCAGTATTACTTTACTTTCTTTAAGACTGCCATCAATTTGACTTGCAGGACTGATATCAGAATACATCTTGTGTCACTGTTATTAAGTTTTGTTGTTCGGGGAGGTGTAGAGATAGGTCAGGAAGACACTGGGCAAGCACAGTTGCTGAGGCAACCATCTAAGTTAGAAGAGTTTCCTGCTTGACCCCTATTAATAAGAATACAGTAGGTCAGAATGGTCATAATACTTTGATCACACATTGATCATAATACTTTATTAAGATTGGTTGCTTTAACAGCATAATAATGTTTTGTTGTGTTCTGTCATTCTATTATTGCACCTTCTTTTCAGAAGATGTAAGCAATTGTAGTTAGATCCCATAATTATCCTAATATAGAATAAGAAGATACATTAAATCATCAAATGTATGTGTCAAAACCAGATAACCATCTTTTCTTTCTATTGCAATTCCCTCCTGTTCATCCCATTCAGGTTTTTATCTTTATAATTTATGAGTTTGTCTTGCTGAGATACATGGGAGATACTAACCATCACGTAGCATGAAAACAAATGCATTACAATGTATAGTTATTACTGAATAATGACATGTTTTCATCTAATGTTTTGTCAGCACAGAAAATAGGGAGATCACATGTATTTGTGTTCAAAAAGAATCTTTAAACAGAGAACATCTGTCAGGCAGAAATCTAACCATAGACAGCCTGAAACACATGAATAGTAAGGCCGGCCGCACTATATACATTAGGTGTCCTTCTTATTTGAACAGTGCACAATGCTTGACAGAATAGCAGATGGCAGGGTCTCACTATGCAACCTGTGCATGAAATATGAATTGAAGTAGTGTGTACACACCAATGATCAAAGAATTGCTTCCATATAGATTAACACGATATGGCAAGACATCAAGGCTTTACATTTTGCATTTACATAAGCTAGACTTTCCTACACAGAATGAAAAAAGTACCAGTGTATACCAATATATTGCTCCCTGGCAGTTCCTCTTGCGGCATACACAGGGTCCATAAGTGTCTATAGATAAATTGAAGGAAATGTATTAATCCACTGTTGAGACTTCTGCTATCATTTGTGTTAAAAACTGTCTAAAATGACTTGAGACACATTTATGAAGGCTTTTAGACTATTTTTTAAACACTTTTCCAAGTTATTAGATTAAAGAAGGTTGCCGTTGAAAAGGGGGGCGTGGTCAGGTATCAAACAGTCCATTTGCCAAACATTAAATTAAAATTAAGACTTTGGGGCATATTCATTAGGACCTATTGATAGCACTTGCAACTATTTAGCCCTCTCTGGGCGCCGGGCGACAGTCCAAAAGGTCCCTACGGGATCTGCCATTGTTGGTGACCATATGTTTACAGGCATATCAAGTAAGTAGTTAAGCAGAGTTAGTAAATAGAGTAAGATGGAAAGAGAGCTGTTCTTAAACCCCTTCTCCTACCTTCAGTACAACCTTAGCTTCTGCTGATCTAGGTGGGAATGGCACAGGAAGTACTTTTGCTACTTTTTCCTCTTTTGCTAGCATATTAGATGCTTATACTAGTGATATTTAGCTGCACTATAGTATGGGATGCCATTTTAATAAGAAGCTAAAAGAAGAGCAGATCCTGTCAGAGGGGGCACAAACTAGTATGCCAGTGTGCTTGGTTTACAATCCTTAATCCTGGTGGTAGATGGCCTTTAATGGATCAAATATCTAATACCAATAAGAGATCCTGTAATTACATAAGAGAAAAGTGATATAGAGTCACAACAATAGCCACATGAACAAAAGTTGTAGGTCATCATACACCAAAATCTTATAATGGTGTGAAAAGCCTAAGTAGAGCCAAAGCAGTAATTCTTCAGGCCAGCCCAAACAATCACAGGATAAACCATTAATAGATGACATCTGTAAGATTAAAAGGCATGAACAATGAAATGAAATCCATGTTCTCTAAGCAGATCTCCACCTACTTGAAAGCTGCAGTGAAGTGTAACATGAAGTGAGAACACACATTCAAGACTAAGGCAGTAGAAGTAAAAATGTACCTGTTACCGTTACCATTTTTTTGCAAGTAAATTTTGTATTTTTTAAAATTATGTTTCCTTTTGAACATATTTATTTAATGTATTTTTCAAATTCTAAAGAGAATGATGAATTCTGAAAAGAATGTCACTGAACACAAATGCAAATGCTAAAAACCAACATACAATGTATGTAGTTGTTTCTCATTTCATCTTGAATATTAACCCCTTTGTCATTTTTGTATTTCAATTTTATGTGCCCCTTCCTTAAAAAATACTAACGACTTTTACAGCTTTCAATGTGCGTTGCAAATTACACCTCCCCTTTATTTTTTGGCTTGGTACAATCATAAAGATACCAAATTTATATAGGTGTTACTGCGTTTTAAAGGATTAAAAAAAATTTAAAGCATCTCGTACAAAAAAATTCACCTTCTTGCCATATTCTGACGCCAATAACTTTTTTTAGTGTAAGGAGCTGTGTAAGGTATAATTTTGTCCATAATGAACTGATATTTTCATTACTACAATTTTGGGAACGTATGACTTTTAATTACATTTTCCATGTTTTGAGAGATGGCAAAAAATTCACAATTCAGACATTGGGGTGCTATTTTCCATTACTATGTTCACCAACGGGAATCATTTTTTCTATATTTTGATAGAGCTTTTAGGTTGCGGAAATAGCTAACATCTTTACAATAATCTATGTTTATTTATTTCTATTTTTTAATCTAGGTAAAGTAGGGATGATTTGAAGTTTTATTTTTTTAATTTAATTTTTTAACTTTAACCCTAGGGCGTTTGACCGTTTAATCCATATACTGCAAAACTACTGTCTAACAGAAGGCTTTAAACACAGCTTACTGATACAGAAACTAACAAGAGGCAACTGGCTTGGTGGTTATAGCATGGATTAGAGAAAAGAGCAGAGTTATTGACTAGAAAATCTTTTCAATAACATAAAGTCCTTAGTAGAACCTAAATGTATGGACATGTACTCCAGAAAAGTTACATTTCTAATATAAACCCCTGTCTTCTGTGTGTAACTTTATAACCCTTTTAACTATTTGTGTAGAGAGGATCAAAGGTAAATAATACTTTTCACATGGGACATGAAGGAGCCGTGCAAAGATGCAAGGCGTTAATGTCATTTAACATTTTACACAGTCACCTATAACCAGTGACTATTATGCTCTTTCATTCTATAACTAAATATGGAGGAGGTTTTTTTGGCAAATTCTTGGTATACGTTTTGATACCTTTCTTGAGTATAAAAATATCAGGGGTTATGGGAAAAAATATTATTTTAAATTGTGTACATTAGACTTGATGGACCTATGTCTTGTCCCGGCCTGATCTACTACGATACTATGGAAGGTGCACAGAAGATCTTCTACTACCACACATATTGAAGGCACCCTACTACCATTACTGCATGTGTGGAAGGCACCCTTCAGTCATGTTTCAGTTAAATCTAACATTTAAAATGATGTGGTCTGCAGCACTATTTTCACTGTTTTGAATACATAAGTCCAACATTATGTTCTGCAGTTTTCATTAAATCTGCTTCCATGAAAATCCATACTGACAGGATGATAAAACAATCAAATTGGTCCTTGGGTTTTAAAACTAATTCATATGATTCTTCCGTCCATCTATAATACGCAGAATAACCAAAGCTGAATATTTATAAAAATAAAGAAAAGACTTAAATAATTAAAAATTGTTCAGATGTTTCTATAGTTTATCTAACGTCAGATGTACTTGTCACGTGGTACCAAATACTAAGGAATTTAGTTCCACTGATGTATTATGTACCGGTTGTTTTTCTAGTTAGAAAACAGAGGCAATATTGATAGGTAGTCATTATTTCTCTGCTGTATTATCTCGCAACTCACTTGTCAATACACAATGTAAACCATATATACAGTTAGCAATCATTGAGTATAATAATCATGCTACATTCACCATAAGCCAAACACTTTGGAAATCATTAATTCAAACAACTCTACATGTCTATGTAATGTATGGCAGTAAATACAGGATCCCTCCGACAGTTAAATGTAACACACAGCTTTTAAGGGGTAACTGCAAATCTATTTGTGAGACAGCTGTTCATCAGAGTTAAGAAAAGAACTCATCAAAGCCAAAATATAAGATTTCTATAAATCTTTTGTAACTTTTTGCAGCACTACTTACTTCCCATTTCTATGAAATATTGTGGACTATAATTCTTGATCAATAGTTTAAATTCTTCATTAAAGTATCAAACATTCACTTTGTAACTCTGGTCTTAAAGCGTTTATCCAGTTTCAGCAATACATTTTATTGTTTGTATAATTAAAAGCTAAAAATGTTTCCAATGTATAGAACAAGGGTGAAAATGGAAGAGCGCACCTATCTATCCTCACTATATGTTATGGATGGTGCTGATGGAGATAGTAATCCCTGGTATCTTTGGGAAAAGATTTTGTATATGAAAAAAGAAAAATCTCTGGCACTTCTCTGCAACACACAATAAAATATTTCTTTATTAAAACTGTTGCGTAACAAGAGAGCAACATGAACACTATTGTAAATTATAATGTAGCCCAATCTATTTCCTTACTTAATGTTAAACATTTACATCACAAAGATATATAATATGCTCCTTAAAATTCTGGTAAACACCAGAAACAATATATATGAAGTGCAGATTTCTAACGAACCACATAAAAGACAATGGGAGAAAATTATCATACGTCTTTCATCACATGCATTTATTTGGTGCAACGAGCTAACTGCGCCTATTTTTTGCAACTTTTTGAAGCGACCCAGCAGTTGCCCTTTATTGACCATGGATGTACTGAAGTGATAATCAGCTGGCTTCATTTTTTCACTTTCGCTCAGTGTGCAGGACCTAACATCATCTAAGTAAGTGACTGCGCAAATAATTGGTGTTGGCTTAATCGTACTACCCATTATAGTAGTTTTTTGCCTTTTTTTAAACTGGGGGTTCAACTGGATAAATGTTTTAATTAAGAAAAAAAGGTAGCAAAATAGATGTTTATTCTGTTCCCCCAAAACAAAGGTTTAATAAATCTGTATCATGATCTTTACTTATTTTTAGATTTATTATATTTTATATATTAAATAATCTTTAGCTATTATATTTTACCCTAAAAATCAAGCCTCATTTAAGCCATATAGATACAACTCGTGTCACAAGAAGACAAGCCCCTCAAATGTTTGTGTAAGACAAATAATAAAAAAGTTATGGATTCTGGAATTTGACCATGGAAAAAACAATGCGCTCCATCACTCTGACAGAATAGGCTTTGTACTATTTTCAATACATTTCTGGGTAGCCATGACTCTTCTTAAACAAACTCATTAATAATATTCCATTTTTGGCACACATAATTTTTAAATTGAATCTTGGATAAATTGTGTTAAAAAGGATTGTCCGAAAGTTCAAATAGACAGAAGCCTACCCCTGTGTAGAAGTGGTCCAGAAGTGATGACAGTCCATTCATCATCCTCACTGGATCCAGCAGTGATCTGCACAAATGAAATATGACTTAAAGGGAACCTGTCACCAGGAGACCCATTTTTAGCACTCCCCCAGTCCCCACAGAGCATAGCACATACACTACCAAAGTGTTTTTGTATTAAAAATTGGTTTTACAGAAAAAAAGATATGTTATATTGTACCTTTCATTAGCATCTGCTGTGTGACTAGGCAGTTGCCTTTTGGGAGGGGCTGGAAAGGAGCAGTTCCCCCCCACCCTTGGGAAACATGTGACCTTTTCAAATATATGAATAACTCCCCTCACTCAGGATTGGCTGTAGAGGAGCAGGGGGCGTCGCTAAGCCTAGTGATGGGTGTTTTCATATGTTTGAAAAGGTCACATGGAGTAGCTGTTCCCTAAGGGTGGGGGGGAACTGCTCCTTTCCAGACCCTCCCATTTGGCAACTGCCTAGTCACACAGCAGATGCTAATGAAAGGTACAATATAACATATCTTTTTTTTCTGTAAAACCAATTTTTAATACAAACATTTATGTTAGGTTTTCTCTTTTTTTCTCATATATGCGACGTTTTTGGGGGGTGCAGAGGAATCTGCAACATTTGTGAGACTTTTTTTAAAAAGGCACAAAAAAACCAACAGTAACATATGCCTGATATATCGGCATCTATGATAAGTTAAACATGTTCAAAACCCATAAAATGCAAAAAGAAAAAAGAAAAGCACAAATATCCTGACTAAGGATAAATGGACCTCTAAGAGTAATTTATACTGGTCAACAATTTGCTAGGTATTTCAATCTTAGCAATCTTAGCAAAAACTCCTTTCCCCCATTCTTCATAAAATGTGGTGCTGCAAACATCACTTTCAAAACTTCAACAGCCATTTCACACCATTTCTAAACATAAAATACAATTTTGTTGATATCAAAAATAAAATGTGCATATAAAAAATGCTTCTTTTTTCACTCCTTTTCTCACCACATGCACCATTTTGTCTAAACAAGCTTCAATATGACCATGCTTACACATAAAGCAGACAGATAAGTAGAACAAAGTTTTGTGGAAAGTTTATAGTAATAGTTGTAGATTGACTTCTCTCGTAACACAACTGAATTAGGGCTCCCACAGACTGTTGTGATTGGTCCATAAATTAGAGTGGTCCTGTTCCATAGACTGATACCATTGCTGGGAGGGAACTCCTTGCATCATAGTGATGTATGGTGAAGCAGCGACTCCATGCATCATATGATGCAAAGAGTCTCATCCTGGATACTATGGTTGGTCCATGAAAGAAGACACTGGATGGTTTCCGATTCCTTGACTATTCACAGCAATATGAAACTACCCTTATTCAGTGAAATATTTTTTACCTATCCAAGTTGTTAATATTTAGCTTATTATCCTTGTCTGTTGTTGTGTTGAGGACAAATAAGAATTTTCCTTTAAAAAAGTAGAAATGCTGCAGTTAGGAAAAAAGGGAGTTTATTCTTGTTTTCTAATTTTCTTTATGCCATTCTGAGATTGTGAAAAAAAATTCTGGAAAAAAACTTTAATTGACAGTAATTTTACAATCCAACAGTTCTGAAAGATAGAATAAAGTATACAGATTGTCTTATGAAACCTTACCAAAGTTTTAAAACTTATAAAAAATCATATAAATTTAAAGACTATTTACATAGACATGTCAACAGGCAGGTGGTTATTGGATTTTCCATCAGCGTCATAGAATATTAAAAAAGTATTTGTAGAAGCAGCGGATTGTGTGGACTATGGGGCAGGATATCTGACCTACCAACAAAGGCGTTCATTGTGACCTCAGCATCTGTTGTTTGCTTTGTATGACCAATATAAAATTACATAAAGCTTTCATGGCTAATAAATCATTTATAGATGGAAAATGGATTGTTTGCCGATTAAAAGAAAGAAAATAAATATCTAATTCATTTTCCAACCACCAAAAATATATGGGATAAACAGATACTGTGGTGTGTGTGTAGGCTATAATATTTGAGATGTAATATGTAACTGCTATAGGGAATGCCATTGCAATAGATGATTTCACAGCTTAAAAGACATCTACCATCAGGATGAAGGATTGTAAACCAAGTGCAATATGCTGGTGTGTGCCCCCTCTAAAAGGATCTGCTCTTCTTTAAGATTCTTATGCCACTAGTTTTAAGAAAAAAAAAGGCTTTAAAAATTATGCAAATGAAACTGGGGGCTCCAGGCGCCATTAACACCTATGGAGCCTGGAGCCCCTCAGTCTTATTTACATATTTATAAAAGACCTTTTTGTAAAAACAAGAGCATAAGAAGCTAAAAGAAGAATTGATATTGTCATAGAACACACACACCAGTATGTCAGTGTGCTTGGTTTACAACCCTTCATCCTGGTGGTAGATGTCCTTTAAATATGCAGTAGTGTCTTCAAAAACTCCTGGGAACAAATGAAAAATCTATAACAGGTGCTCCACCTACCAAGAGTTTATCATATTAAATTACATTTGGCCTATCAGGAACAGAGGTCAAGGTGTGACTTCTAGCTCAAGACCTCATAGCATCATATCAGAGCATCAGATATCTAATAATTTAATTATGCAAAGTAATGCAGCAAAAAAAAATATGATAACTAAATTCTACTGCGGACGTCGACTTACATTGTAAATGTAGTCACAGCGAGTCAGAAATATTATACTTTTCATACACATCTATTAGGATCACAGGCATCAACTATGAAATATAAACATATGTTTCAGGGCATATCATGCATATGCTCGAAAAATGCTAATGAAACCACTGGCACAAGATGACGTATCTCAGCAGTTCATGTTCACCTTGCTAACATCTGCTAAAGATTTTTCTTGTTCATCAACCAGATGTACCATCAAGCTCTGCAATAAACAATTTATTGTGCTAAATAATTAACTTCCTCACATCTAAAATCTTCATCATTTCCAAAACAACTACTTATTGTTGGCAAAAGCCCCACAAGCAATACCTATTCTTCTGTATGTTCCCTCAAACAAGAGCTGCTGAGGTGAATGTTGTGCTGTCCAATGTGAACCGAAGCAACTCAAGTGTTACGGGGTGAACCTCCGTATAGTTTCCTTTCTCCATAGGCAATGCGAAATGAGCAATCATGGATGGTTGAACTAGTCAGTCTTATCTCTTAAACTGGGCTCTCATTTCACAAACAATTTAACATTTGACTAGTTTTCCACTCGCCTAGCAAAGTTCACCCCAACAGAGTTTTTCAGTATTGCACCTGATATGATGTGGACGTGTGAAAAAGTTGTGGTAAAAAGTTGCAACTTTGGTACAAATAAACTCCACTCCCAAGCGGGTGTGGGAGAAAGTTTAGAGGGGAAGGCAGAAGAATAAAAGAAAGTGCAAAAACCCACTAAAAAGACATCAACAAATGTCCAGACTAAAGATAAATGACCTCACTGGCAACTGTTAAGAGTAGGAAGAAATCAATATTTTTATAATGCGTAGTGCTATTTCTCAGTGAGAAGCCATAGGTTACTAATTGCTAATCAGTGATGGAAACTATGGAAAAAGCTGGAAGTAGACATCTCAGTCCATAGTGTAGCAGCTGTCTTATTATGCTAGATGGCTACTAAACTATGAACAGAGCTGTCTACCTCCGACCCAATCCATCTGCTCACATACGAATGGCCAATCCTATACATAGGTCATTAAAAGATTTTAAACCCTTTAAGGAAATAGATTAATGCTATATACCAGTGATGGCAAACCTTTTTGAGACCAAGTGCCCAAATTACAACCAAAACCCATTTATTTATTGCAAAGTGCCAACACAGCAATTTAAGCAGTAACTTATTGCTGTCTGTTCTACCACAAATTCAACAGAAGAAGGACCTCCATCGATAAACCGCCCCTGTCCATACCTTCTCACTCTTTCTACAGTCCAAAGAAGCCAAGGATGTGTTGCTTTAAAATAGTGCTAAGAGCATTTACAATACCTCTCACTGCAGGTGAATTCTTTGAGTCGTGTCTGGTGAACTGGTTGGGGCAATGTGGCCTGGGTGCCCACAGAGAAGGCTCTGAGTTCCACCTCTGCCACCCGTGCCATAGGTTCACCACCACTGCTATATACTTATGAATTTTTAATCAAATAGATATGTTGTGACACAGATATTTGCATTTGTTAGAATTCAATAGTCTTAGAAAGCAACTAAGTGGGCACGCTATACTTAAAGGGAACCTGTCACCAGGAGGCCAATTTTTAGCACTCCCCCAGTCCCCACAGAGCATAGTACATATGCTGCCAAAGTGTTTTTGTATTAAAAATAGGTTTTACAGAAAAAAAGATATGTTATATTGTACCTTTAATTAGCATCTGCTGTGTGACTAGGCAGTTGCCAAATGGGAGGGTCTGGGCAGTAGCAGTTCCCCCCCCACCCTTGGGGAACAGCTTTTCCATGTGACCTTTTCAAATATATGAAAACACCCATCACTGGGCTTAGCGACGCCCCCTGCTCCTCTACAGCCAATCCCGAGTGTAGGGAGTTATTCATATATTTGAAAAGGTCACATGTTTCCCAAGGGTGGGGGGGAACAGCTCCTTTCCAGCGCCTCCCATTAGGCAACTGCCTAGTCACACAGCAGATGCTAATGAAAGGTACAATATAGCATATCTTTTTTTTCTGTAAAACCAATTTTTTTATACAAAAACACTTTGGCAGTGTATGTACTATGCTCTCTGGGGACTGGGAGAGTGCTAAAAATGGGTCTCCTGGTGACAGGTTCCCTTTAAAGGGATTTTGTCACAATAAATAATGTACTACTATCAGTAGAGCAAACCATTTTGAACATGTTTGTAATATAAACCTATTGCCAATTTTGCTTAGTTCTCAATATTTTGACTTGACCAATGTCCCCAGTAACTGTCAGTGATATTTTATAAGACAGCCACATCCTGCTTAGCAGCCATAAAAGCAGGTCGGGCTCACGCTCATTCAGTTCATTCGGGCTCACGCTCATTCTATGAATCTAAGGTGGATGAAAAAAGCATGCATATTGGTTTCTATCCATATGCTATTCATATGTGTATATAACCGCTCATTAGTCATAGTTCCAGCTAAATGAGCATGAGTTAGACCTGCTTACATGGTTGTTAATCAGGATGTAGTCATGGGCAACTGTAAAACTGACAGGGTAGTGGGGACACTGGCAATTCAATATATTGAGGACAATGCAAAATTGGATATAGGTTTATATTACAGCTATGTTCAAAATGTTATGTTCTAATGACAGAAGCCCATTATTGTTAGTGACACAATCCCTCTAAACCCAAATGTAGAGAACCACATATGACTAAATAAACTGTCCTTGTCTCATAAGGTGGGGGACACTAAACACAGCAGCCTCCATGCAACAATACAAGCAAATATAACATGGTCTCAGTGAACACAATGATACATGATTCAAAATGTATAGAATTTAGCTGTTGGTATAATGCCGATGGATAGTACTGACACAGCTTCATGGAGTCTATATTTATTTATTATACTAATATATAAATGTATATATTTATTTATTAGATTGCACATAACTTGTACAGTATACCTTGGGGACTCTCTGCGCATTGCTAGTCTTTTTGAGCACTCATACACAAACATATTGAGAACCTGACAAAGGCGTAGAAAGAGCTGCTGAGTGCCAACACGGCAAGGGTAGTGACAAGTTGTGAGCAAATCTGCTGCTCATGGGAGCTGCTGTCATCTATTTGTTTTAATTTTTTTTAGACATACAATTTCCATGTATTGAGCCCTCCCAGCTGTTCCCCAAGAAAAAAAATGTCTGCAGTTAAACTGCAGTACGAATGATACTCAATGTATAGTGTATTTTAATGCTTAAGTGGAAGTGTTCTTGAAGACTATGCTTTGTAACAAAAGAGTTTGAGATTTTGGACTAAACAGCTTCAATGTGCAGAAATATATGCAGTGAATGATATTGCCTTTTCTAGGGTGACAGGAGCAAATGAAAGGCAGCAAATCATTGTAACAAGGCAATATCAAATATCAAGACATATATAGCTAATGGAGCAATATCCCAATGTCACTGATTGTGACCAACTCAGGGAGGGAAAATAGTGGTTTAGAGCAGTGATTTTCAACCAGTGTGCCGTGGCACACTAGTCTGCCGCGACACATGGTCGGGTGTGCTGCGGGGAAAGTTCCCCAAACTATGGTGCCCCCTGTGTTTTGTTTCCCGGCACTGCGCAGTGATGAGCAGTCACGGCTTCTTACAATGTTGTGTACAATAACACATGCGCAAGCTTTGAACCTCGCGCAACAAAATGACATCAAAGAGGCCGGCGCATCATCCTGAGAGCGGAGAGACTCTCGCATTTGCCCACCGCCAAGGTAATGCCCACCAATAATGCAGACTATATGAGCTTTTGCCTGAGTATATGAACTGTTGGCAGAATACTCAGCATATGAGCTGGTACTTTTAGTACTCCAGCAGTATACTGCATATAACAAAGAGAAATGTAAAATGAGAAATACTATAGTCATGAGGCTGGAGTACTACAAGTACCAGCCCATATGCTGAGTATATGAGCTGGCACTTGTACTCTGGCCTCATGGCCATAGTACTTCTCATTGTACCCCTTTATTTTGCAGTATATGAGCCACATAATAATCAGCACCATATACTAAAAACAGGGAGAAACTGAGAACTGTTGAGGAAGAGCTTCGTGTGTGTCTTTCCACCATTCCTGCCAGGATATCCCTTTTGTGTTTATCGAAACAGGCCCAGGTTTCACACCGAGTGAGTAAAATTTAGAATCTATATTATTGACTATATGTATAATATGACTCTTTTAGTGTCATTTTGTGCTATTTTGGTTGGTGGTGTGCCCCAGGATTTTCCAAGTATAAAAAGTGTGCCGCAGCTCACAAAAGGTTGAAAATCACTGGTTTAGAGGTCTGAACAGTGTATAATTCCCTTCAGAGAAAAACAGAAAGCTAAATTTCCTTACTGTGTATTATGGCTTTCTTGAGGAGAGAGATTTCTTCGATATGATTTTGTGTAAAAATCTGAGCATGTGGCATTTGATCTATAAAAGCAATTAAAAGTAACTTGCTATAAGGAGTAAATACATTAAATTCTTTAACAACTACTCCTTACCTATGTGCTTTCTGAGTGTGAAAATAAAATGTATTTGGACATACTAGTATGGATAAAAGGGAGGAAAATAGGACAAATAGACTTTTTAGTTTAGTAAAGTATATGACAGTTTAGTTGGCTTTAAATATTAAAGGGGTATTGTGGTATGGGCATTCACATTGAATTTAATTAATCTGCCATAACTATACATTTCTTCAATTAGATGTTATTAAAAAAATTACCTGTGTGAAGATAATTTCTCATAAATGTAGTGATATGGTCCCTTAGAAACAAGACTGTGTCCTTGGATATGGACACCTCTGCTGGCGGGATTGCCCAAAGAAACAAAAGGTTTTTGTATATGAAATGTTCGGGAGTTACTGCATGTCCCACATCCGTCCTGTGGTAATGAACCCTGAATCCAGGTGGTCAGGTGGGCCTCAATAGTGCATGTCTGGCCACTGCTGCCAAAATGTCAGGTGGTCGTATCCGAGCTATCTCGTTTCTGAGGGACAACATGACTACATTTATGAGAAATTATCTTCACACTTTTCTTTTGATAACATCCAATGGAATGAATGTTTACACATGGCAAATGAATTAAATTAACTGTTAATGCCCACATGCTAACATCCCTTTAAGTTACAACAATAGAAAAAACTACAGAAACCTAAAAGCCCTTATTGTTCAGGGCTGTATGTACTGTATAGATTTGTCCATCAAGTGTAAAGTGGGCATGCCAAGAAACTGCAGCTCTTGGTCTATTGTCTTGAATTTTTCTTTAAACTGAAAGTATAGGTGTAACTAGTTCATTGGAAAATTTGGATTGGCTTTATATAAATCTCTTTATAGTGTTGACCCAACCAGCTCACCCATTTTGTCTGATAAATAGGAAAAGCAATCACTGGAGGTTATCTATCGCTAGACAGGTTCCTTGAGACAGTTCTATGTCTATTTTTGGAGCTCCGCTGCTCATTAGATGAATTAAAGTGGCTTTGGCCCTATAACCACATACCGACATGGGACGTAGTACTACGTCATGGGCGGCAAGGACTTCCCGCATCGTAATGTAGTACTATGTCCAGGGCCGGTGCCAGAAGCTGTGGGTGTCGGCTGTATATTATAGCTGACACGCGCCACTAAACACCACGATTGGAGATTCCTCCAATCGCGGGTGTTAACCACTTACACACCGCGGTCACGAAATCGGACCCTTGGCACTTCCCGGGGGTTGCAATGCTCGGATGGCAGCCCCGGGGTCTGCCAGTGCCGCAGGGCTGCGCGATCTTTCCAGGGGAGCCGGGTCCTGCCTCCCAGCAGGAACCGCCTGTAACACACTCAGCATGCTAACACATTGAGCTCTAACACACTGAGCTGTAATAATCTGTATTACACTGTGTTATATGAATTAGAGATGCTCTGTAAAAATAAAAAACAAAACACTTGAAAACACTTTATAAACACATTTTTTAATAAAAAGAATTAATTAAATAAAGTGAAAGTCCCCTAAGCACCAACATTCCCTTTACATACCTAATAAAGTACAAAAAAAACCACAAAATAATGAAAAAAAAAAAATTTGGTATAGCCGCATCCGCAGCAATCTGTACAATAAATCAGTAACATTATTGGACCCACTCGATGAGTGCTGTGAAACCAAAACCTGAAAAACTTGGCAAAAATGTAAATTTTTCATAAAATCCATTCACAAAAATGTTCCAAAAAGTGATCAAAAAAAGTTATGTGTGCCAAAATGGTACCACTGAAAAAGACAACTGAACACGCAAAAATAATCCCTAAACCAGCTCTGTCAACCAAAAAATATAAAAGTTATGTCTCTGATAAAAGATGTCAATACAAAAATGAGATTTTCTTTACACTGGATTTTCTTCAGTAAAATTGTAAAAATATATAAAAAATATGTATAAATGAGGTATCACCATAATCGTAGTGATCCATAGAATAAAGATAATATTTTATTTTTATGGTACGATGTACGGCCCCCAAAAAATACAAGAAGAAAGGAAACCACAATTTATGATTTTCTTTCCCTACGTACATTTAAGAGTTAATAAAATCTCATCATTCAGCCAATAACCAACTAAAATAAAGTATTTGTAAAGTACATCTCATGTCCTGAAAAAAATCCTTATATGTCCAAATTGCCAAGAAAATAAAGATTGTATAGCCATGAAACTTTATGAAAGTTGTTTTCCATACGTTAAGGGGTGTAGTTTCTATAATGGGGTAATTTTTGGGGTTTTACTTTTATTTAGGCCTCTTAAAGTGACTTGAAGCAGGTCCCTCAATAGCATGATTTTGTGTTTTTTAAGAAAATGTGAAAAAACGCACCTAAAGTTCAAAGCCCCATAACATCTTTCAAAAATGAGAGGATGAAAAAAAACCAAGTCAACATAAACCAGACATTCAGTTAATGTTAGTGATCAAGTTTTTTTGCTATTATGACTATGTATGGAAAAAGTAGAACATTTTGAATTCGTAAAACAAGAATTTTTCCAAATCAGTTTTTTTCATTAATAAACGCAAAACATACCACCAAAATTTTTCAACTAACATGAAGTACAAAGTGTCACGAGAAAACTATTTCAAAATCACTTGGATATGTTAAAGCGTTCCGAAGTTATAACCACTTATAGTGACACAGGGCAGATTTGAAAAACTGGGCCGTGTCAGGAAGGTGAAAAGTGGCTTTGGCATTAAGGGGTCAATTAACTTTCTTATGGTCTATTTTCTGTCTATTTTCATTTTTTAAAAAGTCCCAAAAATAGTCTCAAAATGCATAAAAAGTTCCATAACGTCTACCAGCTGAGGACTGGAGTAACTATGAGACTTTTTATGGGACTTTTTGCAAGAGTCCCAAGTCATGAATCAGGCTTTTCACTGTGTTGCATGGTGTAGCACAAGCAGTAGTTCTATGTTTATGCCTGATTAATGAAGTGGCGCAATTAGGTGATACATTTTAGCATTCCCAAAAATTCCCAAAAAACCTCAATACAACTTTTTTGGAAATATTTTGAACAGAAAAAAATTATTAATAACCCCCACTAAGTACAGTCAATGAAAAGAGCCTGTGCATACTTTGACTGAAACTTATATATGTTATTCCTTTTTTTAAGAGGATTGCATAAGATTAAGATTTATATCTGTCCCTATTAGTAAGCACTGACAAGGTCATAATATAACAATCCTATTCTGAAGCAGAATAGTAACTGATAGGGCTAGTAGATTCTTTATAGTCTAGCTATGAACAGATAAAACCATTTAGGCCACAGATTTGTCTATCCTTAACTTAACTCTAATTTGGTTAAAGACTTAAATTTCTCATAAAGCTCAATGCCAACCTAAATCAAAGACTACAACTTCAAACACAAACACTGGATGGTAACACATTGACACATGGAAGGACATTTATCAGGGATTGTACAGCAGTTCTCTCACATACAAGCCTCCTGATTAGAGATGAGCGAACATACTCGTCCGAGCTTGATGCTCGTTCGAGCATTAGCGTACTCGAAACTGCTCGTTGCTCGGACGAATACTTCGCCCGCTCGAGAAAATGGCAGCTCCCGCCGTTTTGCTTTTTGGCGGCCAGAAACAGAGCCAATCACAAGCCAGGAGACTCTGCACTCCACCCAGCATGACGTGGTACCCTTACACGTCGATAGCAGTGGTTGGCTGGCCAGATCAGGTGACCCTGGAATAGACTAGCCGCTGCCCGCGCTGCTCGGATCATTCTGTGTCTGGATGCCGCTAGGGAGAGAGCTGCTGCTGGTCAGGGACAGCGTTAGGGTGCTAGTAGATTACTGTTAGGCAGGAGTGATTCAACAAGAACCCAACAGCCCTTCTTAGGGCTACAATAACGTTATACTTTTTTTTTTTTTGTTTGCTTGTGGCTGGGCTTGCTGCAGTGCATATACTAGCCAATTGTGAGGAATTTGGAGTGAGACTTGCGACCGCTGTGTTTAGCGCTTAGTGACGCACATATCCATCGCAAAGACCGAAGTGGGAAAATTTATTAGGGGTTGGATTTCAATTAGGCACAGTCTGCCATTTCCTTTTTATTTTCCTTTTATTTTTTCATAACTCAGCGTCATCTCATCAGTGTGCTTTCATACTTGGCTAGAAAATAGCCAAAGGAGAATCCAAACGGCTTACTTACGCCTACAATAGCGTTATATATATTTTATTTATGGTTGATCTGCTGGTGGCTGTCCTTGCTGCAGTGCATATACTAGCCAATTGTGAGGAATTTGGAGTGAGACTTGCGACCGCTGTGTTTAGCGCTTAGTGACGCACATATCCATCACAAAGACCGAAGTGGGAAAATTTATTAGGGGTTGGATTTCAATTAGGCACAGTCTGCCATTTCCTTTTTATTTTCCTTTTATTTTTTCATAACTCAGCGTCATCTCATCAGTGTGCTTTCATACTTGGCTAGAAAATAG
Organism: Engystomops pustulosus; assembly: GCF_040894005.1. NCBI lineage: Eukaryota > Metazoa > Chordata > Amphibia > Anura > Leptodactylidae > Engystomops > Engystomops pustulosus. The sequence goes on from NC_092414.1 coordinate 121,980,228, forward strand.
CCAAAGGAGAATCCAAACGGCTTACTTACGCCTACAATAGCGTTATATATATTTTATTTATGGTTGATCTGCTGGTGGCTGTCCTTGCTGCAGTGCATATACTAGCCAATTGTGAGGAATTTGGAGTGAGACTTGCGACCGCTGTGTTTAGCGCTTAGTGACGCACATATCCATCGCAAAGACCGAAGTGGGAAAATTTTTTAGGGGTTGGATTTCAATTAGGCACAGTCTGCCATTTCCTTTTTATTTTCCTTTTATTTTTTCATAACTCAGCGTCATCTCATCAGTGTGCTTTCATACTTGGCTAGAAAATAGCCAAAGGAGAATCCAAACGGCTTACTTACGCCTACAATAGCGTTATATATATTTTATTTCTGGTTGATCTGCTGGTGGCTGTCCTTGCTGCAGTGCATATACTAGCCAATTGTGAGGAATTTGGAGTGAGACTTGCGACCGCTGTGTTTAGCGCTTAGTGACGCACATATCCATCGCAAAGACCGAAGTGGGAAAATTTATTAGGGGTTGGATTTCAATTAGGCACAGTCTGCCATTTCCTTTTTATTTTCCTTTTATTTTTTCATAACTCAGCGTCATCTCATCAGTGTGCTTTCATACTTGGCTAGAAAATAGCCAAAGGAGAATCCAAACGGCTTACTTACGCCTACAATAGCGTTATATATATATTTTATTTCTGGTTGATCTGCTGGTGGCTGTCCTTGCTGCAGTGCATATACTAGCCAATTGTGAGGAATTTGGAGTGAGACTTGCGACCGCTGTGTTTAGCGCTTAGTGACGCACATATCCATCGCAAAGACCGAAGTGGGAAAATTTATTAGGGGTTGGATTTCAATTAGGCACAGTCTGCCATTTCCTTTTTATTTTCCTTTTATTTTTTCATAACTCAGCGTCATCTCATCAGTGTGCTTTCATACTTGGCTAGAAAATAGCCAAAGGAGAATCCAAACGGCTTACTTACGCCTACAATAGCGTTATATATATTTTATTTCTGGTTGATCTGCTGGTGGCTGTCCTTGCTGCAGCGCATATACTAGCCAATTGTGAGGAATTTGGAGTGAGACTTGCGACCGCTGTGTTTAGCGCTTAGTGACGCACATATCCATCACAAAGACCGAAGTGGGAAAATTTATTAGGGGTTGGATTTCAATTAGGCACAGTCTGCCATTTCCTTTTTATTTTCCTTTTATTTTTTCATAACTCAGCGTCATCTCATCAGTGTGCTTTCATACTTGGCTAGAAAATAGCCAAAGGAGAATCCAAACGGCTTACTTACGCCTACAATAGCGTTATATATATTTTATTTCTGGTTGATCTGCTGGTGGCTGTCCTTGCTGCAGTGCATATACTAGCCAATTGTGAGGAATTTGGAGTGAGACTTGCGACCGCTGTGTTTAGCGCTTAGTGACGCACATATCCATCGCAAAGACCGAAGTGGGAAAATTTATTAGGGGTTGGATTTCAATTAGGCACAGTCTGCCATTTCCTTTTTATTTTCCTTTTATTTTTTCATAACTCAGCGTCATCTCATCAGTGTGCTTTCATACTTGGCTAGAAAATAGCCAAAGGAGAATCCAAACGGCTTACTTACGCCTACAATAGCGTTATATATATTTTATTTATGGTTGATCTGCTGGTGGCTGTCCTTGCTGCAGTGCATATACTAGCCAATTGTGAGGAATTTGGAGTGAGACTTGCGACCGCTGTGTTTAGCGCTTAGTGACGCACATATCAATCGCAAAGACCGAAGTGGGAAAATTTATTAGGGGTTGGATTTCAATTAGGCACAGTCTGCCATTTCCTTTTTATTTTCCTTTTATTTTTTCATAACTCAGCGTCATCTCATCAGTGTGCTTTCATACTTGGCTAGAAAATAGCCATAGCAATAGGATAGCATTGTTTGGTTTTAAAAACTAAAAAACACAAAAAAAAACTAAAAAACACAAAAAAACACAAAAAAAAGTTAAAAAAAAAATTAAAGTTATATAACTTTCATTTTCAAAATGTTTAACCCGAGGGCTAGGGGTAGAGGACGAGGACGAGGGCGGGGACGTGGGCGTCCATCTACTGCAGGGGTCAGAGGCCGTGGTCCTGGGTGGGGTGAGACACCACCTGCTGATGAGGGAGCAGGGGAACGCCGCAGAGCTACACTCCCTAGGTTCATCATGTCTGAAGTTACTGGGACTCGTGGTAGAGCACTGTTGAGGCCAGAACAGTGCGAACAGGTGATGTCGTGGATTGCCGACAATGCTTCGAGCAATTTGTCCACCAGTCAGTCTTCCACGCAGTCCACCCATGTCACCGAAATCGGCACTCCTCCAGCTCCTGCACCTCAGCCTCCTCCCCCCCAGTCTGCCCCCTCCCAGGAAAATTTGGCATTTGAACCGCCATACTCTGAGGAACTGTTTTCTGGACCCTTCCCACAGTCACAAACCACTTGTCCGGTTGCTGCTGAGCAATTTTCCAATGCCCAGGTTTTCCACCAGTCGCAGTCTGTGGGTGATGATGACCTTCTTGACGTAGTGGAAGAAGTGTGTAAAGAGGTGTCCGACGATGAGGAGACACGGTTGTCAGACAGTGGTGAAGTTGTTGTCAGGGCAGGAAGTCCGAGGGGGGAGCAGACTGAGGGATCGGAGGATGATGAGGTGACAGACCCAAGCTGGGTTGAGAGGCCGGGTGAACACAGTGCTTCTGAGACGGAGGAGAGTCCTATAGCAGAACAGGTTGGAAGAGGCAGTGGTGGGGCCAGACGGAGAGGCAGGGCCAGAGCAGGTGCATCAGCGCCAAATGTGTCACGTAGTGAAGCTCCCGTGGCGAGGGCTCCCGCGGCGAGGGCTAGATTTTCAGAAGTCTGGAGGTTCTTTAAGGAAACACCGGATGACCAACGGACTGTGGTGTGCAACCTTTGCCAAACCAGGCTCAGCAGGGGTTCCACCACTACTAGCTTAACTACCACCAGTATGCGCAGGCATATGAATGCTAAACACCCGAATCAGTGGCACCAAGCCCGTTCACCTCCGGCCGTGCACACCACTGCTCCTTCCCCTGTGTCAGCTGATAGTCAGCCCCCTGCCCAGGACCCTGGCACAAAAACCCCATCGTCGCCTCCACGATCCTCCACAGCATCCACCAGCGTTCAGCTCTCCATACCCCAGACGCTGGAGCGGAAAAGAAAATATAGTGCAACCCACCCGCACGCCCAAGCCCTTAATGTCCACATCTCCAGATTGCTTAGCCTGGAGATGCTGCCCTATAGGCTAGTAGAGACCGAGGCCTTTTGCAACCTCATGGCGGCGGCCGCCCCTCGGTATTCGGTCCCCAGCCGCCACTACTTTTCCCGAGCCCTGCACCAGCACGTGTCAGACAACACCGTTTCTGACAAGGTCCACCTGACCACGGACACGTGGACGAGTGCTGCCGGGCAGGGCCACTATATATCGCTGACGGCACATTGGGTTAACTTGGTGGAGGCTGGGACCGAGTCTGACCCTGGGGCTGGTCATATACTGCCGACGCCGAGGATTGCGGGGCCTACCTCGGTCCAGGTCTCAAAGGCCTACTATGCCTCCTCCTCCTCCCACCCCTCCTCCACCTCCTCCTCCTCCGAATTACCATCCGTGGCCATGGCGCCATCAGTCGGTAGCTCTAGGCACAGCAGCAGTGCCGTCGCTAAGCGACAGCAGGCGGTGCTCAAACTGCTGAGCCTAGGCGATAAAAGGCACACCGCCCAAGAGCTATTACAGGGCATTCCACATCAAACTTGTTAACTTTGTCGCCACCCTGCTGTGTAATCCACAAAATATACTGGCAAACTTTTATCATTTACCGATATTATTTCAGCGCTTCTTGCGCATCTGTTTACATTCCCCTCACCCGCCATATCCCAAACTTATAAGAACGCTACTACACTTGATCTTATACAAAAGGTTCTTAGAAGTGCTGTTTGGGGAGTAGCCTAGAGACAGGGGCTTGGATTGGCGAAAGCTCGCCTGGCTGCGGAGCGCCAGCTCCATCCCAAGATCCAACTAACATAGTTTTAACTGCAGCACCTTTAATCTACTACTAGTTCACTGCCTCCATAATAATAATAATAATAATAATCTTTATTTATATAGCGCCATCATATTTCGTAGCGCTTTACAAATCATAGGAAACAAATACAAATGTAATGTAACAGAGCACAACATTTGTATGGAACAACAGGAGTGAGGTCCCTGCTCGCCAGAGCTTACGGTTTATGAAGATGATGGGGTAACACGAGGTAAAAGAATATTTAATGGTCAAGCCATTCTTCTTAGGGAATAGAACAAAATATAATAAATGGAATTGCTGTCGCTTGAACCACTCAGCCGTCATCTTATATACCAGGTCCAGGGTGAATGGGACTGCAGAGAAGTCTGGTGCCTGTTGGTTGCTGGATAACAGATGGGAGGACGACACAGGACGGGTTAGTAGAAGAGTTAAAACTTCATGCAGTTAATGAGTGTTATAGGCTTGCCTAAAGAAATGGGTTTTAAGAGCACGTTTGAAACTTTGGAGGTTAGGTATTAGTCTGATAGTCCGGGGCAGAGCATTCCATAGAATTGGTGCAGCTCTAGAGAAGTCTTGGAGACGCGAGTGGGAGGTCCGCACTAGGGTAGAGGTTAATCTAAGATCACTGGCGGATCTAAGAGCACGGGTTGGGCGATAGACTGAGATAAGAGAGGAGAGGTAGGGGGGTGCAGCATTATACAGAGCTTTATGGATTAGGGTTATTATTTTAAACTGTATTCGAAAGGAGACTGGCAGCCAGTGCAGCGACTGGCATGAACTGTAAGCATACATGGTCCCCTTATCAAACGAGCTGTGTCAGGCAGAATTTTGGGTTGTTTTCATGGCTTCCACAACAAACTTGTTAACTTTGTCGCCACCCTGCTGTGTAATCCACAAAAAATACTGGCAAACTTTTATCATTTACCGATATTATTTCAGCGCTTCTTGTGCATCTGTTTACATTCCCCTCACCCGCCATATCCTAAACTTATAAGAACGCTACTACACTTGATCTTATACAAAAGGTTCTTAAAAGTGCTGTTTGGGGAGTAGCCTAGAGACAGGGGCTTGGATTGGCGAAAGCTCGCCTGGCAGCGGAGCGCCAGCTCCATGCCAAGATCGAACTAACATAGTTTTAACTGCAGCACCTTTAATCTACTACTAGTTCACTGCCTCCATACATGGTCCCCTTATCAAACGAGCTGTGTCAGGCAGAATTTTGGGTTGTTTTCATGGCTTCCATGTTAACTTTGTCGCCACCCTGCTGTGTAATCCACAAAATATACTGGCAAACTTTTATCATGTACCGATATTATTTGAGCGCTTCTTGCTCACCTCCTTTGGTTCCTCTCTGCCACCCATTGGTTTGAAGCCTGAGTCCATTTAGGGTATGTCGCCATGCCACTCTCTAGCCTGCTGCCGCTGCCTCTGCATGCCATCCCCTATAGTGTCAGGGTCAATATTGGATGTTTTAGATGCTATCTAGCTTCATTCTGTCACTCTGTCATGGCCATGCTGTTGCCCATAATTTTGGCATAATGGTGCGATTATGCAGCCTCAGAGGCATCCATGCATGCTGCCACTGCTGTTTCCTGTCCATTTCCGTGGTGTTTCCATCCTTCTCTGAGGTTCCCAGGTGTTTGGCCAAGCTTCCCTGTGCAGAGCCTTGGTCCCCTTGAAAAATGCTCGAGTCTCCCATTGACTTCAATGGGGCTCGTTATTCGAGACGAGCACTCGAGCATCGGGAAAAGTTCGTCTCGAATAACGAGTACCCGAGCATTTTAGTGCTCGCTCATCTCTACTCCTGATATATCCCCAGCAGTGGAAGGGCACAGGGAACATCATATGCTAGAGAGCCGTATGCCAGCAAATGATAAATTCCCCCATGTTGCACATCACTTTGCGATGCAATATCATTGCATCTTAAAAATTTTCCCATGAGATACATTGGTATAATAAGTGGTAGATTTCCTTTACACGGACAGTCTTTCACTCCACCAAAACACAGGCTAATTCAGAAGAGTCCACGCATCCCAAATAACCATGAAATTACACACCAAAAGAACAGTTGGATGCGTACAATGGACTGACCTATATTATACAAAATACAAAATTTATTAAACAAATTCTTTAACCCCTTCACGCTCCGTGACGGATATATCCGCCACGGAGCTGTGAAGGTTGTATGAAGAAGGCTCACGGGCTGAGCCTTCTTCATACAGTGATGGGCTTTGCTGCATATCGCAGCAAAGACCCATCGCTATCACCCGCGGTCGGTGCTTGCACCGATCGCGGGTGTTAACCTCTTCTTTGCCGCCGGCAAAGTCGCCGGCGGCACTTTAAATTTGGCGGCGCGTGGGCGCCGCCATCTTACCTCCGATCGCCGCTCCCCCGAACGTCATCGGGGGGCGGCGATCGGTTGCCATGGTAGCCTCGGGTCTTCGTTTGACCCGAGGATACATGGCTTCTGCACATGCATTACAATGAGCCTGTGGCTCATTGTAATGTATAGTGTGCAGAAATGCCATATACTGCGATACAGTAGTATTGCAGTATATGGCAGGAGCGATCAGACCGTCTAGGGTTAATGTACCCTAGAGGGTCTAAGAAACAGTGGAAAAAAAGAGAAAAAAAAAAGTTTAAAAAATGTAAAAAAATAATAAAATATTAAAAGTTCAAATCACCCCCCTTTCCCTAGAACTGATATAAAATATAATAAATAGTAAAAATCACAGACACATTAGGTATCGCCGCGTCCCAAAATGCCCGATCTATCAAAATATAAAAACGGTTACGGGCGGCGGTGACCTCCGGAACGGCAAATGGCGCCCAAATGTCCAAAATGCGACTTTTACACCTTTTTAGATGACATAAAAAATGTAATAAAAAATGATCCAAATGTCGCACAGTCCTCAAAATGGTAGCAATGAGAACGTCGGCTCATTTCACAAAAAATGACCCCTCACACATCTCCATGCGCCAAAGTATGAAAAAGTTATTAGCGTCAGAAGATGGCAAAAAATTTTTTTTCTTTTTTGTACACATTCGTTTAATTTTTGAAAATTTATTAAAACGCAATAAAACCTATATAAATTTGGTATCACCGCGATCGTACCGAACCAAAGAATAAAGTAGGCATGTTATTTGGAGCGCAGAGTGAAAGTCGTAAAAACTGAGCCCACAAGAACATGACGCACATGCAGTTTTTTTCAATTTTTCCACATTTGGAATTTTTTTGCGGCTTCCCACTACATGGCATGGAATAATAAATAACATCATGGGAAAGAAAAATTTGTTACGCACAAAATAAGCCCTCACACAGCTCTGTACACGGAAAAATGAAAAAGTTATGGATTTTTGAAGATGGAGAGCGAGAAATCAGCGAAAATACCCTGCGTCCTTAAGGGGTTAAACAATGAAGGAACAGGACAATTAAAAAAAAAAAAAACATTTAAAACGTACACCCTCAATATGTACATAAGCTACCAAGGGCCAACATGGACTCTTCACTCTCTAGCTCAATCTGACAATCCAGTAAGCACTAGAGATGAGCGAGTATACTCGTCCGAGCTTGATGCTCGTTCGAGTATTAAGGTACTCGAAACGGCTCGTTGCTCGGACGAGTATTTCCCCTGCTCGAGATCGAGCATTTAATTAAAAAAACACAGTGAAGAACAATGAAGAATAGAATAAAAACAGTGAACACAGTGAACACAGGATCATTTAAGTGAAAAAGACAGTGAAGAACACAGTGAAGAATAGATTACAGATGTTCGGCACATCTGCTTACTTGTCGGAAAATACGCGCGGAACGGCAGCAGGGAGACAACAAGCAGCAGGGAGACATCAAGCAGCAGGAAGACATCGGGCAGCACGGGGGAGACATCGGGCAGCGGGGAGACATCAGGCAGCACGGGGGAGACATCGGGCAGCACGGGGAGACATCGGGCAGCACGGGGAAGACATCGGGCAGCACGGGGGAGACATCGGGCAGCACGGGGGAGACATCGGGCAGCACGGGGGAGACATCGGGCAGCACGGGGAGACATCGGGCAGCACGGGGGAGACATCGGGCAGCGCGAGACATCGGGCAGCACGGGGGAGACATCGGGCAGCACGGGGGAGACATCGGGCAGCACGGGGGAGACATCGGGCAGCACGGGGAGACATCGGGCAGCACGGGGGAGACATCGGGCAGCGCGGGGAGACATCGGACAGCTCAGGGGAGACATCGGGCAGCACTGGGGAGACATCGGGCAGCACGGGGAGACATCGGGCAGCACGGGGGAGACATCGGGCAGCACGGGGAGACATCGGGCAGCACGGGGAGACTTCAGTGGAAGAAGAGGAGCGGATCCCGGGACAGCGTATCACCCCGACAAGTAAGCAGATGTGCCGAACATCTGTAATCTATTCTTCACTGTGTTTTTCACTGCGTTTTTCACTTAAATGATCCTGTGTTCACTGTTTTTATTCTATTCTTCACTGTTCTTCACATCTGATAACTTGTCGGGAGATAATATACGCGCGGAACAGTGAAGAATAGATTGCAGATGTTTGCATACATCTGCTAACTTATCAGAAGACATTCTTTTTCAATTAAATAACACATTTTATTCCTGAACCATGGTCCCTTTGAAAAATGCTCGGGTCTCCCATTGACTTCAATGGGGCTCGTTATTCGAGACGAGCACTCGAGCATCTGGAAAAGTTAGTCTCGAATAACGAGCACCCGAGCATTTTAGTGCTCGCTCATCTCTAGTAAGCACCAAGGTGTATGAAAAGGCAAATACGCATGGAAATAAAGACCGAGTGGTAACTAATGGATGATATTAAAACCAAATTCAAATAAACCAGCAATAAGCCTAAACAATACAATACCGCTGTAAAGATTGTATGTCCGTATATTGGAGGCATAAAGGCATGGTCAGAGGGTGGGGGAGGTGGGTAGACCCCACGCGTATTGTCACAAAAGTGAGACTTCCTCAGGGGTAAGCAATTCTTTAACTCGACCAGTCACTGAACTATATATCTGGCATTGTTTAAGGCTAGTGATGAGCAGACCCATTCAAATTCTGGTTTGGCCGAATCCAGCTGAACTCAAATTTTTCACCACAATGTCTTAGTGGTTAGCATTATAGCCTTACAGCACTGGTCACCTGGGTTCAAGTCCCAGGGTCAACATCTGCAAAGAGTTTGTATGCTCTCTCCGTGTTTGCGTGGGTTTCCTCCGGGTCCTTGGGTTTCTTCCCACACGCCAAAAACATACTGGTAGGTTGATTAGATTGTGAGCCCCATGGGGACAGGGACTGATTTGGCAGGCTCTGTGCAGCGCTGCGTAATCTGTGTGCTCTATATAAATAAAGGAATTATTATTAGATTTTAAAATCCTGTTAGGCACCCAAACCCAGGCTCCAACCAGTAACACCTGCGATCGCTCCTGGCACTGCTGGTTTTAACTATTTAAATGCTGCTGGCATAGTTGCTATGTGCACCCATTTATATAGCCATTTTGTGTTATCGGTTACAAAAGTGTCTAAAACCCATAATAAATTAAAAGCGATGTATCATAAACAGATGGATACCGGAACGTATTTATATATGTAAGTTTGTTTGGGAAGAGTCATTAATAATAATAATAATAATAATAATAATTGTATTTGGTGGTTGACAAAATGCAGGAAGTTCAAAATCTCTGGTTAAAGTAACCTGATTTGTGGTCATCTCATGAACATATTACAACAAGAGCTCAGTTATAAAAACCAATGCTGTAAATGTTATTGCACACAAGGGTATAGTGCATGAAATATATAAATAGAATAGAATTCATATGCCATCTGTTGTAATTTCATAATGCATAGCAATATTACAAGTAAATAAATGATAAATGTATGAAGCTGCACTGAACAGAATGGAGGGCAGCAAGAAGTACTTGGCCAAACATGTTGTTCCAGATAAGAATGTGAGCTGATTACTTGACATGTATCCAGTCATCAAATGACCTGTTCGGCCAGGTACGCCTTGCTGTGATCAACAGCTGTGTTGTAGTAAACACTGAAATTCCGATATTATCAGCAAGTTCTAAAATGTCTCATACCAAGCTATAATGCAATACAGGAACTTTGAAAAATCAAAGGCACACAAAAGCAGTTACTATGGGACACAACTATTTTTTAAGAACCTTATGGACCGATCCGTTTTAAACAACTTTCCTATCAATAACAGCAATTACAAAGCATTTTCAGTCTGGTCAAGTCAAGTATGTAATCGAACCCCATCACATAAGCGTTTCAGTCTCTCTTCAAGGGTACAGACTAGAGATGAGCGAGCACTAAAATGCTCGAGTGCTCGTTACTCGAGTCGAACTTTTTCTGATGCACGAGTGCTCGTGTTGAATAACGAACCCCATTGAAGTCAATGGGAGACTCGAGCATTTTTCAATATGTGTGAAGAACACAATGCAGATGTTTCCATACATCTGCTAACTTATCAGAAGACACGCGTGCAGAACGGTGTTCTTCACAATAGTATGTGAAGAACTATATGTGTGAAGAACACATTGCAGATGTTTCCATACATCTGCTAACTTATCAGAAGACACGCGTGCAGAACGGTGTTCTTCACAATAGTATGTGAAGAACTATATGTGTGAAGAACACATTGCAGATGTTTCCATACATCTGCTAACTTATCAGAAGACATGAGTGCAGAACGGTGTTCTTCACAATAGTATGTGAAGAACTATATGTGTGAAGAACACATTGCAGATGTTTCCATACATCTGCTAACTTATCAGAAGACATGAGTGCAGAACGGTGTTCTTCACAATAGTATGTGAAGAACTATATGTGTGGAGAACACATTGCAGATGTTTCCACAGGTCTCATGCTGCCATGCTGCGCTGGGACAGGGTAAGAAGAAGAGGAAATGGGAAATTGTGTGTGTGTATGTGTGTGGTTCTGTGTGTGTGTATAGGTGAGCTGAGTGAGTGTGTATAGGTGAGCTGTGTGTGTGTATAGGTGTGCTGAGTGAGTGTGTATAGGTGAGCTGAGTGAGTGTATAGGTGAGCTGTGTGTGTGTGTGTATAGGTGAGCTGAGTGAGTGTGTATAGGTGAGCTGAGTGTGTATGTGGATGGATGATGCAGGGCTGAGCGTGTATGAGGATGGATGATGCAGATCTGTGGGTGTATGTGGATGGATGATGCAGAGCTGTGTGTGTATGTGGATGGATGATCTAGAGCTGAGTGTGTATGTGGAAAGATGATGCAGAGCTGAGTGTGTAAATGTATGTCTGTGTGCACTGTGCTTTAGTGCGACCAACAGGGATATTTTAATTGGTGTAAAATATATTTTTCCTTTTTTTTGGAAGCCTAAATCTGGGGTGCGTCCTATAGTAAGAAGCGTCTTATAGTCTGAAAAATACGGTAAATGATCCTTAATGATCCTTAAATGATCCTATGTTCACTGTGTGCACTGTATTCTTCACTGTTCTTCACCGTGTTTCCTTAAGTGAAAGCTCGTTCTCGGCAGGCAAAATACTCGTCATAGCAAAGAGCCGTTTCGAGTACGCTAATACTCGAACGAGCATCAAGCTCGGACGAGAATGTTCGCTTATCTCTAGTACATTATCTGGACTGTTCTTTAGATGAAACCTAAATGTCAGTCTGCCAAGGAAACATATTTGTGTGCTCTTCTTGTACTCTCTTTTACATTCTAAATATGGTAAGAGGCATTTACCAAATGTAATTTTGTTCAATCAGGCAGAAAATAATGGGGCACTTTTTCCGTAGGCAAGCTTATTACTCCTTACTTACTTACTCAATTTTTTAAAAAATTTAAAAAAACATAAAACTGGCATAAAACTGCCATTTGTTTACTGTTTTAAGGTGAACAATGGTCTATCTAGTATTAGACATTCATTTCTAGTATTATGCAAATAAGACCTAACCATCACATATAAAAAAAAAGAAATCACCTAGGAAATGGGTCATATGCAAATTAGCTGAAAAAAATCTGTTTTTGCCTGAGATGAGTTCATACTAAGACTGTGGAGGGAAATGTAATTTCTGACATTCCTATTTTGGATACTATAGTATTCTTATGGTGTTGTTTTATAGATGTGAAACATATCAGGGTTGTGGTTCTGTGTGCTACAGACTATGTACTAAGTTGCTAACTTCCTGTTTTTTTTAGTTCTTTAGAACACAGAACCACAGCCACACATTGATTTTAAATGCAGAGAGTCTCATCATATCAGTAGCATGTTTCTATAATTCCCAAAATATGGGCATCAGAAGTGATATTTCTGCTCCTGCCTCTCTGTGACTATTTTGAGCTCATTTTCATATGGCTTTGGAGGTGATTTTATTGTAGATAAATGAGCGCTTTCTTTTTTACCTATAATAGGAAATGCCAAAAATGATATTACACACCATACAATGATGGTGGTAGGTTTCCTTTTAGGGGTGATTAAAAATGTGCAAGTGAAAATGAAGTTTTTTTTTCCACTACAAGTGGAGTGCTGCTGTTTTTCTTTATTTGGATCTATTGGACTGTGACTGGTGAGAGTTTTGGATAGTACCCATTACCTTGGTTACTGCAGGACTGTTCTTATATTTATATACTATATATATATATATATATATATATATATATATATGTATATATATATATATATATATATATATATACATATATATATATATATATATATATATATAGTTTTATATAAAGGATAGTAAATAAACCTGCATTGCTCATGAATTTTATTTTAGAAATATCATTATATTGGAAATCACATCCTACAGAATTTTCTAACATCATACATCCACAATAAATAATACCATGCTGCTGGAATTAAATAGCACCCACTATGTCAAATCTAACATGCCACATACACTAATAGGTTCTAATTAGACTTTACCGAGACCATCACATTCCAGAGGTAAACTACAAGAACGTACTTTATGTACAGCTGGATAATTATGTAAGGTTCCTATTGCTGATTGAGGGTCATCGAGATATTTCCTAAGTATCAGCAAATGACTTTTCCTGTAATAGCAAAATACATCTTCAAGCTTCGATAATTATAGTGCTCATGCTTAAGAAGGGTAAATTAGTAATTACTGCTAATTCTGATGCTAGAAGTCTTGGATATTTCTGTGGCATAACACATTTTTATTACTGGATTCATCTACAATTTCAGATACACATATTATGCAGCTGTGTTCTTTAATGGTTGTGTCTGCAGTAAATCTGTAACCAATGAATTGGTATGTGGATACTTCCTATGACGATGCTGACTGTTTAGTCTCAACAAAAACTTGTAAAAGAAATAACCTGTCATATACTTGGCTATACTACAAAGAAAAGAACTGCTTCTTATACAACAATTTAAATTAATATTGGGACAACCATTGGGATGAAAACATGGTAGTTTCTGACAATGCCCAAACTAGCAATTGGTTCCTTAAAAAATCAACATAAAAATAAAGATTAAAAAGAAAATATGCAGATATTTAATCCAGATAATGAAATCCTCTAGGCTGTATATAGAAGATAAAGGCTTCTTCAGCATCTTGTGCAATTGATATAAATTGGAACATCATCAACTGGTGTCCAATGGAGCAATATATCCTAGTGCAAGAAATAAGCAGCACCGAAAATGTAGTAGCGCATTGTACAGTAAAGAGGCACCACTAGACAATCGGTAAATGCTCTTCAATAATACAGATCCAATCACACGCATCACAGATATGGACAGTTTTTGATATTATACATTTAATGTGATTTCCGAGGCCAATATGCCATGACAAATCCCTGTATGATCAAAATACTTCAACCTGAGGCCATTCTGACTTATAATCAGTGCATACATATACCAGCTATATTTGTCTGCCCATACTATGCCTGCTGTAGTCCGACGCTGAAGCAACATTAACTAACTACATGATGCTATGGGAAGAATACAAATATGTTTTCCAAGGTGTTACATGGAAAACAATGGCTCCTTTTGCTACCTTGAAAGGCAGCCACCTTAACACCAAGCATGGCCCACAAGATGTCTATAAGGTGGCCTTAATTGGCATACTCTCCATAAGGAAAACTGCATGTGACATATAGAATATGCCACATGCAGAACATACTACAAGTAGATACTGCATGTGGACACACCTCCAGATATTTCTGAAAAGGCCATACTGTAAACTTTTGTATTGTCCATATGGTACAATAATAATTGATCACTAAGAAATTTTAAACAGTTGTTCTCTGATCATCCACTATAAGGCCAGACAACCGCAGTGCCAGGGACAAGTGATCAGGCATCAGAGTGATATATGATGCAAAGAGTTTTCTCCTTCCCACTGTGCTGAACTGTAATAATGATTATTGGGTGATTGCAGATGCAGCAATTACTAATATGTGCCTGTATTTATCTGTAAGTTAAAGTCTGGCAGCCATTAATACCACACCCCTGACACCCAATACACATAAACCAATGGATTCATCGGGCCCCTATCTACTATGTAATGACATGGGTACCCCTTTATTTACTTTTTTGGCAATATGGATGCTTAACAAAAGGAGCCTAATCCATCTTAAACCACAAAGATGCCACATCTTCTCTACTGTGTTTCTCTGTCCTTCGTGACTATTCACTAATTGCTAGACAGATTGCCAGGGAGATGTCCTCTTCCTTGCAAATGCTACATGCTACCTAGCAAGTCATATATAATATACAAGACTCCTGATAAGCCCTTTAGCCTTGACCGTCAGTTTCTTGGCAGATGGAACCTCTCTTTGTGCATCACCTGCTCCCATGACTATGATCGATAAAGAGGTGTAGGACCTTGTGCATTGCATTGTGGTTCCATTGTCTTGATTATTATGCATGTTCAGTTATGTATACATTATGTGATATATGAAAGTCTCTTGCTGCGATCATAGATGTGCCCCTTCCATTCACCTGAAATTTACTTGTTGCATAATTGTGACAATCCCACGAGAGCTCATCAGTAGACTCTTATTAAATATTTGGTTAATGCAGCTTCAAGTGACCTGTCACTGCAGTCCTGCGGAACACTGATGCTCCCTCCATCTCGGTTGGGACCCAGATTCTATTTCAAAATTCACAGACATAAAACAACCATTATGAATGTGCCTGAGCCTCATGGTTTGTGTGGTTTTATAACTCGGCCATATCTATTGCATCTACCACATCCACCACAAGGCTAAGGCCTCAGGACACAGGTTGCAACAAATCATAGGAGGTGGCATAAACCATACCCTGCTAATTAAGATCTTATGTACTTTTAAGCTTATTTAACTTGTACTACAGTGTAAATGTCTGTTTCTCCCTTTTAGTTCCCAACAGCCCCCTCCTTCTTCACAGTTGGAATGTGCGCATAGTGCAATGTGATGCAGCTCAGTCAGGTCAGAGGCATAGCTGCTACAGGCAGTCCCCGGGTTACATACAGGATAGGTTCTGTAGCTTTGTTCTTAAGTTGAATTTCTATATTTGTACATGAAAACCAGAATTAACCCTAAACCTTAAATTGCAGACAGCTCTGATGACTGTTACCGATTATTATTGTGGCCCAAGGCTAAAGTAGAGTAAATTACCAACATTCAGGGGTCTATTTGTAACTAGGGGTTGTCTGTAAGTCGGGTGTTCTTAAGTAGGGAACCACCAGGTTTAAATATGAGTAGATGGCTTCTGTACAGTTAGTTTTTGGTTGTAGGGTGGTGCCAATGACCTAAGCTTTTAACTGTCTGTATTCATATTGTTCCTTCTGGCTTATGTCACCAATGAAGTTGGTCTCCCCAATTTGTCTGCATATGAGCAGCTAAACAGAAAAATAGTGCTCAGGATGGTAGATGATTTCATATAAAAATGGTAACTGTATGTGTTTGTATTGTAGGTGTAAGGCTATATGCACATAGAAAATAATTTGGACAAATGCAAAGTTTGTGTGCACTAGGGCTAAAGTATACAAACAGATGTAGCTAATGTTATGTTTAACCTCATATATAGCATTCATTTCATGTTATACAACATGTCAAATGTTAGATGCATGTATATAGTTATATAGGTTTGTGTATCTATAAACAGGTACGCTTTATGGGGCTGGGTCGCAATTTCTCTTTTTGCATCAGTCAGCAGAAAGACTTTCTTTTATCACAATAATCACCATAAGATTAAAGAATTTCAATTCTATCTCATGTCTCATAATAATTTTGGTGACTCATGCAATGCTCATGTGTCTTGGACAATATATGGGAATCCGAGAACTTGTTGGTATAGGGGCCTATGTGTGATGAATGTGTAGTCAACCTTATTCGACAGAGGTTTCTGACTGATAATACTCCAGATGGAATCCTTGGAGAAACATTGTGAAATCCTTGTGAAGGAAACCTGACAATTGGTAAAAACCTCTGTAATTTCCGTAGCATCCATTACCAGTGTACAGGATGCCATTTATAATCACACTCATATTGATTGTCATTAAGCAGTTTACAGCTTTGTTAAGATTTGCTTGAAAGGAAATATACACTGCATCGCTTAATAATTCCCTTATAGACAGGATCTTATGGAATGTCAACAAATGCAGTTACATTATACACTCACCGGCCACTTTATTAGGTACACCTGTCCAACTGCTCGTTAACACTTAATTTCTAATCAGCCAATCACTTGGCGGCAACTCACTGCATTTAGGCATGTAGACATGGTCAAGACAATCTCCTGCAGTTCAAACCGAGCATCAGTATGGGGAAGAAAGGTGATTTGAGTGCCTTTGAACGTGGCATGGTTGTTGGTGCCAGAAGGGCTGGTCTGAGTATTTCAGAAACTGCTGATCTACTGGGATTTTCACGCACAACCATCTCTAGGGTTTACAGAGAATGGTCCGAAAAAGAAAAAACATCCAGTGAGCGGCGGTTCTGTGGGCAGAAATGCCTTGTTGATGCCAGAGGTTAGAGGAGAATGGGCAGACTGGTTCAAGCTGATAGAAAGGCAACAGTGACTCAAATCGCCACCCGTTACAACCAAGGTAGGCAGAAGAGCATCTCTGAACGCACAGTACGTCGAACTTTGAGGCAGATGGGCTACAGCAGCAGAAGACCACACCGGGTGCCACTCCTTTCACCTAAGAACAGGAAACTGAGGCTACAATTTGCACAAGCTCATCAAAATTGGACAGTAGAAGATTGGAAAAACGTTGCCTGGTCTGATGAGTCTCGATTTCTGCTGCGACATTCGGATGGTAGGGTCAGAATTTGGCGTCAACAACATGAAAGCATGGATCCATCCTGCCTTTTGTCAACGGTTCAGGCTGGTGGTGGTGGTGTCATGGTGTGGGGAATATTTTCTTGGCACTCTTTGGGCCCCTTGGTACCAATTGAGCATCGTTGCAATGCCACAGCCTACCTGAGTATTGTTGCTGACCATGTCCTTCCCTTTATGACCACAATGTACCCAATGATGGCTACTTTCAGCAGGATAATGCGCCATGTCATAAAGCTGGAATCATCTCAGACTGGTTTCTTGAACATGACAATGAGTTCACTGTACTCAAATGGTCTCCACAGTCACCAGATCTCAATCCAATAGAGCATCTTTGGGATGTGGTGGAACGGGAGATTCGCATCATGGATGTGCAGCCGACAAATCTGCGGCAACTGTGTGATGCCATCATGTCAATATGAACCAAAATCTCTGAGGAATGCTTCCAGCACCTTGTTGAATCTATGCCACGAAGAATTGAGGCAGTTCTGAAGGCAAAAGGGGGTCCAACCCATTACTAGCATGGTGTACCTAATAAAGTGGCCGGTGAGTGTATATTTAGTTTAATTTGAAACCCAGATCCGTTTACCCAACAAGAAAAATAATCTGTAACGCATGGAGGCAGAGAGTACTGTAGATATTTTAGAAATCTGAACAAAAAGCACATCCGATCTGCATAAAAAATGCATGTATCATAAATGCAAGTGTGAACAAGCCCTTTGGGAGAGTTTCCTACTGTAATTTTCATTTCATAAATGGAACAATTGGGTGTTTTACAGATGAACAGCATTAAAATTACATGACTCCTGAGTAGAGTAATGTGGTGAACACACAAGCAATCTATAATTAGCCAGATTAAATTCACTCTGTCTCATTCTACTAATCCTTTAAAACCGGGACTACATAATAGCATGAAGTTACAGACATACCTAAACACTTTTGCATATGCATAATTTCACGATGCAAGTATTTGATTGGTTCTGTTTTATTCACAAGCAGGGATGATCCAGTATTGACAAGCCCAATAGCTTTATAGAAATGATAAAAAATTATTTTTTTATCACTGCTATAAAGTGATTTTATTATTTTGTTTTCCATCAGGATGAAGGATTGTAAACCACGCACACTGAGGTGTGTGCCCCTCTGGCACGATCCACTCTGCTTTAACCTTCTTAAGCGCTTGTTTTTATTTAAAAAAAAAAAGGTTTTAAAAATGATGCAAATGAGCTTGAGTGGCTCCAGGCTCAATAAATGTAAATGGAGCCTGGAGCCCATCAAGCTCATTTGCAGAATTTGTAAAAAAAATGTTTATCAAATTTATCAAATTGTGGCACACCTCTTTAGGACTTTAAATTTTGTTGCATGAGATGATATAGAAAACAGCTGCTTTTACAATGTAGAGTTGGAGTTGAATTAAAATTGTGAAAATTTGTGACATGTGGAATTTCACACTTGACCACTGTACAAAATTAAATTTTGGTCAGGAATAAAACAGCTACCATACAACAAGTCACATTAAAAATTATATTAAAAAAACAAAAGTAACATTCTATCCAGGCAATTGTGTGAAAGAATAATTACCGTATATACTCGAGTATAAGCCGACCCAAGTATAAGCCGAGGCCCCTAATTTTACCACAAAAACCTGGTAAAACCTATATTTTGTTTACTCGAGTATAAGCCGAGTTTGGGTTTTCAGCACATATTTTTGTGCTGAAAAACTAGGCTTATACTCGAGTATATAAGGTAAGCCTTTATGTGGCACTGCTAGGTAGGCACCAAATTAGACTGTATAGTTGTTTGTACACTATAAGATGGTGACTATACAAATAATCTATTGATATAAAATTGTACATATGCTGATCATGTCTCCATGGCATTATAGTGACATGCTTGCTAATATCTCCATGTGCAATGGCAACTATAAGCTACAGTACAGTGGTATAGAGCACATTTGTAATTGACAACATATTTTGCCATTGTAGTGTCTATATACTTTTATTATATTTACCAAATGTTAGGAACCACAATTTTACATAGAACCTAAATGGAATAGGTGTAATAATGTAAAAGAAGCACTAAAATGTTTTCTTGGGAACTCTTGCTCTAAAATAAGCTGTTGCAATTCCATTTTGTCTATCATTAGTCTTAATAAATAATACATAACCAAACATATAAAGATTAGTGGTGTAGCTCTTCATTTCTATTTTGAAAACCCTGGACTCTTGCTAGAGAACATTACATCCACAATAAAATAAATAAAAATAATTAAATATAGTCTGAAACTATACAAGTTAAAACAGCAGTTTACAACTTGTATCAAACTCAACATATAAAAATAACAATTAAAGAACAAATCTGCTATTTGTTTCCTTGAATTTGACAAAGCAGGAGCTTTGCCCCATGCAATCATCAGGAGGTGCTACAGAAAGCCTAGGACAATGCCTCAAAATTGTATCAAAATCTTATATAGAAATAGTACAATGTCGCACAATTATGACTTATTTGGTTGTTCTCTGGTTACTTACTCCTATAACAGGAATATCTTCATAATTTAAAAGCGGTAAAATGATAACCAACATTTTTACTATTAATATAATGTCTAGGGAGAGAAAAGGCCCACAACCCCAATTCCCTACCTAATACCCTCACAAACCCTAGAGGTAAGGTACTACTGGTCGACAACCCCTACTGTTTCAATGTGCTCAGAACAGAAGTAAGATGAACATAGAAATAGACCAACATATAGATATGCAGACACAAGAGATGGGGGAATAGGCTCAGGAATTGGGTTAGGTAAGGGCTTGGGGTTCAGGGTCCTGCATTAAATAGGATGCAGGCTCCATTACAGGTTTGGGGTTACAGATCAATTTGGGGTTCTGAATCAGACAGGTTCCGTTTCAGATACAGCTTCAGGGTTCCAGATCTGGCTGAGGTTCAGGTTTACGGATCAGACAGGATTCAGGCTCAGGTTCAGGGTTTCAAATCAGGCTGGGGTTCAGTATAATGGATCGGGTTGGTTACAAGCTCTGGCAGAGGTTTCAGGATACAGGTCCAGCAAAGCACAAACAGACAATAGTACTACAAGTCACAGAAAAAGTATAGTAAGCCTAGAGTGAACTGATGATTGAATATTTAAGGTATTCCTGAAAGCCTTCCTAGGAGTGCTGCCCATCTTTATTTTTTGTATATTGATGGGCTGAGTCAAACCCCTGGGCTTTGAAGCCACACATAATATATTATTTTTTGTGCCAATTTTTCATTCTTTACTATATATATAGTGTTAACAGCTGGATATTTTATACATTTGTATAAAATTGGGAGCAAGTAGAGACATACTGAGGCAAACGTCTTGCCATAATACTGTTAAATTCATTAATACATGTCCTTTTTTAATAATTGTTCAAATCAAGCCACTCCCTCCCCCTTTCCCTAAATACATTTTCACCAGGCACCTACATGCTTCCATTATTCCTCCTCTTTGCTAAATTCCAAATACTTAAACCACTTCTGAAACATGTCCCTAAATTGATTATTTTGCGTTTTGATTACAAGTACTTGAAGAGCACAGAACACTTCTGGTTGATTAAGATATAAACAAGGAGGTTGTTCAAGTCAATCATAAATATTAAGTTAACCCTCACAATAAGCTTAAGTGGTAGTTGTCGGAAAGAGATTACTTTCAAATTCAATGGTTTCACAAACCTGTAGCCTGAATTGTCTGGCATCTAACCAACCATTAATTTACATAATAACCATGTTCATAATTTGAGTTTTCGTTTTCATAATTAACCTTGAAATGTTAGCATCTACATAATTGATTTTGTTGGAAGTTTGAATATCCTTTCACCTACGAAATATCTAATATGTAGCCATTCATGATTAAAAGCTACGTTACTAATTTGCATTAAAACAGGTCCAGTTAAAATGATGTTTGACTAAAAATCACTTTTATTAATTTCTTTTTATAGGAAGAAAGATATACTGCAAAGTAATACAGACACACACAAAATAATGGGGGAAAATTATAAAAGTTTTTTTTTTTTTTATAAACTCAGTTTTTGTTACCTAGAGTGAAAGTTAAGGTGTCTTCAGTTACTATTTGCAGAGACAGTTTTAAGTTATCTACCCCCATATGTTTGGATACACACACAAATTTTTCAGAAATAATGTAATATTTGAATGACTTCAAATGACTTCAGGGCATCTGCTGCAAAGGACATCACTAGTCTCTCCCACTGCTCAGGTGTGATTGGGTCCAATCTTCTTTCAGTCTCCTCCACAGACTGTTGTGGCTTTCTTGGCAGTAACTTTGTCACCAGGATTTACTCTACCATGTAGCTGTATGAGGGGTCCAACTCCTGCTATAACAAATATTCCCCAAACCATGACACTTCCTCCACCACTTTGGGTTTTCTTTCCACTAATGAATGGTTTGGTCACTGCAAAGTGGACTTTCAGTCCAAATGCTCTAAAACGTCAAGACACTGTATGACGAACTGAAGAGCAATTCTAGCTGCAGTCTTGAAACAATTACCCATGGAGATTCTCTGCATTATCTTGTCCTCTCTTCCATTTGCCTTTCAAGGGTGACCAGCTTTCTTTGGGGATTTAATGAGTTTCTGATCTTGTAAAGATGCAGGAGTCTATAAATCACAGACTTAGAACGAACAATTTCTCTTGCTGTGGCTGAGAGTTACCTGTTTGGCCTTTATCTGTGGGAGGGTTTTAATCCCTTTGGAATTCCAAAAAGTCAGTGAAAACTGGAAAGTTGGATAATTAAAGAAATTAACACCAGGTGCCAGATTAACACCAATAACTTGCAGGTATCTGAAAGTGTTCTTTAATTTTGTTCAGTGTTCTTTTCCAGAAATCTCATTTACATTTGATTCTTTGTTTAAGAGTGCACACAATATATGAAATAAGCTTAAATACTGCTATTTTACTCATGCTAGGTTATGTTCACATAGGACTACACAAAGAGCTTGACATTTAGGAAATTGTGTGTTGTTCTCCAATTTGAATATACAGTATATGTGTATGTTTATACATATGTATATTACATACTTAGGCTACATTCAGACAAAGTACTGAATGTACGGCGGGCATACAGCGGCGCTGCGGAGAGGAGCAGGGGATAAGCGCAGCTCAACCCCGCCCCTCTCCATAGGAATATACAGCGCACGGCGCAATATTACGTAGTAAAATATGACATGTCCTATCTTTCTACGGGCTATGGAGCAGTACCGTGGTGCACGTGTGCTGCACCATACCACACCCGTACAGGGCCGTGAGCCCATAGAAGTGTATGAGGAACATATATATGGGCTGTATATACGTCGGCTGTATATACGTCCCCCATACATGTGTGTGAATGCAGCCTTACATATATTTTACTGCAGAACCAAACACAATGCAATGTGTGTTGGTAAAATACATGGAAGGAAGAAATGGAATGGAATTTTAGAATGGAAGCTATGGTTCATTGGTTCGTTTTAGTCAGTGCGAATATCACATACACATTATGCATGATATACAGCAAATACATAAACATTAAAAACAACCATGGCTTCTATTCTGTATTCTTTCCTCCTTCCATGTATTTTATGATTACACATTGCATTGTGTTCAGTTCCACATTGAAGGCTGACAATGATATCTTAGTCTACTGGGATTTAATTTAATCTCTGCATAGCAAATAAGAGTAACCCTCTAGAGACCACCTAGAAGTGTGTCATATGTTTATGCACAGATGTGACCTGTGGTCAGTTTAAACACCGGGTTTTTTTGTATGTTTCTTTACTGCACAACAAATGACTGTACAACATGAAGTATATACAATAAGGAAAATCTAAAACAAATTGTGTAACTTAACATTCTCAATAATTTTATTGTGGCATTTTTATGTTGTTGTTCTGTTTAAAGTGCTACTTCTGAAAACCTACATTTCTAACATAAGGGGGAAGATGTATCTTTAGTCTTGAAATTTGCGCCTGTATTTATTTATGTTTTATTTTTGAGCTATTGTGATTTCCTTAAGATAATAAGTTTGATGTGCAAATGTATTTGCACAATTTCTGAAAGTTGCACGATTGTTGTGCAACCAACAAAAACAGTTGCCTATGTCTGCTAGGGACCAAAGTTTATTTGCAACTTTTTAGGCGCATATCAGTGATATAAAATGCCAGCAGTTCAAAGATGAATTACATCCAAAGCTGCAGAAGCAGTGTATGGTGAACTACAGAGAATACATGAAAAAGTTGCAAAATAATTAGCTAATTAAAATAAAAAGAAAAAAGTGCAAAGAAAGGATAAATCTACATCTAAGATCTTTAGCATCGAAGCATTTTACTGGTAAAAGGAGCTATTCTTGAAGCAATTACACAAATAAATTGATATTAATACTGAATTTTGTAAAATAAGAATAATTTAACCTACATTTTGTCTTAATGCAGCCTTGATGCAGTCTTGTGTGCCACAAGGCCCTAAAAAAATTCCTGCATAACCCAAACTCATCAGGTATTGAAAATATGTGTACTAAGCCAGTGCTAATAGCAACTTCTGAAACTTATGAACCTTGAATAAAAAAACATAGTAACAAGTCTATGCCTGACCTTGTATATTCAGGCTGTTGGGTAATGTATACAGGGCATACAAGGGGAAACTGCTTGTGGATTTGTAGAAGGCTGGCTTTTCTCTTCCAAAGCTAAAAGAATACAATCTGCCAGTGCATATGTTTCTCTAAATCCAGAAAAAGGAGTGATGCATGGCTTCACTTTTCCTTTAAAGCACTGTGTGAAATACATGTAAATTATGCACTGTTATTTGAGTCACTCCAGAAATCCGTGGGAGCTGTGAGAGGGATATACCAGAGTTAATCAACTAGGATGGCTGAGTCTTCCTCAGACCAAGATTGTAGAAGGAACAATAATGTGAAAATATTCATTATGATAGATGGACAGAACTTCAATTGAAGATTCCTCCATTATTAGAGTTCATTGTGTGACCTCTGACTCCTTAATATTGATACTGGAGAATACGGCGTCTATCATCTGGAATGGATGTGCGTTCTCCACAATTCGCATTATTCGCATACAATAAGAAATACTGTCAACAGGCTATTTTAGTCATTCACACCAACTCTAATATCAGCTTTGCCGGAATGAGTCACATCTATTAGACAGCTTTGTTGTGCTGCATATAGGCTTTTGGTTAATCTTGAATTTAACACTTAGTTTATAAAAGGATTTATTTTAAGTAATTAAATATAATAAAATGCCTGTGGAAAGGGTTATTTCCATTCCAGTGATGACAATAAGAAATACAGTAAGAAATACAGTAGCCAGGAAAAGACTACCCTCAAAATGCTTTAAACAATAAATTGCAAATGAATGCATAATAGACAAGAGGTGTTTTCCCCTGGAGGATACAATCCATTACCCAGGACTAATGCTAAAAGATTTATACAGCTAAATTCTCCATTATGAAGCTGGACAGTGAACCCATATTGGTATATTAGGCCAACAGAGGATATTACATTATTATGTCTTATATATTTGATAACATTTTAGGTGCACCAATATCAATGACCATGTTGGGTGATTATATCCCATCTTTGATATTTCCCCACAATACTTCACAATGGCAACTAAAAAAAGACTTGATTTTTCTCGATTACTGATTGATGTGTACAATAAGTGCATACATAGCAAACACCACATCTTATCCATCAATGCTGTCTGAAAAGACAACTGACAACAGCTTTAGCAAGCAATAGACAGAATTACTTCTGGGTCAACGACTGCACCAACTAAATGAAATCCCCATAGGACTGGGTGTAACAATGCACATGTCAGGGACACGTGGCAGATTTGTTCCAAGCTGTGAGTCAAGTTTATTATCAGGAAAGGGTTGTTTCTGCAGCATATGCATATATCTCACCGAAACCATTTCATGTAAGGATAATAGACCAAAAATGATAATACTTTTTTAGTTCTTTGTCCTTGATTTGCTTTCCTGTGTCTAATTCCCTTATTGATGTATTACAATCTTCTGTTTTTAGCATATTTTGGGACACCTTATTATCCAAAGATTAAAAAGATCTGTCATTTTGGTTTTATTATTGCATAGTAGGAGTTAATTTAACACATTTTACAAGGAAAATAGATATGGGGCTGCAGTCCATAGAAGATTGGTGGGTGTGTGACTAGTCAGATCATGATCAAGAATGATTTAATCCAAATATATATGAATGTGAATAAGATTCACTCAATGCTGAAGAAGAATATTTTGCAACATATTACAGACACAGTAACAAGAAGGCCGAATAAATCAGCCCTTGCCTTAGAAGTCTATGAGAGCATGAAAACACACTGATATCATCCCCATGATGTCAGTATTTACGGATCCATTGCTATTGAACACAATCATGAGACTCTACAAGGGGTTCAAACAAGCTAGTGACATCAATGGCCAACCTTTCATTTTGTTTGGCAGATCCACAAAAACAGATGACATACGTATGACATACAAAACGTATTTATGGACATACTGCTTAGAAACAGATTACACACAGATGACATTTGGACCACAAAAAGTGATCAGTGAACTGCTGTTTGCGGCCTGAGAACAACACATGTCTTATTCTAAAGCCTTATTCCAATGTAAAACGCAAAAATTGATATTTTTACAACTTTCGAAGGTAAAAAGCTGTTTACAAACCTCTGGTAAAAAAAAGTTTTTCTTTTATTTTGTCCCAAATCCCCCCAAATTGGGCTCTATTACCTTATTCAGTAGTTTGTTTCTAACTGAAAATTGTAACCACTCATTAGTTTAGTCATAAATCTGGCGCTCCCTGCCCAACAAAATGCACCAACTTTTTTTGGTGCACCTTTAACATGGGGCGAGCGATACACATCTGTCTGACTTTACATGTTAAATGTTGCGCATGGTCCAAATGTGCACCGGAACGCCCAATTCAGTGACACATATGTGGTGCGGACACTTCTTAAATACATGTGCAAGCAGTTTGTTCATGACAGAGTGTGCAAAGTCAGACAGAAAACTGGCGCATGTCCTTTAGTAAATGTGGGCCAATATGTTTTTACAATGGGAGCCTAGCAAAAGTTTTTATTCAATACTTATTAAGTGTGAAGTTTCACGGCCTTCTCAGAGCTAGTAAACTTCTAACGTAGCCATAATTGTCTATATTATGTTGAAAAGTGCAGATGACAATACTTTTCAATGCAAAGCGAATCTTCAAAAATTATACACTATGTTGATTACTTTTTACAATGTCACTCACATTGCAATGAATAGGTTAATCCATTAAAAATATATTAAAATAAACTAAAGGAATATTATGGCATACAATATAAGTGACTTATTCATATGCCTAGGATGTACAGCATAAAATTGTAGTCCATATGTACACAAGTATACAATAAATGTCATGACCACAAAGTTATCTAATGGGCAAGTGTATTGTAATTCATGCTGTGAAATTCAAACGAAAAAGTTTAGCCGTTTTCCAAGAAGAGCACATATATAGGTAAGACCTGTCAGTAGACACACATAACAGTAGGTCCACAATTCATCTCTCTTTAAAACACATGGATATGGGGAATCAGAAGGAATAGCTTTATTTATTATTAAAGATAGCCAGCAGTTAGCCCCCTTCGGCTTTGCATTTACCTTGACTGCTTTAACGCTATCACGACTGGCCAATGTTAATATATGGCTGGACGTGAAGGGGTGTATGGAGAGGACTCAAGAACCGGGATCTCTCCATATGGTCCGTTTACCATGAAAGTTATCGACAGGTGTCAGCTGTTTAATACAGCTGACACCTGTCGGTAACTTTCATGGTAAATGCTGGCAATGATGGCGGCAGTTAACCTGTTAGGTGCCGCAGCTATCTTGGATAGCTGGTCAGCAAAGCCCCCTCCCCTCCATGACATCATTGGAGGGTGTTAATTGGTTGCCATTACAGATGAGAGCTGTTTAAAGGTTTCAGAATGTAGCACAGGAGCAATAAATTCACAACATATTCTATAAGTGATCGAACTCCCTAAGGTTTAAGTATCCAAGGGGGGCTGAAATAATAGTAAAAAAAAAATTTAAAATGAAAAGAAAAAATTTAAAATAAAAGAAAATCAAATCACCCACCCTAGAACACATATAAAAATAAACAAGTAAAATCATAAGCATGTTATGTACACCTTATCCCAAAATGTCCAATCTATCAAAGAACCCTTTAACAAAAAATAGCACCGTATCAACACATTTTCACCATTTGCCTCCAATAGAAATTTGAATAAAAAGTTATCAAAAGGTTGTAGTTTTTAAAATGATATCAAATGAAAACGTCAGCCCATTCTGGAAGCGATCACATATTACACAGTACACTTAAGTATTTCAGTAATTGTTTAGGTGTTAGAATATGGCACAAGGAGTTTTTCTAATGGCAAGGTTTTTGAATTTTTAAAGGTATTAAGACATAGCTAAGCTATATAAATTTGGTATCTTTGCAATCATCATGATTCAAAGAATAAATGAGAAGTGTAATCTTGTCTGCACATTGAAAGCAGTAAAATAAGGCTAATCAGAATATAGGGCAACTGTGTTATTTTGTTAATTCCACCACATTTGGAATTTTCTTCCAGCTTCCCAGTACATTGGACAGAATATTAAATGGTTCAACTAGAAAATACAATTTGTCTGAAAGATGAAAAGCCCTTATATGGCATTGTAAATAATAAAAAGAAAAAGTTACGGTTTGTGGAAGGAGTGGAGTAAAATATGGAAACAATAAAAAAAAAGAAAAATCTTGTCCTTGACGGGGTTAAATGTAATCAAATGAATACCAATAGGGTCATATAAATCAGGAATTGAAATGTTTACTGAAAACAATAAAATAACATATTTATCAATAAAACTATAATAGCAACTACATTCTTTCCACTAGATTTAGAATTGTTATGAATTGTTATACTGATAGTAAAATTATATTATGATCTATAGCCGAAAGTGTACATTTCCTTATTACTTATTCCTTATTATTCTCCACTGTTAAGTCTGAGTAAGTCATAGACCAACTAGACACAAACACAAACATGCTACACAAAAGATCTTAAGTAGTGCCTTTCACCTAAGAGGCTGAATAAACAATGTAGTAAATGCGTCTAATAAACTTATAATAGAAAGAAATGTTTAAAAATTGTGGTCATGGTGATATACTAAGTAGCGCTAATTAAAATGTTCCAGCAGAACTTCATGATTAGCGAGTGTGAAATAAACTAAATAATAATTGGTTATAGGTCCATCCATAAGTATCACATCTACCCGCTACTTAATTTGTATAAATAAATCACACCTAGTAGTGAAATGACTGCAGGGGAAAGTCAGTCTCCAGACAGCAATGCTGTAATAAATGAGGGATGGCGAGCCAAGGTAACCAAGTACATGTAATTAAAATTCATATTTTACCAAACTGTCACATAACACAAAGGAGAGCCAGATTACTATCACATTGGACCTGCTTCAGCAAATTCACAGACAGAGGCATCAAAACCAGTGTATGTGTTTTAGAGCAGAGCATTTCAAGATGAGCCTTGTGATTGATTTCGTAGTGTGTGGTGATGTATAACTGTCTAATGTAACACATGCTCACTGTCTGCCCTCAGGGATCTACATGCAAATTAGACAGATCGGCTAATCAGATTATTCTGGGTAGCACTGAGCTGCTTTTGTGAAGGGCCAATTTTTTTTCATTGGATATATTTGTACATCCATTTAATTTGGCTTACATTGCTAAGTCTGAGCATGCTATTGTATGAAAATCCCTTTTGTGTTATCATTTCATTGAAAATATAGCCATCTAATCAGCAAACATCTACCTATCTCTTACTCAAGGGCAACAAGTACACAATTCTTTGGGCCAACGTGACATATATAAATGTGCGCTATATTTAAAAGTGCATATTTATTACTAATATTCTTGTTATGTTATTGTACCAATAATATTGATATATTCATTGATACGCAGAATGTTTGTCTATTTATCCTCCCATCTACTTCCCAATACATTACACCATAACAATGATTCAATATTTATGGTGATTGAACTATTAAATATAAAAATGTATGATACATTACTAAAAATTATTTGGAGATTTTAAATATCTATTATCTATATCTATATATTATATATGTCTTAGCAAACTGTGAAACACCCCCTTGAGATGCATCTCCTATATTCACCACACTAACATTTTTATGCTTTATGTAGATTTTTATGCTTTAAGTATATTTAAAAATTGACAGTGTTTTTGTAAATTTAAAATACTTAACAAAATAAGTGAATAATACATGATAAAATAATCGAATTTTACCCTATGCAAAAAAAGGGGACATAGGCCAAAATGATTAAATATTCATAGAGTAAGGTGTTCAATTATTTGTAATGCAGGGAACTGAACTAAAGTTTTCTAAAGGATTTGGAAGGTATCACAATGCTGATAGATGCTACATATATTATAATGCAGCATCTTCATCCATTTGTTTGTTTATAATACATAAAGTAGCGTTTTCTCCCAAGCATCCGTCAGGTGAATAAACATTTCCTTGAATGCTAATGTGCTGGAAACACATTTTAGATGTCTGTAAAGATGAAATACACTAGGGTGTGCATTTTATTAAAATCTTATATCAAGAGCTAAACAGTGCCATGAATTTCTTTGTGATACATGGGTCATATAACTTGTAGGAACAATCCAACACTTCAAGTGCAAATAGCATCCAATATGTCATGGTGGCACATTCTGTACTAAATGCCGGAATAGAAGCTTGAAGATAATTTACATTCACAATTAAGTTTACAATTAGAACGTGTGTGTGGGCAGAAGCTGGGATGTACATGAATAATTCCTCTCTCAGGAGTGTACATAGTGGTAGAGAACCTTCTACTCATAACTAGAAATGCATCCATTTCTTATGTAAATCCAAAGAAAAGGACAATCTGTAAACATGTGTAGCTATAGATAACACTCCTATCTCCATATATATATATATATATATATATATATATATATATATATATATATTACAGTTTTATGCTTTATAAATTAACTAATATATTTTCAATATCACATCCGCCTTCAATAGAATCATGTTCTACATCAACAACACCCCCTCCATAAATTCATTAGTAGCAGTTGTTACAATTACATATATACATGGTCTAAGATCATTAGAGATTTGACACATAACAGCAGATGACACACCAGCTTAAGTTGAAGAGAATATGTGCAAAGCACCACCTGTTCCCTGAATCTGCAAACTGTTCTACTGTAAAACAAGTGACCATGTTTCTTTACCACAGTCAGAATTAGTATTCACTTTTATTCTGGAAACAGACACAATGAAAGCATGAATATTAGGACACTTTACCAAGCTGGCTATTGGGGTTGATTTAATTGCTAAATTTTTTATTTAAAAAAAATTGTATATAACATAAAACATATTATTTGCACACACAATTACTAAAAAGACAAACATGGCCCACATAAAATATTAAATATTTGTAGTTGATCTTGATAGAATTTTTTTAGAATTTTATACAGCAATATTTGGGAACAAAATAATTTGGGGTCAGCAATGTTGTATTTTAAAGCAAACAGTGCATTTTATGTAATTACTGTAGCTTGCCATATGTGACATATATTTTGAGTAATAGATATATATATTTTTTTCTTAAATGCATAAATACATATATAAACTACATATGCTATATATATATATATATATATATATATATATATATATATATATATATATTATATACAGTTGCTGTAAACATTTTAACTAGAAATAATTACAGATATATAGTTAAATGTCAATTAATAACATAAAAACATTTTTGCTTCTTTTTTTGTGTAACACAACTAATATCATAGCATGGGCTTATTTCTGAAGCAGATTGTATAGTGGACAAAACAAAGGAACATTGGCTAGATGTAGTGACATTAACTCCCCCTGGAATATAGTAAACACTTTTCACAACAGTGAATGAAAATTTAATGTGCTCCTGACATCTGAGTTGGTGGATAGCACTCAGACATCTAAGGACGCTCCTGAGATTTTACAGGCTACAAATTCCCACCATATACACAGACATATACAGCATCTTAAAATGAATCTGCTCATTTTGGGAAAGTGCTTTAAAGCAAACCATAGATTGAACAATAAACCTTGTGGCTAATTTCAATTGTTTCTCTCCAATTGCCAGGAAATGAGCTAATAGGACAATGGTGGAAAATGTCAATTCTCTCTTTGCCTTTTAGTATTTTAGTATCAGACACAAGGAGCTTATGACTGATTTTTAACATTGAAACATTCTCTTCTTCCTAGTCAAGTATGTTCTATGTGCTGCCAATTATTCTTGGTCGGATACATAATGGAATAAATCCTGGGAACAGTATCCATTTATAACAGCACACAAGCAGCACTAATTGGACAAATGTACTACTGGCAAGCAGTGAAAACTCCCTTCCATTCTGCACTGCCCTAGTCTAAGAGCAAAGACATACAATACTATCAGGGGAAGATCACATCAAGACTTGGGCTTTGTTTGGTTGAGTGCCTTTGCTGAACAGGTCCTATTCTCTGCCTGTGTCAAACAGGGAGCAGCCCCTGTAATTAGGAAAGTGGATTCCTTTGTAAATACCCAGAATGGAGATATCAGGGTAGAGATGATGAGCCACAGATCAGATACCTGTTATCTCCTCTATGTCATATCTCCATATGTGAAATGTAATGTGATGAAGACGCATGAGAATCATTCATCCCTGCCACTGCTATATAGTCTAGCTGGGGGGACAGATGACATCTCAGCACTGCTCACATCTAGACACATGCCTGATTTATAACTATAGGCAGCAGAGATTCATGGGGCTTTTTTTTCCAGGAAGCAACAACTGTCACAACAAGCATGCTTGATGGGTCCCTGGCTCAGGCTGTGTAGTCTATGAGTAAGGCTACACAGGTTGCGGACAGGGGAGTACTTTAATCAGGCTTCCTGTAATCCAGAGACATGACCTTCCCTTATAAAGAGATAAACTTTCCCTGCTAGTTATATTTAGAGTTTGGACCTGACTTCTGCTCCCTTGCACATTCCCAGGGATTCCCAGAGAGCCATGCCCCTGCCACCTTCTGCCCAGAGCTGCCCTCAGTGCCATGAAGGCTGGGTACTTACGTTGCAGCAGATGGAAAGTATTCTTCAGAGGAAGGACATATCAGCAAGGATTGGAAAAGTGTCAGGATAAGGACTAGGAAGCAGGAAGCAGCCATCTTCCCAATCTAACAGGCAGATCTCGTATCCAGTATCAGGCAGAGGGATGGGATGGGGAGAGAGAAGGGTAACTCCAGGCACACGCTGTCACTCTGGCAGCCAGCTCTGAACAGCCGCCATCAGGGAGACTTCTCAGCTCGCAGCCTCTTCCTATTCTCATTTATTCCCCCGATGGCAGAGGAGGAGGGAGGGAGAGAGGATGAGGTGGGTAACTTACAGGGGAGGAGGGAGGGAGGGAGGGAGGATCACACGCTGCTGGAAAGTTCAGCTCAATCTCAGCTGACAGCACACCACGCCCTGCATGGGGACCACAACTTTCCTTCTCATCCGAGGGGCTCCACATCCATCTCTCCAGCGCCCCGCATTACCGTAATTACCCTGCTGCTGCGGCCGCCCTATTGTTTCCAATTACCGACATATCCAGCGCTGAGCGCCACTTCTTATCTGCGTGCACATCTACAGCACACAATGCTCAGCCCTGTACACACTGACAGCTGGACCCGGACACTGCTGGACACACACAGCCAAAAGAGCTTGCTGGGTCTTGTAGTGCCACCACATAGAAAAACCTGTGCAACTACTATGTTTAAAGGGGTTGTGCAGTTAGAACAAAATAAATGACATTCTAGATCTCTGCTTGCTGTCATTCTATAGGAAGCTTAATGTGCCCTTGTTTGTAAGAAAAAAAGGCTTTCAAATTCATGCAAATGAACCTGAGGGGCTCCGTGCTTCATTAACACAGATCTCCTCGGACAAAAAAGCACCCTTTTTTGTAAAAACCAGGGTATAAGAGGCTAATAGAATAGCAGATTCTGCCAGAGGGGGCCCACGCCAGTATGTCAGTGTGCTTGGTTTACAATCCTTCATCCTGGTGGTAGATGTCCTTTGAATATGATTTGTTAAGACTGGGACTTGTAGTTCTACAATACATTTCAAAATTTGCATGCCTGAACCCATTTCTTAACATATTATTCATTAACAAAATATTTAATAATAAAGTTTGTTATACCTATTATTGTATACAAACATCACAGTAAATAGTTTGGAATATGCATGGTAGGGTTTTGATTTTAGCCTTCCACAATTGTTGTGTTGTGGAACTACAACTCCCAGCATGCAGATCTTACCTATCCTATCTAATTATCCATGCTTCCTTCCTTCCCTCCTTCCCTCCCTCCCTTCCTTCCCTCCATGCCTTCATTCCCCTCTCTCTTTCTTTCTTTCCTCTATGGAAAGCACAGATGAGCCTTTAAGTGCCCCACCTTTTATGAAATACTAGCTGTAGATCCTGGCATTGCCTGGGATACTAAATAACTGTTCTTAGCTATAACAAAATAAATATAATATTTTTTTGTTAACGGAAACCTACCATTTCAAATGGTCGGTGTAAGCTGTAAACACCGAGCACCAGCTCAGGGTGAGCTGGTGCCGGTGCTTAGTTTCGTTAGTGTTATAAACCTTTGTATCGCGGTTTTAACACTTTTTAAACTTTATAGCAGAAACTGCTTCGGCTATAAAGTTTAAAAAGTGTTAAAACCGCGATACTGCGGTTTATAACACTAACGAAACTAAGCACCGGCACCAGCTCACCCTGAGCTGGTGCTCGGTGTTTACAGCTTACACCGACCATTTGAAATGGTAGGTTTCCTTTAACCAATTCTATCTATGCATCTCTGCCTGCCTGTCTGTCTCGCTCTCAGTCACTCTCGCTGCCTGTCTGTCTCTCTTTCAGTCACTCTCCCGGCCTACCTGTCTGTCTGTCTCTCTCAGTCACCCTCTCTGCCTGTCTGTCTATCTCTCTCATTCATCTCCCTGCCTGTCTGTGTGTGTCTCTCAGTCACTCACTCTCCCTGTCTCTCTCAGTCTCTCCCTTCCTGTCTGTCTCTCTCTCAGTCAGTCCCTCTTCCTGCTTGTCTGTATGTCTCTCTCAGTCACTCTCCATGCCCATCTGTCACTCTCTCTTTCAGTCACTCTCCCTGCCTGTCTTTTCTCTCAGTCAGTCACTCTCCATGCCTGTCTTTCTCTCTGTGTCAGTCACTCTCCCTGTCTGTCTGTCTCTCTCAGTCAGTCACTCTCCCTGCCTGTCTGTCTCTCTCAGTCAGTCACTCTCCTTGTCTGTCTCTCTCTCTCTCAGTCATTCTCCCTGAATGTCTCTCTCAGTCACCCTCACTGTCTGTCTTTATCTCAGTCAATCTCCCTGCCTCTTTCTCGCTCAGAGCTCATATTAATCACCTGTGGCAAAACAGCATTCACGGCTCAGCTTCTAACTGCCACAGCAGCAGCAGACAATGGGTCCTGTATATGGTGGTTAATTAGAGGAGTTTGGAAAGCCCAAGGTGAAAACTAAGATGTTCTCTGAGTCACAAAGAGAGGCTATGTAAAATTTGGAAGTTTGTAAACGCGACAGTGCAGATTCCTTTAGTGGGCATACATACATACACACATGCACTCAGCTTCTTATATTAGATGTTGTCAGGCAGATTAAAGGAGTCAGTCACTAAAAGAAAAAAGTTGGGAACAAGCTCTCATAGGTTAACATCTGATCCGTGTATATTCCAGTTTTTGGTATTTTATATGCATATCTTTTAATAATAAATGTTACTTTCAACTTATACAACCAACATGAATTTTTGTGCACCCTTTTGGAAGTGCAGCACCACCAAGGTCCATTTTTGTAAACCTTCTCTGCAGAGGTTTACAGGGGAGGGCGAGCAACAGCAACTGCCCACTGGCCAAAGGAATTTTAACAAATAAACTTCATACTCACCTTCCGCCGCTTCCCGCAGCTCCTCTTCTCCTTAATAATAATTCTTTTATTTATATAGCGCACACAGATTACGCAGCGCTGTACAAAGCATGTCAAATTGGTCCCTGTCCCCAATGGGGCTCACAATCTAAACATCCTAACAGTATGTTTTGGAGTGTGGGAGGAAACCGGAGTACCCGGAGGAAACCCACGCAAACACGGAGAGAACATACAATCTCTTTGCAGATGTTGACCTGGGTGGGATTCGAACCCAGGACTCCAGTGCTGCAAGGCAGAAGTGCTTCTCACTCAGCCATTCAGCAGTAGCACATGCAGCAAGCTCCGTGTGCCCATGCGCACACCATGATATGTTGCCTCATGATGTCATAGTGTGAGCACTAGCGATGGGCAGTACTGAGTTTTTTTATGTGCTAGAGGCAGTTTGCTGGCTATATACTAGGGGGTTTGTTCAGTGTGCTAGTTGCCTATATTCTGGGGCAACAGTGTGCTGCCTACCTATCTACTGGGGAGTGTTATATGCATATTATGCTGTAGAATTTGCGGCATAATATGTATATGATGGTGTACAACCTCCACTCTTTAGTGTGTCAGGTTAGTTGATGGGGCCCCCTGACACTGTGGGCCCCATAGTGGCTGCTTTGGGTGTTACCACTGTAGTTACGCCCTGCCCCTAGTGAACATCCATACAATTTTTTTTAAGTGGCTTACACTAAGTGGTCTTAGGCTAGGAGGCAGATTTGAATAGATTAACTTACTGGAGAATCAACATGCCTTGTAAAGGGGAATTCTTTACGGGGTATCAATAGATTCCAATTATAATTGGTTTCCAGTCACCATATAAGGAATTGCAATACAGAATGATTATACAATCAATTAAAAAAAAGCAGTAAAAAATTCAATAAAGTGTTTGGGATCATTGCGTTTCTGCAATTTCCACCCTTGTTTCATCTTTATCATCTTGGTAGGTGGAAGCAGGTTATCAGTAACTGTATGTTTCGGTACATTTGTCTGTTCATCCTTTCTTCAATTATAAGAAGCATGCCGGTGCCGTATGCTAAACAACAGCCCTACATCATCATCCTACCTGCCAACGTCACTGGTGGTATTGTGTTTTAGGGGTGATAAGGAGTGCCTTTTGGCCTCTAAACATGGTGTGTATTTGGCATTTAAACAGTGCAATTTTGGTCTCATCTGACTAAACCATACTATCAGAGTATTTCACAAAGGGCTGGCGCCAGAATCCGGCTAACCCGGGCAAGCGCCGGGCCCCCAGAGCTCCCACAGGGCCCACCATGATCATAAAAATCAATTACATTGGCGACAGCATCCTTGTGTGTTGCGATGTAATTGAAAGGTAGATAGTGTCTTACGGTCTCCACAGGGGGTGGCGCCGCAGGTGGATCATAGGACAAAATAGTTCCATTGTCGACATCTATCACTGCGCAGGACACTTGCCGACCCCGCGTGGTGACTTCACGGCACATGCATCTGTGCTGGAAGCTGCGATGAAGATTAGAACCTTGGACGAAGCCTTAGACCTGCATTCTTGAGGTAAGTTAGCTTTTATTATTTTTTTACTTGCCACAAGATGCTTTATGTCTATTGTAATCTACAAATTTAATTATGGAGGGGTGCAGTGTAATTATGGGGGGACAGTATGGCTTATGGGGGACAATGTGGCTTTGTGGGGGGAAAAGCGTGGCTAATGGGGGGAAAGTTTTGCTATGGGGGGCATAGTATGACTATGGGGGGCACAGTTTGGCTTATGGGGGGCACAGTGTGGCTTATGGGGGGACAGTTTTTCTATGGGGGGCATAGTATGGCTATGGGGGCACTACCTAATAGGGACCTGATAATAATAATAATTCCTTTATTTATATAGTGCACACAGATTATGCAGCACTGCACAGAGCTTGCCAAATCAGTCCCTGTCCCCAATGGGGCTCAAAATCTTATCACCCTACCCGTATGTTTTGGAGTGTGGGAGGAAAACAGAAGACCTGGAGGAAAAACCACACAAACAGAGAGAGAACACACAAACTCTTTCAGATGTTGACCCTGGGGCTTGAACCCAGGTCCCCAGGGCTGCAGGGCTGTAATGGGCTCAAGGGTTTTGTTGAGCACACTTTAAACACACTTGAACTTTCTTTTGTTCAGCAATGGAGTATTTTGTGGTGAGTGTGCATACAGGTCATGGAGTTTATTCCTTACTGTTTGTACATTTTGATTCCAGGTCTCTGTAACTCTCCACAGATGGCCATTTGCTCTTGGACAACTCTTCTTCTGATTCTTTTTACTCTGTGTTGCTGGGAGAACCTGGGCATGGTCAGTTTATGGTACACAGCTGTTCTTTTTTCTTCTAAACTAAGGCCCCAGCAGTACTCCTCCAGAGAACTTTCAGATTGTGAAGATTTTGATAAATCCCACTGGCTTTAACCATCTCGAGATATGGTTTGTTGTGGCAGGTTGGTAAAGAGACACATTTTTATTAGGTATAAGTTGAACCAGTTGATATTGTTTTTCAGTAAGTGTCAGGATTGCTTTCTAATTACTATAGATTTCAGCAAGTGTCATGACTTTCCATGACTCTTGCACCTCTCTTTCTTCATGTGTTCAGTTCTTTTTCTTTATGTCATTTCTCATTATTATACATAATTTACTGACATCTATAGCTTTATTTCTCTGCCAATGTAGATTGGGTGGGTTGTTACTGACATCTGGTAAGAATTTCAATAGCACACTGAAAATTGCTGAGATGTTCAATATTTACTTCACCAATTATTTATAACATAGCTTCTGACATATGGATGCATTATCACGATATATGCGGTCATGACATCTGTGTAATATATATACATGTCACAGCATGTAGTTATGTACCTTTACCTTTATCTGTTTCAGCCACTTGTTATCTGTCATTAAACTGAATCACCTAAAAGGGCAGGCCAGAATTTATTAATGATGACCTGTCCTCCAGATAGGGTACTAATACTAGATTGGTAGGGGGACGACATCTTTTCCCAACACAGATAAGCTGTTACCCTGTATCCCTGTATCAGGCGAAGGATTTACTGAAGTTGGGACAAAAGTAAACTTTGTATTGATGCTACCTAGGGTGGAATATTATCACAAAATATCTATTGATATCCACTCACTTCCACCCATTTGTAGATATACTATGAAGGGAAACTGCTGCTAGATTCAAAAGCTTTTAAACAGCATTTTTTCTTCAATATATTATAAGATATTATTTTTTATTACTGTAATTATTGGTATTATCATTAGTTCAATAAGAAGATTACATACAGTACATTACATCAAGATGAGAAAAATGAAAGACAAAAGACACAAAGATTCATTGAACTGGTACCCTGGAACTGGTATCTGAAGTGAAAATGGGGCCCTGCCATAAAGGTTCACAATCCATGTGGGTTGGCATATGGAGATACTAGGTGTTGTAAAAGTTTGGAAGGTGATGGAAAGTTTGACACCTTTTGATGAAGTTTTGGAGACAAGTGAGAGAGTGAATAGGAGGAGAGCAAATCAGGTCATTGCGGGGCGGGGGAATTGATCAGTCGCCATGACAGCCTTGGATCTTCTGAGGACCCGAGGCTGCCTCGTTTTAACCCGTTGATTACAGTGTGCAATTAGCACATTGTAATGAATGAGGAGGAAAATTCCCTATATACTGTCATACTGTAGTATGGCAGTATATGGTAGGATCAATAAGACAACCTAGGGTTAAAGTACCCTATGGGGTTCTGAAAAATAATAAAAGTAAAAATATAAAAAAGATATAAAAAATTATGTTAAAAAAACCTCAAAATTAAAATCACCCCCTTTCCCTACAACTGATATAAATATCAGTAAAAACAGTAAAAATGACACATTACATCTAAAAATACACCTGATATATCAAAATATAATAAAGTTTTTTCACTGCGTTTAACCCCATAACGGAAAACAGGGCCAAAAGTCGAAAATGGCACTTTTTTGCCGTTTTGAAAAATATTAAAAAATCTATAAAAAGTGATCAAAAGACTGTATAGTCCTAAAATAAAAGCATAAAAAGACCTTAACCTTAAACCAAAGTATGAAAAAGTTATTTGTAAATGTATGAAAATTTTTTAAAACCTATACTAATTTGATATCTCTGTGATCGTAACAACCCAAGGAGTAAAGTAGATGTCATTTGGGACATTGAAATCCGCAAAATCCAAGCCCACAAGAAAATGTAGCAAATACTTTGTTCACCAATTACACTTCATTTGGAATTTTCTTCCCGTTCCCGGCATGAAATATTAAATAACCTCACTATGAAGTGCAATGTGTTATTCAGAAAATAAGCCATCAAATAGCTCTTTACATGGAAACATAAAAAAGGTATAGATTTTTGAAGGTGGGGAGTGTAAAATTAAAACGCACACACAAAAAAGAGCCTCGTCGGGAAGGGGTTAAACTGAATACGTTGTACAAAAGGTAACCAGTGGAAAGACTGGCAGAGATCAGAGGGAGATAAGAAACACAGAGAGATGGATTACATCGGCCAACATAGTTAAGGATGGCTTTATGAGGCATTAGCATATTGCAACAGACCAATTTTGTAAACTACTTTTTTGGAAGGGTTGGATGTGAAATAGTCAAAGATTACTCCAAGGCAGTGGATTTTTAGAGGGGGCGAGTGTGGAATCATAAATTGTGATGGATAGGTCTTGTGGGAAGAATTTGTTAAGTAGAGGAAGATTATGGGGCAGATTTACTTACCTGGTCCATTCGCGATCCAGCGGCGCGTTCTCTGCGGTGGATTCGGGTCCGGCCGGGATTCACTAAGGTAGTTCCTCTGACGTCCACCAGGTGGTGCTGCTGCGCTGAAGTTCCCTGGAATGCACTGATCTTCACCAAGCCGGACCTAGTGAAGGTAAGCGCGAGTCGCGCGACACTTTTTTTTTTAAATGCAGCGTTTTTTCCGAATCCATCAGGTTTTCATTCGGCCACGCCCCCGATTTCCGTCGCGTGCATGCCAGCGCCTATGCGCCCCAATCCGATTGCGTGCGCCAAAATCCTGGGGCAATTCATGGAAAATCGGCGCAAAACGGAAATATTCGGGTAACACGGCGGGAAAACGTGAATCGTGCCCTTAGTAAATGACCCCCTATGAGTTCTGTATTGTCCATGTTAAAGAGAAGACAGTTATGGCTGATTGATACACTGGGATTCTTACTAGCAGAGTGGACATCCCTGGGCCATTGGAGTGGTACTGAAAGTTCTGGGACAAATTTATTGTATATACGAGTTTTCCTGTAGGCTTCACAGTAGGATTTTTCCACCATACAATGCAATATAGGTGGGAAATGTGTGATATGATCACTAGGACATCAGTGTTCACAAGAAAAGGGACCAGCAAGGACTCCTTAGTCTTCCATATGAATGAAGTGTACATATTTATAAAAACACTCCATTCACTATCGGTCAATTACAGGCAGTCCCCGGGTTACATACAAGATAGGTTCTGTAGGTTTGTTCTTAAGTTGAGTTTGTATGTAAGTCGGAACTGTATATTTTATCATTGTAATCCCAGCCAGAACTTTTTTGGTCTCTGTGACAATTGGATTTTAAAAATGTTGGATTGTCATAAGAACCAGGATTAATAATAAAGCTTCATTACAGACACCTGTGATAACTGTTATAGCTGTTTATTGTAGCCTAGGACTAAAGTACAATAAATTACCAAAATCCAGAGGTCCGTTTGTAACTAGGGGTCGTATGTAAGTCGAGTGTTCTTAAGTAGGGGACCGCCTGTACACTGCATTTGAAATGTTGTGGTGGTAAATTAAGACACTCCTTTGAGTTTGTTTATGGTTTTGAAGTATACTTAAGCCATTCTGTTGTCTAGTTACAACTATTGGCTTGTAGGCTCTGCACCTCGGTGGCAGATAGCATTCTTAATTGTTCAGTAGTCAGAAGTCTCATTTAGCAGCTGTGTATACAGTATATGTTAGTGATCTCCAAACTAGTTAAGAGTCGTAGCAGTAGGAATTAGAGTACATAATAAAATATACATGTACATATTACATGCAGTATTTTAAGCTTATTTTATAAATTGTATTTATTCTAAGGCACAGAATAAAAATGTAAATGAGGTCAATGAAAAAGAACAAGGATCAAAGTTAGAGAACACTTTCAGATACCTGCAAGTTATTGGTGTTAATCTGGGCACCTGGTGCTAATTTCCTTAATAATCTGGCAAACCCTATTCAACTGGCAGCTTAACTGTCCAGTTTTGACAGAATTTTCAAAAATGGTGTGCCATTCCAAAATGACTGAAACGCCTTAGCAACAAGTGGTCCAGATGAGGGGCAAAGGGGGGACCCTATCAGCCATAGCAAGAGAAGTTCTTTAAGATGTTGGCAATCAACTTTATACATCAAACGACAGCATTGAAAGTAGCATAGGTAACAATGCACAAATCGGGGGGTGAGCCATTGGACGATCCGACGGATTCGGACCACGCGCAGGATTTTACATTTAAATTTGAGTCGCAAGCCATGCGCTTGCATACACCAGGAAGAAAAAGGTGAACTCCGGCAGACCTGATCAGGGTACCGACACATGCAGGAAATCGGGCACACCAACTTCATGAATCATGGAAGAGTTCATCCTCGCCAGACAGTCTGGATCGGGGGGATTGCACAGGGACCGGGTAAGTAAATGTGCCCCATTATTTTAAAGAC
Organism: Engystomops pustulosus; assembly: GCF_040894005.1. Lineage (NCBI taxonomy): Eukaryota > Metazoa > Chordata > Amphibia > Anura > Leptodactylidae > Engystomops > Engystomops pustulosus. The sequence goes on from NC_092414.1 coordinate 122,022,407, forward strand.
TTTTTTATTACTTACTGCAAAATAAAAAGTTTACGTACACAAAGATTACTATGCTTTTAAACAATTTTGGGACAGCCTATATCAGTGATGGCTAACCTTTTAGTGGCCGAGTGCCCAAACTGAACCCAAAACCCCTTATTTATCACGACGTGCCAACCAAAAATTAAAGCAGTAACTTATTGCTCCCTGTTTAACAACTTCATATTTGCCTCCTGAGGACATCAACACAGAAGAAATTTTAGCTTATTTCCAGTGTCCCTCTGTACACAGACAATTGTGGGGCTAACAGAAGGTCCTCCAAAGATAATTTGGCCCTGTCTATTCATTCTCCCTCCTCCTACAGTCCCAAGGAGCGAAGTAAGTATCAAAATATGACTAAAGCAGCATATTTTGAGTTGCTTGGAACTGCAGGAAGATTCCTGACTGGTTTGTTGGGGTGACAGCCTGGGTGCCCACAGAAAGGCCTCTGGGTGCCGCCTCTGGCACCCGTGCCATAGGTTCGCCACCACTGGCCTATATGATGAATCTTCTGATATTTACAATATCTTAGTTAGAGACACACCTGTGGCAAACACTCAGGCCATGAGCCCTCTCCATACACCTGCAGCCAACGTGTGATGTACTAATAAGTTACACATCAGAAAGGGGTTAATAGACAGACATAATATTGTACAAAAATCATTGCGGCACACAGAATGACCCTTGCACAGCAGACATTTTTATGACCAATCCATTTTCTAGTTCTGCTTGACAGCATGGTTCCTCTTTTATTCCTTATTCCCAGAATAGTATTCCTGAAAATATTGGTCCCCAGCATGCATTGCCTCTCATTTCTAAACCTCTACATGGTACCACTCTGGATAACAGCATGGCTTCTCTTTCATTTTATTTTAAATCTATTTCCACCATCTTCCTAAGATATATGTAATCGGGTAAAATCAGAAGATTTAAGTTCCCCTCCACTTCCCAGTTTATGGTTATGAAGTTTACCTTGGTAACCTGATGCCAACCATATAATCATTACCAAGGGAAACTTATAGTGAGTCTTTACCCAAGAACATATGTATAAATCTGTCCTCCCACTGTATAATATGCTCCCTGTTCTTGCTCTAAACCAGATACACATATGGTCAAAACAAAAATGCTATGTTAAAGGGGTTGTCCGCTTTAATGCATATTGTCTGTGTAATAAAAAGTTATTAATTTTTCCAGCATACTTTTTGTATCAATTTCTAACAGTTTTCCAGATCTCTTCTTGTTGTCGTTCTATAGGAAGCTTAATTGTCATTGTCATTTGATGTCACACAGACGCACAGCTCATTATATCACAAAGAGTCGTCAGAGCTTTGTGTTATAACCAGCTGAGCAACTGTGGGACATCACATGACCATGGACTAGGGTTTATCTACAGGAAGTAAACGATGAAACTTCCTGTTGCATGACAGCAAGCAGACAACAAGCAGAGATCTTGAAAATATGAAGAATTGAAACAGAAAGTATTTTGGAAAATTGTATAACTTTTCATTACACAAACAATATCAATTATTGACTAAAATTTGTTCAAAGAGGGCAAGCCATTTAAGTGTTTTTCTTTAATTTAAATACACTCCACACAAAAGGTGAGTGATTGGAAATAGGACAGAATCCAATAAAGGAAAAGGTTATAACATGCTGAATGCTTTTTTAAAATGTGATAAAGTACAGCTGGATCCAGACTTCCTGCCAGATCCTTACTCAAACCATCTGTGCAAGTGAAAGATATATCTATCCCATGTCAAATATGGAGAAATTTAATGGGAACTGTCAGAAATATTTACATGTTGTCACAGCCTGTCTGTCATAAGTATGGTGTCTTGACATCCTGCCAAAACACCAGCACAGACCTCATTATGTAATTGCAGAAAGTGTGTTTATAAGTATTTTTTATATGAGAAAAAAACTGTAATATGTTGAATAATTGTAAATAATATAATATACAAGAGGAATCATTTTCTTTTATAAGACCTACAAGGCTGGCTGCACATATGACGTGAGTAATGCTGTATTGATGCAGTCTTTGTGAGCCAAATATGGTAGTGTAACAAAAGAAATATCATTAATAGATTAATCATAGCCATGAACTTGGGTGATTATCACATTACAGAAAGCATGTTTATCTACTGGAATTAAACTATAGTGATTTACCAGTGTATAAGAGTTAGCAGTGACAACTGTGAGCAATTATTATGATTTGGAAATTTACAGGTAAGTTTGGTGACCTGCTCTTAGAATATTATTCTTTCGCTTTCTTTCTTTGTTATCCATGGGCTCCTTTCTACTAAGATCAACTTTTAAATTATGCTCATAAGACAGAATTGCTATGTGCTGTAGCTTCACAGGCTATTACACAGAGCAGGAGAAATTCCCCTCTCCCACTGTGCCCTGACACTTCCTCTGCTGCAGTGAAATTAAATCATGTAGAAGAAGGGGGAAACAGTGTAACGGTTTTTGAATCTGCAGCGCAGACTCTGGTAATGCTTCCAAGAGCCCTCCAGGCTCATTAACAGAATTTAAAAAGTTGATGTTATATGCAAGGAATCCATGGATAAAAAACATAAGAAGACTACCAAGGTCACAGTGCTTAGATTAGTTAGTCCCCCCGGTTTATCATGCTTGATTTTGATTTCCTTCAAGCCACCTTTCTACATGGGACGCTACCTAAAATAACCTACAGGGTCAGGGGCAGACTGATCAGTGCTCAGTGAAGGCAAGGAAACAATCACATTTCGAATAGCGGAGATGAACAGTGCAGCAGCAGAGAGAGGGTGTCTGTGACCTGATGGCTCTACAATAGTGCATTAAGCAGAGCTGGCACTGCAATACCAAAAAGTAAATATAAAAAATAATTTTATTGGAAAAAACCTTTAAAGTATAACTGTTATAGTTCTCATTTGATTGTATTTGATCTGAAGCAAGGGTCAAGAAATCATAAGATAACAGTTATTTAGTGTGTGTGGGCGAGTAGAGTTCTTATTGGTAAATGCTGATGCAAAGCGATAGTTTTGTCTTTAGGCACAATGAGTCCTCCATGAAGAACAAGGTATGTGCTAATTATAGTGACAGGAGTGTCAGTGGATTAATGATGGTGTGAACTTTCTCTTGATGCCAGAGATATTGTACATACCACCAAAGCCATTTTTCACTAGCAGAAGAGTATGCACTGAAAATCTAAAATAGGCATACTGCAAGAAACATCCTGCAAAAAAAGCTATTAAGATCTTTGTGAAAATTACCTGACGCATTACACATAAATTAATAATAAGTAATAAGACATATGAAACCCATATAATTTTTTTTTTATCTATAAAAGCAGAATTGACATAAATGATTAAGATGGTTGGTATCACATACATAGCAAGCATGTTACCAAGGGAAAGCATCAGTTCACCTATAACCAGTAAAATTAGAAAAGGGCTGAACATGTTTGTTTGGAAGGGTTGCCCTCACAGAGTCTCTTCTTTCTAAAAAGATGATGGAAGCATGACTTAAGGTTGAAAAGTGTAATTTGTATAAACCACGATGATTGTATAATTCCAGAGTCCCTTGGACAGGAAAAACCAAAGCATTTGTCCATGAGAACCGTTGACGCCTTTGGTAAAAACCAAACCAGAATATCAGTATTAGCACTTAATAACCCTTAGTTACAGTGGTGAAGTTGAGATGATTTGGGCTTGTTTCCCAGCCACGGGAATACCTTAGGAACAAGGTCTTATTGGGTTTTCAGGACAAAGTGTTTTGTATTGGTTTTTTTTCATGTTTCTATCCTCAAGGTTTGTCAAACTTTGGGTCTGTCAAATTCAGGCGAACTTGAGTGAAAAGTTTTAAACTAAAACCAAATAAAATTCTGCTAGTGCCATTGTGCTTGAAGACAGTTTAGGCAATGGAAAAATAAAATAAGTTGTGGGGTGCAAAAAAAATGGACAAATACAAAAAAAAAAGGCCAGGGTTATGGGGTTAAGGGATTTACATGTACATATGGTGGCATATATATAGAGTATGTCTTCAGAACTTTTGGATATTAAGTTCAAGACCAGTTGTCCACAATTTGCAAGTTTGCAAGTTACAAATTTGCATTTGTAAAGATAACACCTTTATGTGTGTCATGGACTGCCTATAGGTAAGGTGATCATGGCATAAATGTCATTTCAATTCCACAGGTTTAGAAGTTGTAACTGTGAAATACTACAAGAGTCCAGTAGTGATTGACGGCTGGGTTCTGGTTGCAAAGATCCCTCACAGACATTCAATTTATCACTTGCCACAATAATTAGCAAAGTGCAGCATTGAAACCCGAAACACACCCCTCAAAATCCCAATGCGTTGCTATGGATTATGGGGACCTAGCAATGGCTTCCATCGCTGTTATCTTACTGCACCAGTAGGATCTAAAATACTTGTGCTTGTAGTACCCTTAAAGGGGTATTCCAATAAAGACAAGATTCTTAAAGGACATCTACCCCCAGGATGGAGGTATGTAAACCAAGCACACTTACATACTGAGTAGAATTGTAACAGAAGGGGTTCAAAATGATTTTAATTGTGTAAACAATAAAGGGGGTAAAACTTAGAAAAAACTTTCTTTTATGGACATGCCCAAGAAGCAAACAAAAAACATGTATGTCTTATATAGGTTGTTTCTAAAGAATGAAGGTAAGCAGAAAGGGTCAAAGAATTTATAATGCAATGTAGTTATATGGGCAGGTTAACTGGGTTGTGCTATAATGGTCTAAGCTGTAAATAATAAACATATACCAATTTTTCATTTTTGCTCTCCTGTCCTGTACATGGTGCACTTCTTTGTATCAACAATTTTAAGCAGCAAAACTTTTGTATTTCGGGTAGTAGATCAAAAAGTAGGAAAACAGTATCAATTTTAATTGACGAATAAATATTTTCCAAAATTAAAATGCTTTTGATTGTCCAGTCATGTAAATGACTTTTATATCCATGTATCATGTCTAAACTGAACTTCCTTTATGCATGTTTTATGTATAAACTAAATTAAAACTGAAAAACAGAAATGTCCTGCATTGTAAGAATTCAAATACCAAATGATGCTTAAGTTTCCAAAGTTTTTGATAATATTAGATACAAAGGACCTTCATTTTATACCCTGTTACTTTTGAGGTCTGATGTCACTCTAGCTTATTAAAATAAATGATTAATGCTTCTTTTGCATGGACGTTTAATTGTAACGCAGCATCATAAACTGTGACAGAAGCTCATTTGCTGCCTTCAAAGAAAACCAGAGAATCATTGGCAGTATAACAAAATGGCTTAGATCTGCTGAAATGGTTACCATTTAAAATAAAGGATATCTGTAAAATGGCAAGAGCCAATTAAAGGTATGTCACATTTCAACTGCAAATTGGCTGATTGCGTGAACTGTCACTGTAGAAGGCAAATGAACTTGACACAGTGTTTTCTTGCTCTACAACCACTTATCTCATAAAGGAAATAAAATGTCATATATTGCAGCCTGAAACATCTCTAGATTGAATATTCATTATGTATAAATTGTGCTAATTCCAGAGATGTTGCCTTTAAAACAAGTCCGATCAAACATAAATAAGAATGTTTCACTTCTGTTTCCAAGCAATCTCATTCATTGTGTGTTGTGACATATTTACTATGCAATTTTTCACAATATTCGAAGCATATCTCCATTAATTGGTTGGAGTAATGTATGTTTCAGTGGAAGAATACAACATTATTCTTGGGAATAAAGAAAATCTGTAAACCCAAGTTTCAAATGAAAAGTTCTGGTAAATTATTTTTATTTGTTACATTGTAAATAACCTTTTAAAGTTGTTGTTAATATATGCATTGGTATTCTTATGAAAAATGCTCCATCAGTAACAAACATCTAACTTTCTAACTTAACTACTTTAGTTTCAGAGATAAGAGGCTTTCTGCTGGCAACCCTTCTGAGCAAGCCATGCTTCCTTCAATGTTTTTATAACTCTACTGCCATGAGCTTGAAAAGTTTGGATACTGTGGCCTGCAGAGTCTATGCTCTTGGGATTTGGACCTTTGGTGTGAATGTGTCAATTTTTCTCAGAACATTGTCAACTGTCTTACTGTCTTGAAAATGTGTCATAAAATATACTGTACTTAAAATTGTATGGTAATGCGTCTTTTAACTTTTTCCAAATGGATGGACAGCTTCTTGATGATTTCTCTTCTCTTTGGCGGTGTGTCAGAACTTGCCTAAATGCTCCATAATAGCAAATTGTCATCATGTCTGTTTTCACAGAGGTGGTCACACTTGCTGAAGATCAGGGAATCAAGGGTATTTTAATGGCAGTACCTAAATCCTATATTAGTAGTAAAGGTGTTCTAAATTCTTCTGTATTTTTACCTAGTTTTTGTTAGATTTGTAATGACTTTGTGTTATATGTTAAGTATATCTGTGCATTTCAGGTTGCATTTACGTAATTCTAAGGGCTTCTAAGGGGGCGATTATTTTTATTATGTCTTTATACGTAAAACCATAGGATTCTAAAAGGGTATGCTTTCTCTTTCTTTGAACTATTCCACCAACATGCAGAACAGCCAGTAGTATCTAGAATTGAATCTAGATGACATATCTTAACCCCTTCCCAACATAGGACATAAAAGTACGGCACAGGAGGCAGTGACTTGCCAACCCATGCCATACTATTATGTCCTTCTGGCAAAAGCTCCCAAGCCGAGCTGGTGCCAGAAACTGCGGGTGTCAGCTGTGTATTATGCGTCACTTACCAGGGGGTCCAATCCTCCAATGGCCGCCCCAGGGTCCGATGAGCACCCATAAGTGCAATGTCTTTGAACACCTGGCTCTGCCTCCAGGCTAGACCCAGCTGTAACCTACTGAGCATGTGTAACCTGCTCAGTGAGCTACATAATACATTGCAGTATATTTATTGCACTTTATTAGCTCAATATGAGCTTGAACAAGCTATTAGAGGATCCCGTGTTCAAGCCACCCCATAAAAAAAAGTTTTATATAAATTAATAAAGATTTTTTTAATAAAAATAAATCATTAAATAGTGAAAAAAGTGAAAGTCTCCTAAACACCACCATTTCCCATACACATTGACTAAAGTACAAAAACACCCAAAAATTTTATATTGCTGTACAATTAATCGGAAACATTATTGGACCCGGTTGGAGTATACCATAAAAAAAAAAAAAACCTTACCAAAAATGTAAATTTTTCATCCAATCACCTCACTAAAAAGTGGTCACGGTGCCGTGAGATGGTAACTCACCAACCAGCACCACAGATGTCAATGTTGCGGCCGCATATCGGTTCCTATTATGTTCGTAGGTATAAGCCCTAAGCCTAATGTGAAAAATTGAAACTAAAGTTCAAAGCCTCATAACATTCTACAAAAATGAGATGAGCCATAAAAACCCATGCCAACATAAAACAGATATTCTGTAAAATAGTTATCAAGTTATTTTGGTGTTATGAAATCTAGAAAATTTAGAATTTTGAAAATCAAGAATTTATTCAAGTTTTCGTCAGATATCCGTTTTTAGTAAATAAAATATCACCAAACATTCTCATTTAACATGAAGTGGAATGTGATACGAGAAAGCAATCTCAAAGTCACCTGGATATGTTGGAACGTTACAAAGTTATAACCAGTTATAGGACGCATTTTCGTTGGGTTTCCCGAAGTTTTCCGATTTGCACCGCATATACCAGGGTTTTTGGCACACATGATCGGATTTTGGTGCAATCACGACGACTTTCATGCAACGCAAATCGGGGGGCGTGGCAGTCGGACATCCCGGCAGATTCAGACTACGCACAGGATTTAAAATTCAAATTGTGTCTCAAGACACGCACTTACAAGCACTGAAAGTAGAAGGTGAAGTCCGGCAGACTTCAGCGGGGAAGCGACAGATGCAGGAAATCGAGCGCACAAGCTACGTGAATCGCGCCGGACTTCATCTTCGTTGGACCGTCCGGAAACAGTATCGGGTAAGTAAATTTGCTCCATAGTGACACATGTCAGATGGGCCTTGTCAGAAAGGTCACGTTATTAACAAAACTACCTGCTTATTAATCATATAACTTTAGTAATGGAGTTCTGAACAAAAATATCAGAAGTGCCAAATCTTAGCTAAATAGTGCAGCATGGACATAATTTTGTCCAGATTGTTTGAGACTCTCTTAGAGCTTCCAACTGGACTTGTAGAGTTTATTTTTCTGCTTATTCCAAATGGTCAATGTTTCTACAGCAGATTCAACAGACAATAAAGAAGTATAATTGTTCTAAATACTAATGTAATATTATTATAATACAATAATAATAATATACTAATTACACCACAATGATTATGGAAAATAATTTAACTGAATCTTTTAGCTTTCCATATATGAGTTACCTGGTACACTTTAAAACTCCATAGGCAAGAAAATAACACTAACCCTTTGATTTTATGATACGAGAAAAACAAACTCCTGGAACTAGAAGAAAACAGAACTTTAGGTCACATAAGAGGATTTGCACTTGTCTTTGTATTTTGGTCAGTGCTACTTTAAAATGTAAGAGAACAGTGCAAATACCTCATTATCTAGCATCCATACTGCTCTGTGGAGAAAGTTTGCAACTGAAGAAGGAATATTATTATTAAATTACAGACGTATGTACCAGAACTTACATGGATATATTGTCAAACTAAAGTCTATTCAAAATACTAAATAAAAAAACCAAACATTTGTTCTACTAATAACTAATAGAACTATGATAAGATTCAGTGATCTATCCTTCCTCAGATTACTTTGATTTTTTTTAGACACCTGAGCAAAATTAATAATGTATTATTCTTTAAAAAAAAGAGTTAAAAGGGTATTCCCACGAAAACAAGTTTCTTAAATGTACTCAGGATAACAAAATAACACATTCTGTAATTCACTGTTATTAACAAAAATACAGCATTTCACATATATTATTCCAAACTGTCTCTATCAGTCCTGGTGTACACAATTTCAGTTGCCCCTGGACATGACCCTAGATCTTCTGAGTTTAGAGTAGGCAGCAATCTTGTCTGAGTCTTACCAGAGCTTGTTTCTCTCTCTCTGCTCCTAGCAGGGGCCTCTTCCCCCTGCATTCCAGAACTGAGCTCACACTGATACACAGACACTAACCTCCTGCCAGCATGTACACAGCGTGAGGAGAACTACAAGTTCTTTATCTGGGGAGGGGGAGACAGGCACAGTATATGCCGTATAAGCAGTATGGGCAAACTGCTTAAAATATCATTTACTATTATTATGAATAAATATGTTATATGTTAATTTATGGCACAATCAAATAGGATTGCTTCATCAACAGACAAGCATTATCAACCATGTTACATGTTATAGGCAAAAGTAAGAGTCATAGCAGAATGTGACAATTACAATGAGCCATAACAGACAATTACAGGCACGGGTATATGAAACAAAACAGCTAAGTCTAAATGTAGAGGTCAGGTGCGGCCTCAGCAGTGCCCTCCAATGCTCCCATTGGACTGAGAGACACACCTTCTGCTCAGAGAGGCTGCTGACCTATCACTCCAACAGCTTGCCACAGAACATCATACCCGGGTTTGATCCCAAGCTAGGACAACAGATGTGCCGAAACTTGCTGCTGAAGAATGAGTCAGGTCAGAGCTCTGACACTTTTATTTTTCCAGAAACTCCAGACATTGGGTAAAAGTATATATATACCGTATATTCCGGCGTATAAGACGACCTGGTGTATAAGACGACCCCCCTACTTTCCTGTTTAAAATATAGAGTTTAAGATATATTCGCCGTATAAGACTACCCCTTTTCCAACGCATACAAAACACCGGTAAAAATAAAAAAAAAACAGATTTGAATTTAACATGGTCCTTTTTTAAATGTAAATTCTTATGACATGCAGGTATATAGCAGGAAAACTGTCGCTCATAAACATAAGGCATACAACAACAACATTACCATTACAGCACTGCCCCCAGTAGTATACAGCACAGCCCCCAGTAGTATACAGCACAGCCCCCAGTAGTATACAGCACTGCCCCCAGTAGTATACAGCACTGCCCCCAGTAGTATACAGCACAGCCCCCAGTAGTATACAGCCCTGCCTCCAGTAGTATACAGCACAGCCCCCAGTAGTATACAGCACAGCCCCCAGTAGTATACAGCACAGCCCCCAGTAGTATACAGCACTGCCCCCAGTAGTATACAGCCCAGCATTAAAAAAAAAATAAACATATACTCACCCCGATGCTCCCCCGATGTCCGCGCCGTCTTCTTTCTTCTGCCGGGCGCCGCCATTGATCTTCCCCGGCAGGCGCCTAGTATGACGCGCCGCTGCTGACGTCATACTAGGCGCCGACCCGGGGAAAGACATGGCGGCGCCCAGCAGAAGAAAAAAGACGGCGCGGAAGACTGAAGACAGCACAGCGCGGACATCGGGGCCAACGGAGGGTGAGTATTTTCCCCCCGATGTCTTTTTGAGGCTGCCGGCAGCTTTTTGAGGCTGCCGGCAGCCATCGCTGTGCAAACACCCGCGATCGGTGCTAGCACCGATCGCGGGTGTTACCGGTAAGCCTTTGCTGCAATATGCAGCAAAGACTTACCGGCTATGGAGAGGGCTCAGCCCGTGAGCCCTCTCCATGCACCGGGACCGCCGCCGTATAAGACGATTACCGGCGTATAAGACGACCCCAGAGAAGACAGAAGATTTTTCTGTCTTCAAAAGTCGTCTTATACGCCGGTATATACGGTAATAAAATTCAGAACAACAGAAACGAAATATTTTAGTATAATTTCTAATAGACTTTTACCCTAATTTTATTATTTATAATGGAAAAATAACTGCTTTAGTCTGTGCTACTTGTTACTTTACCAACACCTGCTCTGCAGCCATTATGTGGGTGGCAAGCACATAGATGGACCAGAAAAAATGTTGAAGAGGTTGCAGTATGCTACTTCAAATTAGTATTTTTAAGATCTTGGCTTATATTAATAAGGCTGGATACACTTCTATACCATTAAATGAGAAAATTAGACGATTACAATGATGCACTCTAATGGATGTTAAAAATCCCTATTGACATTTTGGTTGTTTGTTGTTATTCTATTTGAGCGACTGTCATTTTTGTAGAATCTGCAATGGAGGAAACTAATGGAGTCTCCATTACAGAATAGTTTTTTTCTTGAAGTGTTTGGCATATTGATAATGTGCTAGACAATGTTTGTAGGTCTGATATTGGGTTTGGGAAATTGTATTAACCCCTTAACGCTCTGCGCCGTAGCTCTACGGCGCAGAGGTATAAGGGAAGTATGAAGAGGGCTCACGGGCTGAGTCCTCTTCATACAGAGGTGGGGGTTTTTGCATTTTGCACAAAACCCCCACCGCTAATAACCGCGGTCGGTGCTTGCACCGATCGCGGCTATTAACCCTCTAAACGCCGCCCGCAAAGTCGCGGGCGGCGTTTAAAAGACGGCGGCGCGCGGGCGCCGCCATCTTTTTTTCGATCGCCACGCCCCCGAACGTCATCGGGGGGCGGCGATCGGTTACCATGGTAGCCTCGGGTCTTCTCTTGACACGAGGCTACATGGTTTATGCAGGTTCGTTACAATGAGCCAGTGGCTCATTGTAATGTAAGACCTGCAAAAACGCCATATATTGCAATACTGTAGTATTGCAGTATATGGTAGGAGCGATCTGATCATCTAGGGTTATTGTACCCTAGATGGTCTAAAAAATAGTGAAAAAAAAAAGAAAAAAAAAAGTTTAAAAAATAAAAAAAATTAATAAAATATTAAAAGTTCAAATCACCCCCCTTTCCCTAGAACGGATATAAAACATAACAAACAGTAAAAATCACAGACATATTAGGTATCGCCGCGTCCCAAAATGCCCGATCTATCAAAATATAAAAACGGTTACGGCCGGCGGTGACCTCCGAGGCGGGAAATGGCGCCCAAATGTCCGAAATGCGACTTTTACACCTTTTTACATAACATAAAAAATGAAATAAAAAATGATCAAAATGTCGCACAGACCTCAAAATGGTAGCAATGAAAACGTCGCCTCATTTCGCAAAAAATGACCCCTCACACATTTCCGTGCGCCAAAGTATGAAAAAGTTATTAGCGTCAGAAGATGGCAAAAAAATTTTTTTCTTTTTTGTACACATTCGTTTAATTTTTGAAAATGTATTAAAACACAATAAAACCTATATAAATTTGGTATCACCGCGATCGCACCGAACCAAAGAATAAAGTAGGCGTGTTATTTGGAGCGAAGAGTGAAAGTCGTAAAAACTGAGCCCACAAGAACGTGACGCACGTGCGGTTTTTTTTCAATTTTTCCACATTTGGAATTTTTTTTCAGCTTCGCAGTACACGGCATGTTAAAATAAATAACATTACGGGAAAGTAAAATTTGTTACGCACAAAATAAGCCCTCACACAGGTCTGTACACGGAAAAATGAAAAAGTTATGGATTTTTGAAGTTGGAAAGCGAGAAATGAGCCGGAAAACCCTCCGTCCTTAAGGGGTTAATGACATAAAATAATTTCAAATGAAGATATTACTGTCCTATTGGGATTGACAAAACATGTCTAGATAATCCTGTGCTACTCATTATCTTACCTGTATCTGTTTATCTTTACCAGTTTCTCTGCATTGATAAAACCCTGAATGGATTCCTGAAGTGTTGCTATAGCAACTAGTTTAGTATTAGTTGTATTCTGACATATATTATTCATGTATATTACTTTGTGCTATCATTTTATGAAAATATCTGCATATCACATATAAATACAGTATTTTTTGGACTATGAGGCGCACCGGATTATAAGGCACACTGTCAATAAATGCCTGCTAAAACCTCTAGGTTCATATGTAAGGCACACTGGATTATAAGGTGCACCTGATTATAAGGATGAATGACCAGCAGGTGGCAGACCTGTACACAGTTCAAGGCAGCTGTTGTCTGTAAGTAGGTTCATATATAAGGCGCACTGGACTATAAGGCTCACCTTTAGTTTCTGAGAAAATCAAAGGATTTTTTGTGCGCCTTATAGTCCGAAGAATACGGTAAGTAATACTGTATTAATTTAAGACTTGAGAATGGGAATTTGTGAGAATTAGCCTAAAGGTATGTTGTAAATATTTTTATTATATAGACCTTGGAAGACGCAGAGCAATAGGGTTTAGGGGATGATATTCTGGACAACTACTGTATATTGATGTACACCTCCAGTACCAAAGTATAAACTGGTTGTGATAAAACTGTTAATGAAGGCTGATCCTACATATTACATGTCCTTAAATGAGATCTGACCAGCCCTTATGGAAGAGGATAATTCAATATGGATGTTAAGCCCTTCAGTTTCCATAGGTTTTATGAGTGCACAACCAATATACAGATAAACTCCTACTTATTGTGACAACTCTAGCTATAGGTCCAAAAAACACAATCATGTATTGATCCTCCAAAATGCTGAAATTTACAGCTTTATCAAAGTTTCAGCATGAAGGATCATGTCAGTGTGCACAATTAGAGGTCAAGGACCCATCAGATACTCAAGCCCTAGCCAAGTACAAAATTCCCATATTAAAATCCAAAATTGCCCAATACACTCCCATGTTTTTCTTTTAGAGAAACCACCCTATTAATTTGACTTTGGAGTCCATAACCTAAGCATTGAAAATATTTCTTTGAAAGTCCTGAATGATTATGATAGTAAAACATAGAAGACCCCCCATCCTTACAAAGCCCCCACCCCTTAATAGCAGTGAGCCAGGTAATGTAAAATATAGTTTTATAAAGTGCTGAAATGATTCAGAATGCTGATAAAATAAAGTGTTTTTATCCAACAATATTTAAACCTTCTCTATTTATTTTCTCTAGTGAGAAATGACCCCTATATAGTGGTAAGTCAGATCAAAAAGATATTTTTAAAAAGTGTCTTTGGATGCTGCATACTCCTATTAGAATATAAACCATAAATCTCTTCTGAAAGCAATTGGTCATTTTCTCTACCTTTCAGATTGTCAGACTTGTACATTGCTGATAAAGCGACATAAATTGGCATGAACAAGGCTTCTGTCATCATACTGAGAATGATATACTGTCAAGTAAAGGAAACAGGATTTTTTTGGAAAATCTCACACATTGTATCAAATTTTGGGACCACATTCTGGCAAGAAGAGCAAGATCAGTTGATAACACAAAATAAAGTTCCTGTCTGGATTGCTTCATTGTAACTTCATAAATGATTTCAGATCCAGATGAGAAGGAAATGTTTCAAACCTTCAATTTTCTATTGCCCTTAATTTCCTCTTCATGATGCTTCTTTGGACTTTTAATTAACAAGGTTTAGTAGTCTAGTGAGCTTCTAAACAATGACATAAAATATTGTTTCTCATATTTTTTTTAATGCCTTGACTAAGACCTGGGTGTATAGCAAAACGTATATTAAATAAAATAGCAGAGTTACACTGTATTGCTTTTTTGTACCAGATGAATGCACCTATTGTATTGTGGGTCAAGTAAACCCACAAAGGGACATATTACACAAGGGTTTTATGTTCCTCTCTCCCATTTTTTTGTCTTTTTCTATGTACCTGGGACTCCCACTACATTCTCTCAGGTTATCCATCATTTTAATTAATTAATTTGGCATGCATTATTTTTATATTTGATGTTGCATTAAAAGGTACAAATGACTTTTTTTGCAGTCTGTAAAGTAATGGGATATGGGATATTTTACTTTTTTTATGCAACCTTAGGGTACAATAGTTGTATGCTTTATTACATTTATTTAGAAATTTGACACAAGATTGCATTTGCTTTACAGTCAGAGAGGAAAGTAATGGCTTATTTACTATGGGTCTGTAGCCGCACTTTCGTTGGACTTCCCGACATTATTGGGTTTTGCTCGGCTGTGACAGGTATTTAACAGATCATAAGTTGTAGGAAATGTGTTGGACAGTGAAGACTATCACAAATATCCTCTACTAGGCTGTCCATGTCTCACCTACTCTTTAAAATAGTGAGCCGAACAGAAGAAAAATTAAAAGAGTTAGATGTTATAGCATCAAAAATAGTAGTTTCATTTTATACCCGGAAAACGATTTAATGCTTTTACCAGTCAGTTCAGTCTGTTGAAGTTTCCACACTTTCCATACATGAAACCTTTATAGAAATCATATATTTGGTAGACGAGTCACTGAATGGATTCTTTAAATATCCTCAATAATATGTGTAATTGGAGTACTATTTCATTGCTGTGCTGATGTTGCTTGCTAGCCCGAATTTTTAACATAAAAGTTAAAATTAGCCAGTTGTATTACATTGCATTAGTTTTGCCTTCGGCATGTGGTCTAGAAGGATAGCATTTCAAAGAGCTGTAGAAGAACAGTACATTGTGCTCAGAAGCAGTGGTGATGAGATATTGAGCACAAAATGATCACTGTTATTCTACCACTATGTAGTCAGTAAAGGGACAATAAAATGGATGTTTACTTCTTATTTACTAACACTAACTGAAAACTGCAGTAAATCTTAAAGTAGATAAAGGAAATGTTAATATCTAAAATCAGGAAAAGAGTTGATTACAATGATAGAACAGAGAATTGTCATCTCTTTGTTCTTTTATTTACAAAAAGTATTGGCATCCCTGCAATTCTGTCAGATAATACTCGTTTTCTTCCAGAAAATTATTGCAATCACAAATTCTTTGTTATTAACATCTTCATTTATTTTGCTTGCAATGAAAAAAAAACAAAAGAGGATGAAAAAAAGTCAAATCATTGATTATTTTACACAAAACTCCAAAAATGGACCAAACAAAAGTATTGGCATCCTCAGCCTAATACTTGGTAGCACAACCTTTAGACAAAATAACTGTGAATAACTGCTTCTGGTAACCATCAATGAGTTTCTTACAATGCTCTGCTTTTCTTTGAAGACCTCTTTTTTTCCCTGTAAACTCTATGTTGAAGCCTTTTCCCAAACAGCTCTACCTTTGTCTACTCTCACCAGAGAACATTCTCCCAAAATGTTTAGCCTTTCTCAAGTAAGTTTTGGCAAACTCAAGCCTGGCTTATTAATGTTTCCGTGTAAGAAGTGGGGTCTTCTTGGGTATCCTACCATACAGTCCCTTTTCATTCACACACCAATGAATTATACGGGCTGACACTGTTGTATCCTCGGACTGCTGGGCAGCTTGAACTTGTTTGGATGTTAGTTGAGGTTCTTTATTCACCATCTGCACAATCTTGCATTGAAATCTCTCGTCAATTTTTCTTTTCCGTCCACATCTAGAGAGGTGCCACAGTGCCATGGGCTTTAAACTTCTTGATGACACTGCGCACGGTACACACAGGAACATTCAGGTCTTTGGAGATGGACTTGTAGCCTTGAGATTGCAAATGCTTCCTCACAATTTTGAGTCTCAAGTCCTCAGACAGTTCTTTGGTCTTCTTTCTTTTCTCCATGCTCAATGTGGTACACACTAGGACACAGGGCAGAGGCTGGGTGAACTTTAATCCATTTCAACTGGCTGCAAGTGTGATTTAGTTATTGCCACCGCCTGTTAGGTGCCACAGGTAAGTTACAGGTGCTGTTAATTACACAAATTAGAGAAGCATCACATGATTTTTCAAACAATTTTTCTTTTGTGGTTTTCCATTGAAGACATATTCAATGAAGATAATAATAGCAAAGAATTTCTGATTGCAATAATTTTTTGGAAAAAACTAAATATTATCTGACAGACTCGCAGGGGTGCCAATACTTTTGGCCACCACTGTACTCCAGTTCACTTTCAGTAGGAATCCTATCTTTTTAAAGTGCAAAACTATGGGTCAGTTTCCATGAATTGAGTACATTGGTGTACAGGTAGCCTAAGGTCTCATTTCTTTAGAGTCTGATTGTTATATTGATTGTATTATGTTTGTAGAAGACATAAGTGTTTACAACAGGGTCGGACTGGGACTAAAAAAGGAGTTCTGGCAAGTAATTCTTACTTGTACACAAAGAATATAACCACCCACATGAAAAAACACTTTCCACTGTCACTACTGCGTATTATGCTGGTTAATCAACCCTCATAGTAAATTTAAGTGGTGCTTATTAAGCTGAACATATTTGGTGAGCTCAACGCTGAAAACATCCTTACGGAATAGTCCTGCAGGGACTTGTAGCTCATAGATAATAATGATTCTTGAAGAATGGCTCCATTAGGTCCATGAAATAACGTGCCCACTCAATGAAAACAGAACAGTACAAACAGTATGGTGTATTAAAAACCTACTATACAATGGCAAAGACACATCTCTTAAGAAATTATAAAGGGACATTATTAGATCATGCTGTGTACTGGGAAGCTGGAAAAAAATTCCAAATGCGGTGAGATTGGCAAAAAAACGCTTTTGTGTCACTTTCTTGAGGGCTCAGTTTTAATGACTTTCCCTCTGTGTTCCAAATGATACATCTACTTTATTCTAAAGTTTGATATGATCACGTTGATTTATATAAGTTTTATTGTGTTTTAATACATTTTCAAAAATTAAAACAATGTATATGAATAATTGTTTCGCCATCTTCTGACGGTATTAACTTTTTCATACTTTGCTGTATGGAGCTGTGTGAGACGTAATTTTTGTGAGATATGTTTTACATATTGGAAACATAAAAGAAGGAAACCTTCCTTGGGTTCACATTTCAATTTTAGTATACGCCCAGCATATAAGTCGGAAAAGCTTGCAACATAAATTCTAAGTGTGGCCATTGACATGTACTGGCAGACGGAGACATAGTTGTTACCTCTGTCTGACCAGTATTTGACTTAGGCTACATTCAGACGATGTATGCAGGCCGCACCGTAGTACGGCGGGCATACGTTGGCACTGCAGAGAGGAGCAGGGGATGAGCGCTGCTCACCCGTCCCTCTCCATTGGCATATACAGCGCACTGCGCCGTATTATGTAAATAGATAGGACATGTCCTATCTTTCTACAGGCTACGGTTTGATATGATAATAAATAATAATAATAATAATAATTCCTTTATTAATATTGGGCACACAGATTATGCAGCGCTACACAGAGCTTGCCAAATCGGTCATGGTGATACTAAATTTATATAGGTTTTATTGTGTTTTAATACATTTTCAAAAATTAAAACAATATATACTAAAAAAAATTGTTTTGCCATCTATGACGCTAATAACTTTCTAATACTTTGCTGTAGGGAGCTCTGTAAGATACCATTTTTTGTGAGATGAGCTGACAACTTTATTGCTACAATTTTGAGGTATGTGCGACCTTTTGATCACTTTTGATTACATTTTTTATGTGATGTAAAATGTTGTAAAAATAGTGTTTTAGATATTTGCCGTTATGGGCTTCACCACCAGCAATAACCGCTTTTATATTTTGATAGATTTAGCATATTGGGATGTGCCGATACTGAATATGTTTATGATTTTTACTGTTTATTAAGTTTTATATCAGTCCTAGGGAAAAGGGGATGATTTAAACTTTTAGGTTAATTCTAATTTTAAATTCTGTAGAGAGTTTAAGGTGCATCAGAACCCCCTCTTTCTACAGGAAACTTTTGCAGTGTAGCCCTGCCTAAATAGTGCTACTTCATCCAGAAATCACAAACAAATGTCAACTGATCTAGGAGTCAATAGATAGTATAGTTAAAATACATCAGGCAGCCTCATGACCACAGTAAATTGCCTATGCAGATTCAGGGCAGGAAGAACGGGGCACATGTATCATAGTTTGGTCTCTCTGATGTGAATTTTAGAGACTTTTGGCGGCTAGTTTTTGCACCTTATGTATGATCCTGTCTTTTTACTTGTGATTAATGTTCAGTTTTTCCTATCCTGGAAGGCACAAATTTTGCCTTCTTTTTGAGACTTTTTGTTGAAAATGTCTCAAATCCACATGAACATAAGCCACGTAAGGGGTTATATACAGGAGTGGACACAAGCCATGTGAGGGGGTTATATACAGGAGAGGATACAAGCCATGTGAGGGGTTATATACAGGAGTGGACACAAGCCACGTAAGGGAGCTATATACAGGAGTGTACACAAGCCATGCGAGGGGTTATATACAAGAGTGGACACAAGCCACGTAAGGGGGTTCTATGCAGGAGTGGACATAAGCCATGTGAGGGGTTTATATACAGGAGTGGACACAAGCCACGTAAGGGGGTTCTATGCAAGAGTGGATACAAGCCATGTGAGGGGGTTATATACAGGAGTGGACACAAGCCATGTGAGGGGTTTATATACAGGAGTGGACACAAGCCATGTGAGGGGGTTATATACAAGAGTGGACACAAGCCATGTGAGGGGGTTATATGCAGGAGTGGATACAAGCCATGTGAGGGGGTTATATGCAGGAGTGGACACTACTGTTAATTTGGGATTTAACATATTTCATTTTTAATGCATTTTAAAACACATTACAACAGCTGAGGAGGTGATTTGCCTTATTTCATTACTTTTAACATTTGAATTTACAAAACGCATAGTAAATGCAATGTTAACACATGCATTATATAACACATATATATAACACATGCATTTATATTGCGTTTTGTAAACACAAATGTTAACAGTAATGAAATAAGGCAAATCACCTCTCCTCAGATGTTGTAATTAGTTTCAAAATGCATTAAAAACGCAATTAAACCTCTGCGTGTGACCCTTAGAAGTAAAAAAAAAGAGAAAAAGAAAAAATTTAAGAATTTTGACAAAAGAGGTTACTGTGCAAAACAGCATGTGAAATAATTCCAATCTATATGTTAAAATCGGGTCCATGAGAAAAAAACTTCCATTGCACCTGCCATGGACCAGGTGCAAATTTGCGCAAAGTCGCAAAAATAAGCAAAAAAAGTGATACATAAGTGAAAAGTCACATTGAACATCTGGGAAACTATGATACATAAGACTCACTGCACAAGGTGCAGACCAAGGCGTACTTGAAAAACGACAGGTGAAAAGACGCAAAAAAGTTGCAATTATGACAAGTCGCAAAAATGAGACAATTTAACTAGCAGAAATAATGATACATGTCCCCCATCAACATGTGTTTTACAAGGTGGCTGTATAAAAGAGTACCTTGGGTTGCAAATTTTGCGTTGATAAGTTATAGCCGAAAAAATTTATCAAGCAGTTCCAAGCCTGTTGGTTGTCACCTGTGATTCCACTGTCTGTGTCTGATTAGTACTGTACTCACTGACTAATCTTCTAGTATGAGAGAAAACTCAGTGTGCATGAAGCCAGATCTTCTGAATTTGTACCAGCAAACTCCAGGTTGGTGGTGGGGTGTCATCAATTATTAATAATATTTGCTTAGTAATTTAAGTGGATTTTATATACTTGAGTAGTTTTTCAGCAGAATTTTTGGGTATGTAAAAAAATAAACTCTGTACTCACTATATACTATGGGACTCACTTTATAAAGGCTCTGTATGTCTACTGGCTATATACCGGGCTGCATAGCTATATACAGGGGACTGTCTGGCTATATAAAGGGGACTGTCTGGCTATATAAAGGGGACTGGCAGACTAGAAAACGGGGACTGGCAGACTATATACTGGGGACTGACAGACTATATACCGCGGACTGTCTGGCTATATACTGGGGACTGGCTGGCTATATACAGGGGACTGGCTGGCTATATAAAGGGGACTGGCACACTATATACAGGGGACTGTCTGGCTATATACAGGGGCTTACTGGGTATATACAGGGGCTGACTGGCCACATACTGGGGACTGGCTGGATGCAGAGGCATTTTTTTGCCAGACCCCAAAGCCTAGTACCAGACGTGCAATATAGACAGATTGCTATCAATCACACCTTCCACAGACTACAGTTTATATAACTCAATGAAGTATTTCTTTCTCAACTACAAAAAGTAGAGCTAACTAGGGCAGCTAAGGTCAGCCACACACACTTTACTACATAGAGGAATGTGGCAATCCTTTAAAAAAACAAATTTCTGTTGCCTCCCCTAGATTTACTATCTTATTGGATTTACCCACTAAGAAGTGTGCAAATTCTTTTTTGGATCAGTTATGCGACACTCTAGTCGCTTCCTTTTTCCACAAACAAGATCAGGTAGATGAAGTGTATGTAATGCACAAGACATAGCTTCTGTTAAAGAATTTTCTTTACACTTTAGATATCATGGATATAAGCTATAATTTTTTGTGAGAACACTAAGTAACTCAAGCCCTTATGGCTTGAATCTTAAGCTACCAAGAATCCCATGCATAAGCAACTGATGGCCTCTAGACACAACTCTATTTTTAAACTTCATAAAACATCGAAACACTGGAAGGACAAACTGGATGAAACGTTTAAAGACAAAGAATGTCCGGAGATACTCTGCACATCCAATGGGTTTAGTAGTATAATAGGAATACTCAATAAAATAGATATGAGATATACAATAGGAATGATGAAATTAACCGCTTACCGACATGTGACGAACTATGACATCACATACCGGCTGCGGGTGTATGGACAGGGCTCCGGGGTTGAGTCCTCTACATACAAGGTGGGAGTTTGCTGCATAATGCTGGCACCCATCGCGGGTGTCAACCCTGTAAATGCCTCTGGCAAAGCTGGCGGAAGCATTTAAATCCTGGCGACGCGTGGGCATCACCATCTTGGATATGATTGGCGCCCCCTGTGAGGTCATCAGGGGGCAGCAATTGGGTGCCATGACAGCCATGGGTCTTACAAAGACCCAAGGCTGTCTAGTTTTAACTATATTTGCACATTGTAATGAATGATGAGGAAAATTCCCATATACTGCCATACTGTAGTATGACAGTATATGGTAGAATCAATCAGATAACCTAGCATTAAAGTACCCTGGGGGTCTGAAAAATAGTAAAAAAATAATTTAAAAAGTTAAAAAAAATTATATAAAAAAACCTAAAAATTCCAATTACCCCCTTTCCATAGAACTGACATAAATGTAAAAAAACTGTAAAAAATCATGTCTGATCTTTCAAAATATATTAATGGTTATTTCCAGCGTTTAACCCCGTAACTGAAAATAGCACCCAAAGTTGAAAATACCTCTTTATTGCCTTTTTGAAAAATATAAAAAATTCAATAAAAAGTGATCAAAAAGCCACACAGTAATAAAAATGGTAGAATTGAAAACATCAACAAAAGTTACAAAAAATGACACCAAACATAGCTCCGTACACCAAAGTATGAAAAAGTTATTAGTGCCAGAAAGTAGCAAAATGAAGAATTTTTTTTTTGAACAGGAGGTTTTAATTTTTGTAAATTTTTAAGAAAAAATAATACCTATACAAATTTGGTATCTCCATGATTGTACTGACCGAAAGAATGAAGTAGACATTTCATTTTTGGCACTAAGTGAAAGCTGTAAAATCCAAGGCCTCAGGAATACGACGCAAATAAGTTTTTTCACCATTTTGACCGTATTTGGATTTTTTTCCCCAGTACATGGCATGGAGTATTAAATAGCGTCACTATGAAGTATAATTTGTTAAGCAGAAAACAAGCCATCACACAGCATTTTACATGGCAAAATAAAAAAAAAGTTATAGATTTTTGAAGGTGGAGAATAAAAATTGAAAATGCAAAAATGAAGAAGGCCCTAAGCAGGAAGGGGTTAAATTCACACTCTGTTTATTAGGCAGACAGTCCAAGACAGACAGTAGGTAACAAGCTGTAATGGTTCTCTTTTGCAGTGCTCCACAAGGCAGTGGTTGGTTGGATCAGTAGCACACTTGGGATAGTAACTCAGCCCTGGTCGAGTAGTTTGAGGCTGGATATTACCTTTGGCTGCTTAGAGAGCAATCAGGCTGCGGTCCCTGTGGTATTTGGCAAGCAGAGCCACTGGTCTGGCAGAAAGGTATACCTCTGAAGGGAGACAGCAGCAGCAGACTCACTGATACTGAAGAAAGCCACAGGCTTTAAATCTGTATTTGACCCCAGTCTGAACTGGAATATGTATCTGACCGGGTATCCAAAATAAGATAGTACCTTGCATCCCAGTATAAACTGGAACCTGTATCTGAGCCTGCATTCAGCCTGAGCTTGTACACTTGTATTATTGTATTATTATTGCTTGTATTATTATTATTATTATTTATTTATTTTTACGTTATATTTTATACTGTACTCCAAGGCTATATTTTTATATTTAGAAACTATATTGCATGGTGACTATGAATGGTATTGTAAAAATGTATAATAATAAAAAATAATTCTGAAGATATGCTGCCAGAACTACCTATTTTACAAACTGTGCATTTTCTGACCTGGTGACACCAGGAATAGCTCTAGAGCCTGTATCTTTTGAATTCGGTCTTTATTTCAGCTGGTGTGCCATCTTTTACCTTTTATACAAGTGCAAGCTCTTGTTTGTCAGTTGCAGAGCCTGGTTCTAATGATCCTGAACCTGGCTAAATGTGTGCAGCTGCTAGAACAGCTCCTCCCTCAGCACTTCAGGTCAGCCAGTATTATTACCCTGAGGGTCCAGTGACCACTCCTTAAAACCATGGTATACCGAAGTACTGCCTTTTCCAGAACCCTGTTTCCTGCCTTATCTGGAGCCCATGGTTCCTGTCTGATCCAGAACCCTGAAAAACCAATATGATTCAGCTGGTATGTCATTATGTAGCGGTTTCTAATTTACATATTTCTCCTGAATGGAACTCATGAGACGTTGGGGCGATCATTAACCAAAAGCATACATTGATCAAATTTTTATACACAATGCACTTTGTATTCTTCACATGCACATGCATTTTTGTACTCATGTTACGATTATGAATGTATAACTTGATATCTTTGTATATTATGTAACATGTGCAACATCCCCCACCGGGACCTAGCCTTTTTCTTGAGGCCTGGAGACAGCCTGGGCCCGCAGTACCTGAGTGGCTGGTGGTTGCGGCCTAAGCACGCTTGTGTCACGATGCTTGGTATGGGGAACCGGAGGGCTGTCCTACAGCCTGGCAGGTAATCCTCAAATTACCTCTCAGCTCACAGAGACAGGATGCAATACATGTGATTGGCTGACACATATGACATCACATAAAACAATTAACTCCTGCCTTGCCAGGCAGGATCTACCACTGCAATGTTCCCCTGTGTCCTATAAGGACTATGTAGTGTGATGTAGTGACATGCTGTGGGGCTGACTAGACCCTACACAGGCTGCAAGCTACATGGTGGGACGTATTCGCAAACACAGCTCTGCCTTGCATCGGTGAGGGTGTTGCATACCCCCGGGGCAATTGAAAGAGCCGCCCTCGGCTCGACTACGGATGGTTTGGGGTGCAGAGGTAGATAGGGGCACTTCTATGAAGTGCAGGCTACATGATATGTAGGGACAAACCGCCCATGGTCCTGGAGACAGGCACCTGGGTTGGTGTCGGACTAAGACACAGATATGTAAATGCTAAGTATGACAGTTGGTCGCTAACCCCATTAAACCAAACTGTACAGTAGGAAAGGTGTGGTGTCATGTACTGTAATCCACTCCTTGCACCAGGGCCTGTATATTTGTTATATAAACACTTCTTCCCTAGCGACAAATATATAGTGTGTATATGCATTACGTTGGCATATGTGACACAATTAAACATTATACAAATGTATAAGTACCTGCCGACTAACATTCTTACCCTTGTATGAGTGGCATCCAGGTGCTATCTCTGTAACACCCCCGGTCCCCGTAGGACCCGCAGTTTACGGACTACCCCCACGTGCAAACCTCGGTTTGAGGCATAAGATAGCGGTCAGTGGTTTTACATAGAGACGGTCCGACACAGCCACACTACAATCTGAAAAGCCTATCAAAGGTTAGTGCAAACTACTGGCATCAATTGACAGTGTGCAAACATATTGTAAACGCACATTGGCTTAGGGGCTCAATGGGTACACATCTTGAACGTTACAAACGTTACAGATAGGTAGGCTACTCAGGGTAGCAGCATAAAATGTCTCTTTACCTGGAAAGGAAAAGGCATAAAAGTGCATGCAGAATGTCCATACCTAAAAAGGAAGGCATTAAGTGCAATATAATAAGTCAATAAAGTAGCAGCTTGGCAAAAGTCTCTCAGAAGGTCTTTAATATCAAAGTCCATCTTCTGGGTACAGCCCTTGAGGGAAAAGTGCAATAAAAGAAGCAAAGGGTCTCCTCTATGTGTAGAGGGACAGAGTCCTTTGTAGGAATCTCTGCTGTGGCAGAGGAAGGGGTGCTATCATAGCACATGACAGTGGGCAGTTCAAGATATGTCTCTTGACTGAAATAAATAAGTAGGGGAGAGTCTCAGGAAAGTTTCTGGCTCTATAGGGAATGGCAGTAATAATATTTACAAGATACACAGTACCTGAAGAAGGCTTGCAGCCCTTCAGGGTTAATCTTCTTGCTGCTCAAGAGCAATGGCTGCAGGCATGAGAGCAGGAACTGCAGCATGGACATCATCAGCCTGGGTGAAGAAAGCAGTGTTGAGATCTGTCACCTGAAGACATCTGGTGGTAGAAACTGGAACTGCTGACATGGGGCACCCAGAAGCTGGAGCTGGAACAGCAGGGAGGTCATCTGCGGCGGCAGGCATCTCAGCAAAGGAAGAAAGCAGGCACTTCTCTGGCTGACCTTCTGTAGCTGGGGGCGCTGTGGAGCGCATGATGATGACCGCAGGAGCTGTAACTTCTTCATTGCTGACAACTGAAGGATTGTTGTTCCTGGACTGACCTGTAGCTCTTGGGGGCGCTGTTGCGCTGACGGTGGTAACCTCTGTAGCTGGCAGGGCGTTCTCACCGAACAGCCGGGGCCTCTTAGCAGCAATGGCTACAGGAGTGTTGGGCTCTTCTGAGATAGCTTCCAGAGCAATGGGAGCCCAGGGGAATAGCAGCGGTTTCTCTCCCGCTTGGGCTGGCTCCGGCAGGTTCCCCAAAACAAAACGAAAACCCTCCGGTGCATATGGAACCTGGCCACCGATAGTGGAGAGGGTCCTCTGCAGGGGTGGAACTGGAGTCCCAGCCGGGGAAGATGGCTGCTGAGGATGGTCTGCCATTTTGGACCTATTGCAGAGAAGTCCGGCAGCTAGCAAACTCGATGCGTGTAGAGGGGCACTCTCCGTCCCAGACCGGAGGTAAGTGTCCGCAAAGGAGGCCCGAGTTGTACCGCGAAATGCATTGGTCAACCCCCCCTGTAGTATACGGCCTGCCAGCCCCCATGTAGTATACAGCAGCCCCTGTAGTATACAGCCTGCCAGCCCCCATGTAGTATACAGCAGCCCCTAGTAGTATACAGCCTGCCAGCCCCCATGTTGTATACAGCAGCCCCTAGTAGTATACAGCAGCCCCTAGTAGTATACAGCAAGCCCCTAGTAGTATACAGCAAGCCCCTAGTAGCATACAGCAAGCCCCTAGTAGTATACAGCAAACCCCTAGTATACAGCAAGCCCCTAGTAGTATACAGCAAGCCCCTAGTAGTATACAGGAGCCCCTAGGAGTATACAGCACTGCCCCTGTATACAGCAAGCCCCTAGTAGTATACAGCACTGCCCCTGTATACAGCAAGCCCCTAGTACAGTGATGGCGATCCTTTTAGAGATCGAGTGCCCAAAATGAGACTCAAAACACACTAGCTTTTCCCAAAGTGCCAACACGGCAATTTAGGCATTAACAAACTTATTACTACCAGAATCTTTAAGCACCAATCCGACCCTGTCCACACCTCCTCACTCTTCAGACAGGCCAAGCAGCACAGGATGGGTCACTACTTGGACTGCCTGAGACAGCAGGAAGGTGTCATGTCAGGCAAACTCTGTGACTGGGAGACAGCCCGTGTGCCCAAAGAGAGGTCTCCGAGTGCCATCTCTGGCACCAGTGCCATAGGTTCGCCACCACTGCCCTAGTAGTATACAGCACTGCCCCTGTATACAGCAAGCCCCTAGTAGTATACAGCAAGCCCCTAGTATACAGCAAGCCCCTAGTAGTATTTAGCAAGCCCCTAGTAGTATACAGCAGCCCCTAGTAGTATACAGCCAGCCTGCCCCCACAGCCCTTAAAAAAATAAACTTATATACTCACCCTCCGATGTCAGTGTGGCTCCCCGATGTCACTGCTGACATCGGAGGGTGAGTATATAAGTTTATTTTTTTTAAGTGGGTAATTTTTTTTTTAATAGACTCGTGTATAAGCCGAGGGGATGTTTTTCAGCACATTTTTTGTGCTGAAAAACTCAGCTTATACACGAGTATATACAGTATATATTTATATATATATGAGTGTTAGTTAAAATGATAATGTAATACGCTATGATTGATTGTCATAACAAGTTATAACATATATTTGCATCCTTTCTTAATGTCACTATGAGAAAAGCCATATATTCTTCTCTGTTTGCTTTCACTTCTTTGTGCATTTCGTATGGTTGCTCTGCATCACTGTTCAGAGCATTATTTTCTAATTTCCCTCTAGCACCATAACATATGACAAGGTAATGCTTACGGGCAGGATAGCAATATGTGCTTCATACCCAAGAAATAAGACAAGAAGCTCATGTTTTTAACACTAGATCTCAGGTTTGATCAAGTTTTAAACCAATGCACGATAAATATAAAAATATATTAGCAAACTGAATCATTTATTTTATGCTATTATGATGATTTCTCCTATTCTAGCATCCCACACAACCTTATGTGAGTACTGAATGGCTTTATTAATGCAGTGTGACTGTCATGCAATACAAGATTCTCTAGAGAACACCAGCTAATCCATTATGGGGTTTCTGGGTCAAGGTATTGGTATTTTTGTCTGTGTTTGTTCCATTTTAATTTGATGGAGTGCTCAATACATAATAAAGATTCAATTTAGAATGATGTGCATAGACCTGGAGCATCTTGGTTCAACTATGACTAATAACCTTGATACAGGAATGAATGGCATTTAGTCAGTATCTGTTCATCTATTCTTATAAAATCCTATGCATCCTATACATGTTGTCATTAATATCATCCAAATATTAAGCTGAAGATAAAGAGTTCTAAGTATTCTAACAACATATTGCTGCTGTTGTTTCGATTTAATCAACTGAAATTGTGTAGCTGATATCGTATGGACGACCTTGACAGATCTAAAATTTCCTTTATGTTCTGAAACTCTCTTAAGGGCAAAATTCATTAGTTCTTACTTGCAGACAATTAGCCATATACATGTATGAATCAGCCTTAGATGCTACTCTGATTAAAGAACGCCCTCTGCTGACAATTAAGTGCTTAGCAATCCATCTGCGAGAGACTAAGAAATCTGACTTGCATTCTAAAAAAACTCAAAGGTTTATTTTTTTCTTCATAAGAATGGAGTTCTCAAATGTTTTAAAATATGGCACTATTTTGCTAAAAGAAGTAATGAGATAATACTCTGGACATGTAGTTTAAGAATCCAGTGTATTCAAAGGAGAAAGTGTAGGGGGATTAAGCAATCTCCTCATCGAATCACTGGACTCATAATTATAACTTGCTGTTGCTGTTTTATTTTCACATATTAAGATCACTAGATAGAATTAAGATTACTACATAAATACAGCACTGGAACCAAGCTTACTACATACATATAAGACTGGAACCAAATTTACTACATACATTTAAGACCAGAGTTAAGATTATTAATTAGATAAAGAGCCAGAACCGAAAAAGAGGAAGATTTATTCTATTAGGTTCCCCACTGCACCATCATCAACAGCTTCTTCATATGACAAACGTGATACTACTATCTTGCTTCTCTAAAAATAGTTATTATGATCCAGAGGGGAACATGCAAGTTAAATTGTCTCATTTTTGTGGCTTTTGTCATTTTTGCGACTTTTCCCTGCAACTTTTGCTGTGGTTTTCCAGGTACACCTTGGTCTGCATGTTGAGCAATGTATCTTTATTTTCCAGATCTTCCATTCGACTTTTCACTTATGTATCACTTTTTTTGCTTATTTTGTGACTTTTAGGTGCAAATCTGCACCTGGTCCAGGGCAGGTGCAGAGGCAGATGGGGATCGCAGGGGCGCCTGTGACACCCCTTATAATTTTCGTGGCTCTTCGTTGAACCCTCTCCATCTACATGTCATCCTTAATATGGACTTGTGCCAAGAACTGGACAGCATACTCCACGTGAGGCTTAAACAATGCCTTGTACAGTGGTAATATTACATCCCTATCCCAAGAGTCCATACCACTTTTTATACATGACAAGATCTTTCTGGCTTTAGAGGCAGCTGATTGACATTGCATGCAGTTAATTGATTTATGATCTACTAGTAGGCCCAAGTCCTTCTCAACAAGGGACTCTCCAAGATTTACTTCCTGAAGGACATATGGATTATTAGCCCCCAGGTTAATTGAGTCAAAGCTATAGTCATTAACACTCTGGGACGTATAGACTCAAAGGATTTCCTGAGATGTGCTAGCACTCACTATTTCAAGAGGTTTCCCTCTACTTTCAGACAAAGGGTCATAGAAATACCAGACCAATATGTCTCTTGTGGACAATAATGGATTATAATCCATCTCCGCAGAAGGCTAGCTACATTTTTGGGATGCCAGGGCAACACATACCGGTTTCTAACTAGGTTGTAGCATTCTTGGACAAAGAGCTATAAATATCTCTAAATAGGAGCATAGAAAATAGGTCATGTCTAAAATCAATATGATACAGGGATTCATCCAGATCCAGAAGAGACCAGACCCCTGACCCTCTGACTTCCGATTAAGAAGCAAGAACTCCTCCAACATTCTAGACCTGATAACAGTAGGAGGGTACCTAGAGCCCTCCAATGGGTGTGAAGGGGTCTGTTTGCATTTATTATAACCAGGGCACCACTTCTGCCCATTTTCTTTGCTGGGGTGGAACTTTTCACCATTACGAGCACAGAAAGGATCTTAAAATGTAGACTATCTGTCCCCATTAGGCCCACACAAGGTAACAGAATTGCTGATATTTGTAGTCCTAACATTGTACTTTGTACTCTGCTAACTGTATATATAACTATTGTGTGTACTGTTGTTCTAGTGTGCCCTTAAGACAAAAAAATAAAAAATGTAACCTGCACTGCTCCTTTATTTTGATCCATGACTCTCCACATCCGTGGGGCTCCCAACCCAATATAATCCCATTACATTATTGGATTTATATCAAATGAGAGCTGGTGGCAGCTTATTGGGCTGATAAGGTTCTGTTTAATTAGGCTAGAGAATGGAGTCTTTCAGCCTTTCAGGCTCACTTCTTGCACCTCCCAGAACCGCGTTTAGGGAATGTTTATAAAAATGATAATTAATTGATCTTGCGTATCCCTCAGGGGTCCGGAAAACGTCACTTTTCGTCCCACCCCTAATAGTCCCAAGGGTCCCCTGTAGCCAATATTCTCAGGCCCCTATCAGTCAATAGTCCCAGGGGTTTATAGATCTTATTCATATAGGCCCCCCTCCAAATGATTTATTTACTGTTGCCATTTAAAAAATAAGTCATTTACTCATGTACAGTATGTCGGTGTCCTCTTCTTCTGCATCCTTTTCCTGTGTGAGAGTGCAATGTAAGCCCATCTCCCTTTTCTTAGCTCTCTAGCGAATGTCAGCAGTAGTAAATTATGTCTTGTAAATGTTCAAATCACATTTTATGCTTTTCTCTAGACCTTAACATGACCTGAATGTACAGAGACATTAGAAGCCTCAAAAAACGGAAACATTTCAAATAAAAAAGGCCATACTATTCTGGCCAAGTCCATTACTACAGCATGATATCCTTTTAATAGTAAGGTAAATTTTTATCCTACCATGGTTCAGATGGACACTTGCGTGGCCTGGGGCAGGGTAATTTGACACTGGGTGATATCTATCTTTTGATGTGCCCAAAGACTTACGCCCCTACAAGGGCAGTTTCCAGACTGTCCCTAAAATTTTGCTTCCCCTCATAAGAATCATCAGAGGGTATAGTTGTTGGAGTACAATACAGCTGGAGTACAGTAACAGAATGTTTCCTGGGATAGTAACTGGGTACAAAATCATCTAAAACAGTGAGCCTAATATTGTTTAAAGCAGGCTTTAGGCATTGGGAACCACCTGAGTTAAATAAAAATAAATCATAAGCAATGGATATGTAACTCTTTGTTTGAATAATAAAATTATTTGGTGAAATACTAAAGAAAAAAAAACAATAGAAAACAAACATAATAAGTTGGGTAAACAGAAAAGAGAAGAGAGAACACAAACCCCTTTGGAGTTGGTGTGTCATGTTTTAAAATCCGGCTGTCCCTCCCGCTGCTTAATGATCCTCTCCCATTGTCCCAGGGTATCAGATTCTGTCAACCCCCATGAAACGTTTTTTATAGGTTTATCTCTTTTATTAAACCTATAATATCCCATAGGTGTTCACTTATCTGCCTGCAGAGCTCCCTGATAGTTTAACCTATGTATCCCATACCACAAACACATGTGGATTTGTAGATCACTCCGATGGTTTTTCAATTCAATTGAATCCTGAATAGAATGACTCCTTCCTGTGACATTGCTCCTAAAGACCTTGCCTGTTGTTAAAAATAGGCACACAATGCAGCCCCCTTTTAACTTTGTGATCAAGCAAATTTCCAGCTGGTTTAGGGAAGGGAGTCTCAACTACCCCATCCCTTTGTCTGTGCTCTTTCTTGTGGATTAGAGATGGCATGTTATTCTTTGAGACCATTTCTGATGACTACACGTCTACAGGGACTTTTAATGACTAGGTTCTCTTTATTTAGCACTTTCAGTGGCTGTGACATGGTTGTTGTCCTATCTCAGAGCTGTATGAAATGGTCTTTTAATGTTTTGGTCACTGTTGGTCTGTCTAATTGTACTACAGACCTTTTAAGTGCAGTTCCCTTAGAGATCTTCCATCTAGCTCTGATCTGAGGGTGATAAATCTCTTCTTTGCTGAACATCACTATTTGATCTAACACTTCCTTACTTTTAATGCCATTCAGAATTTCCTTTGTTATATTTCAATGTTATTTGAAACTTGCTGAAAATATGAAACAAATTAGATTTTATGGAAGGGGAATAATGTCTGCCAATTGACTTACATTTATAAGTCTTCAATAAGATCAGGTCAACCCTCCATTCTTTCAACTTTTTTATATTTGCCATTTAAAGATCTATGAGGGCTTGTTTGTACTTTCTAGTTGCCAGTGCAATATACAAGTAACCTGAGAAGATAGGGTGTAATTTTAGCAAAACGAGTAGTTATTAGCCAAATAAAAGTAGGCATTATCTTGCAGGTTTGTTTTAACACCATTTAATGTGCAGTAAAAATGACAGTGCAAGTATGGCAATTCAAAATTTAAATAGTTTTTAATATCTTCAAGTGTTTTCTTTTTAAACAAAAATAATGGGGGTCAATAATCGGCGCCGGCATGCACATGACGGAAATCGGGGGGGGGGGGGGGGGGGTAGTGGCCAAACGAAAACTCAACGGATTCGGAAAAACCACCGCATTTAAAAAAAAAAAGTGTTGCGGGACACGCACTTACCTTCACCAAGTATAGGATCATGAACTCCGACGGGCCTCGGCTGACTTCAGCGCAGCAGCAACACCTGGTGGACGTCGGAGGAACTACCTTAGTGAATCGCTGGAAGACCAGAATCCACCACAGAGAACGCGCCGCTGGATCACGAATGGACCGGGTAAGTAAATCTGCCCCAATGTCTTAGCAACTTGGGAATTACAACAGTGTCCAACCAAGAAAATTGCAAATACCTGAAGTTTCCTCCTTGTGGTGATTTCTTTGATAGTTATTCAGTATTGGTTCATCCGCACTTGTGCTGCCTCTTTTTGCACTTTTTCGTTCTGGTGTAGCCCTGGCCGGTGGCTACTTTTGGATACCAAACAAAAAAATGTTTCATAGAGCAGTCCTCAATCCGTTGACATCACCTCCTTGGCTACGGATCGTCATTTGGGACAAAAGACATCCAACGCGTTTCCGAGGAGAATCGTCTTCCTTCACCGTTAACGGATTGAGGACTGTTCTACGAAACTTTCTTTTGTTTGCTATCTGTAATAAGCGGCCGTCCGAAAGCGCAAAAAGAGGCGGCACAAGTATGGATGAACCAATACTGAATAACTATCGAAGAAATCACCGCAAGAAGGGAACTTCAGGTATTTGCAATTTTCTTGTTCGGACACTTTTGTAATTCCCAAGTTGCAAAGGAGCATAGTTAAAACACATTGAGGCACATTTACTTAATCGGTCCTGCCCGATCCCCGCTGTGTGTTGTCTGACGAGAGTGAACTTTGCCGTGATTCACAAAGATTGTGCGCCTGATTTCCTGCATCTGTCGCTTCCCCGCTCAGGTCCGCCGGAGTTCACCTTCTTCTTCTTGGTGTATGTAAGTGCATTGGTTGCGACACAATTTGAATATTAAATCCCACGCTCAGTCCGAATCAGTCTGAGCGTCCGATGGTCCACCACGCCGATTTCTGTCGCATGAAAGCCAGAGCAATTGTGCCACAATCCGATTGCGTGCAACACAATCCCCAGTTAAATACCTGTCATAGCGGCGCAATTCCCGAAAATTTCTAAAATCTGACGAAAGTGCGATAAGACCCGTATTCCTGTTTTATACACTTTTTGACTGAACCACAGTAGGGATGTACATTTTAACCTGCTGCACCAAACTGTTTACTAAGGGGAACCAGCGCCAGTGAGTCTATTTTTATTGCATTTTCTTTTTAGCCTTACATTCTTAAAACACAAAAGAAACAAAAGGCAATTTTATTGGGTAATGCACATCAAAAAATGAAATTCAGCTAATTTTTGTCTTCAGGACAGAGCACTTTTTCAATTTTGCATGCTCAAATTCCAGAAGACATAACTTTTTTTTATTTTTCAACAGTTGTATTTGCAAATGGATTCATTTATTGGGTGCATATAATCATAACACCATATTAGTCCTTTTCAATGGGGAAGCAATTATTCAGTAGGTTAGTGGGATTAAGGAGATGCCAAACATGTAGAGCGTGGCTCAGCTTCTCCAGGAATCCTCTGCACCTGCACACCAGAAGATTCCCATTGTAAGTATGTACTTGATGATAGATGAAATAATGTATGGATAGGTATATTTTTTGCTTTACATAGTTTATAATTAGCATTTATTAATTCAGGATTTATTTTCAATTCAAAGTTTTCATAGCCATTAGCTGTAGTTACAAATAACCAAATAACAGTGTCAGGATCAGGGGTAATGGACCCACTGAACCACCAAGAGTGGAGTCTAAGTGGCACCCGGTTTGCACTTGAGCTTGCCGCAAAGCGGGTTGGACTTACTGCTGCGGGATACCACCAGCGAAGGCAGCCAAAGCGAAGTACAGAATCGTTCAGTAGGATCTTGGTCGGGGACAGACAGGAGATCAGGACAGGCGACACAGAATCGAATTGAGGTACAAGGCAGAAGGTTAGGGCAGGCAGCAGAGGAGCGAAGTTAGGAACAGAACCGGGGTCACAACGGGAAATCACTATAAACTCACATGACATAGGGATTATGCATTACCCCATTACTAAGTGTTGGGTAAAAGATATGGAAATATGAAAATTAGGAGTAGAATAAGGTGCACATCCTCTGACATTACTATCCCTTTCCCCAAATCCAGGTCCAGAGCCTAATGTCATAAACCACCATCCTCACAGGACCAAACACCTATCATAATACCTGATGTTAGTACAGAGGTTTCTACACAAATCCATTACAGAGATCAGAAAAAACCTAGTGTCTTCTACAGCTAAGGTCACATCTAAAACCTCCCATCTTTATACATCAAAGAAAAATGTGGTATAATTCATATTTTGAAAACTACATCCAGGTATCTGCTGTTACTGTAGCAAAGACAACTTAATTGAACCTCTACAAGAGGGAGCAATTAAACAATTTCGAAATCATTGATATCTCCATGTGTGATTTGTAGGTAAATGTGTCAAAAAAAGGACATTACCAAACACATGGACTTACTCATGTCATCACAGGCTTGGGGAGGGTGGTTAGGGGGGATGTTGGAACCCTTGTTAGGTGGAAGTGTAAAAATAGCAAATTGTCATTGTTATGGGATCTATAAAGGATGGGTTTCTGCTTCCCCACCTAATTAAGTCCCCACCTAACTTGTCTTCAACTTTGTGTCAAACAATAATAATTTTGTAAAAAATCATGAAAATATATTTTTAACCTAAAACTCAAATCAATGCCAATGTTTAAGAATGTAAAAAAAATAATAAGTCAAACGGGGCAAATTTATATATTCCACAATACAGAACATCACCAAGAATTTATAATCCAAATAAAACAAAATCCAACTAAAACAAACGCCATGCAATACTTAGTTGTAATCCTCAAATATGTCAAAAAATATATAATGCACAAAGAAAAAAAGCTCCTAACCTGTAAATATTTTTTCCCTAGAAAGGACAGGGTGCCATGTAAGCAAAAATAACTTTTTAATTAATACATACACCCCCCTTTATGCAACATTTTATCACTGTGATAAAAGGCAAAAATTACATGAAAATTCAAAAATTACACTAAACTATGTACAAATCCAGATCCCCTATATAAAAAAAAATGTACTCTCCTAAAAACAGTAAGACGTGAGTAGATATCACATATGCGTATATACACAAAAATATGCAGCAGAGGAAATGTTAAATCCGCAGGGTTATTGTTACATCTGTGTCAGCGTTTTCCTTGGCTCATGCTGGGAGATTGAGGAAACGCTGATTTTCTATGTGCCTCATTGTCTTTGGTAATGTGAACAGTGGTTTATGTGCTGGGCTAATTCACCACATCCATCTCTCTGCAGCCTTGCTCTGGATCAGCAATGATTAACATACTGGGGCACATTAACTTACCCGGTCCTGTCGCAATCCCGCGATGAGTTGTCCGTCGAGGATTTGGGTCTGGCGCTATTCACTTGGCCTGCTTTATACCCTGACAATTCCATTGTGTTATCCCGAATATTTCCTTTTTGCCCATTTTGCGCCAAATTGCCCCAGGTTTTTGGTGCACACAATCGTATTGTGGTGCATCACCGCCGGCTTGCACGCAACAGAAATCAGGGGGCATGGCCGTCGGACAACCCAGCGAATTCGGAAAAACCGCAGAATTTAAAAAACAAAATGTGTCGCAAGATCACGAACTCACAAGCACCAGGAAGAAGAAAGTGAACTCTGAACTCGGCACAGCAGCGACACCAGCAGGAACTCAGACGCACGACCTTAGTGAATAGCGCCAGCCCCAAATCCTCGACGGACAACTCACCGTGGGATTGCGACAGGACCGGGTAAGTAAATGTGCACCAGTATGTTAATCATTGCTGATCCAGAGCAAGGCTGCAGAGAGATGGATGTGGTGAATTAGCCCAGCACATAAACCACTGTTCACATTACCAAAGACAATGAGGCACATAGAAAATCAGCGTTTCCTCAATCTCCCAGCATGAGCCAAGGAAAACGCTGACACAGATGTAACAATAACCCTGCGGATTTAACATTTCCTCTGCTGCATATTTTTGTGTATATACGCATATGTGATATCTACTCACGTCTTACTGTTTTTAGGAGAGTACATTTTTTTTATATAGGGGATCTGGATTTGTACATAGTTTAGTGTAATTTTTGAATTTTCATGTAATTTTTGCCTTTTATCACAGTGATAAAATGTTGCATAAAGGGGGGTGTATGTATTAATTAAAAAGTTATTTTTGCTTACATGGTACCCTGTCCTTTCTGGGGAAAAAATATTTACAATACTGACCCCTGTGGCACTCCACTGGTTACATCAACCCAATCTGAGAATGTGCCATTAATGACGACCCTCTGTTTTCTATCACTAAGCCAATTACTTAACCAAATACACAGATTTTCTCCTATTCCCAGCAGTCTCATTTTATATACCAACCTTTTATGTGGCACGGTGTCAAATGCCTTTGAAAAGTCCAGATATACAACATCCACAGCGTCCCCCAGATCCAGTCTTGAACTTACCTCCTCGTAGAAACCAATCAGATTAGTCTGACAGGACCGATCTCTCATAAACCCATGCTGACGCTGGGTTATAAGATTGGCCACAGTGAGACACTCCAGGATAGCATCTCTAACAAACCCCTCAAATATTTTCCCCACCACAGAAGTTAGACTCACGGGTCTGTAGTTTCCAGGATCGCTATTTGATCCTTTCTTGTATATTGGTACCACATTTGCTATGCGCCAGTCCTGTGGAACATAACCAGTCCTCAGTGAATCTTCAAATATTAAAAATAACAGTCTGTCTATCACGGTACATAGTTCATGCAGAACCCAGGGTTGTATGCCATCCGGCCCCGGTGATTTATCTATCTTAGTGGTTGCGAGGCGGCGCCGCACCTCTTCCTGGGTTAAACTGTTGACATTCCAAAAAGAATTTACATTATTCCTCATTGTGTCTTCCACCAGGGGATTTTCCTGGGTAAAGACAGTTGAGAAGGCGACATTCAGTAGACTGGCCCTTTCCTCATTCCCTTCCACCATGACCCCCATGTTATTTCTAAGGAGGCCCACACACTCTGTTTTTAGTTTCTTATCATTTATATACTTGAAAAATAATTTTTTGCAGCCTTTATCTGCTTTTTACAGGATTTATTTTTCTCTCTATAATCCTGTAATGCCTCATCGCTACCTTCATGTTTTAGCACCTTAAACGCCTTATCTTTCTCGCTTATTGCTTTCTTTAAAAGACTAGTTAGCCACATTGGCTGTTTCTTGTTCCTCTTATGCTTTTTCCCATAAGGTATGTGTTTCTCACAGGACTTTTTCAGAATATATGAGAAAAATTCCCATTTTTGGGGGGGAGGGGGGCTTTTGTCTTTGAGAACATTATCCCAGTCTATGCCTTTAAGGTCTTCCCTTAGTTGCTGAAAATTTGCCCTCCTGAAGTTTAGAGTGTTGGTTGCCCCTTCCCTGACGCTCTTAGTAAACCGTAGTACAAAATCAATGATATTATGATCACTATTCCCCAGGTTCCCCCCAACCTGTAGTTTTGATACCCTATCAGGTCTGTTGGTTAGGATAAGGTCCAGCAGTGCCCCCCCTCTTGTTGGCTCCAGGACTATTTGCGGCAGGTAATTGTCTTTTGTTGTTGACAAGAACCTGCTACCTTTGAAGGACCTGCATGTTTCTGCCCCCCAGTCAATATCTGGGTAATTGAAGTCCCCCATGATAAGTACTTCACCATGCTTTGAAGCCGCATCCATTTCACTTATCAGCATTTCCTCTGTTGCCTCCATTATATTTGGAGCCTTATAACAAACCCCTAGTAATAATTTATTATTCTTTTTCCCTCCCCTTATCTCCACCGA
The DNA here is from genome assembly GCF_040894005.1 of Engystomops pustulosus. NCBI lineage: Eukaryota > Metazoa > Chordata > Amphibia > Anura > Leptodactylidae > Engystomops > Engystomops pustulosus. Next base: position 122,060,866 of record NC_092414.1, read on the forward strand.
TAGGGACTCCACATTTGCATTTGCGTTCCTGATGTCATCTCGCAGGACGGGCTTGAGGCGAGAATTCACATATAAACAAACCCCTCCCCCTTTTTTATTTATACGATCCTTTCTAAAAAGACTATAACCATCTATAGCAACAGCCCAGTCAAAGCTACTGTCCAGCCATGTCTCGTTGATACCCACTATATCATATTTCCGCTCCAACATCAAGAGTTCCAGTTCCTCCATTTTGTTTGTGAGGCTTCTGGCATTTGTGTACATGCACTTTATATGGTTTTCCCTGTCCGTATTCCTTTTGTCTCTCTATCTACACTGTCTCTTTGCCCTGCACAAGTGTAGTTGCCCTCCCCCCAGGTCTCTAGTTTAAACACTCCTCCAACCTTCTAGCCATTTTTTCCCCCAAAACAGCTGCACCCTCCCCATTGAGGTGCAGCCCATCCCTACTGTAGAGCCTGTAGCCGACAGAGAAGTCAGCCCAGTTCTCCATGAACCCAAAACTCTCCTTCCTACACCAACTTTTGAGCCACTTATTTACCTCTCTGATCTCCCGCTGCCTTTCTGGTGTGGCACGTGGTACAGGCAGTATTTCGGAGAAAACTACCTTTGAGGTCCTTGACCTGAGCTTATGGCCTAAATCCCTGAAATCATTTTTAAGGACCTTCCACCTACCTGTTACTTTGTCATTAGTGCCAATGTGGACCATGACCGCTGGTTCCTCACCAGCCCCTCCCAGTAATCTGTCAACCCGATCCGCAACATGCCGAACCCGAGCACCTGGCAAACAACACACTGTTCGGTATGCACGGTCTTTGTGACAGATTGCCCTGTGTGTTCCCCTAATAATCGAATCTCCCACTACCAGCACCTGTCTGACCTTGCCTGTGCTTCCATTACCCTTCTTACCGGAGCAGACAGTCCCCTGGTTGCTAGAGGCCACGTCTTGCTGCAGCATTGCTACCCCAGAGCTGATATCCCCCTCATCTGCCAGCCTGGCAAACTTATTGGGGTGCATCAGATCAGGACTAGACTCCCTACAACTCTTCCCTCTACCCCGCCTTCTCCATGTTACCCAACTAGCTGCCCCCTCACTCTGCACCTCCATACTTCCCTCCCCACACCCATCTTCCCCAGAGAGTTTGTGCTCCAGGAGCAGCAAACTTCGCTCCATATTGTCAATTGCCCGCAGCCTTGAAACTTGCTCATTTAGATCCAGAATCTGGGCTTCCAGATGAGCAATTTTCACACATCCCACACAGCAGTATTCCCCCTCGAATGGCTGTTCATGGAAAGCATGCATGGCACAGGATGTACACTGTGTAGCAATGCCACTTATGGAGTCCATTGTTCTAATGGGGATTACAATAGAAATATGCACAGAAGAAGAATTTACAGTCAAAGTAACACAAAATACAGCAGTTACCTGCTAAAGCCCCTCAATCTTAAGTCCCTTAAACCTAAGTCACACTTAGGACTCTGCACACACTTCGGATCAATGCACACTCGCCACCAAGCTCACACTCTCGCTTTTCTGATGCTTTTTTAAAGGTAATGTGCCACAAAACTCTGCAGAGCTCACTGCAACAAGATCTGGCTGCTATCTCAGTTGTGACCCACATTGTTTACCACCCTCATTGGGTTTATCTGTTTGTTTGTCTGCACTGTGCCCTAGGGAGGGATTGCCTTCGTAGTTGTCCCGTATTACCTATGATATGCAGAGGCAAGCAGTGCTGTTGGAGATTTAGGGTATACTGTCAAGTCCAACAACACCAAAACAAAGAGCTTTAAAAAAATTATAATAGTACTTTATTAACATACCAAAATAATACACATAAGCGACTTCCAGTAGAAGTTCCTAGAAGTATGAACATAAGTGTCAAGTTCGCTAGGGATAATGCTGGGACTTCTGGTTCTTCTGCTGGTGCCAGCAGCGTTCTCCGACCCCCGGCGCATATCCGCACAAACTCCACCTCTCGTCCCTGGCAGCGGCTGCTAAGATCTTGCGCTGTCTAGGAGTTGTGTTCGGAACTGCTGGGACTTGTGGTACTTCTGCATGGTGCCTGGTATTCTGCACCATGAGGGGTTAATTCCCAGAAGCTGTCCAGCTCCTATCAGGTTCTGCAGGTAGAGTTCTGGCTGCATAAATTGCAGCATCACTAATCACCTGTGCCAGTGTTTGAAATCCCTTCATCACTCGCACGCTGCATTAGGTTGTATTGACTCTTTTCTTACTGATTTTGCTCTTGACGTACCCTCTCGTTGTGACTCCGGCTAGTTTACCATTCTTTTGTGTTTTATGTTTGTCAGTCTGTTTGTGTTTCCCTTCCCACACTTATCCAGTGTATTTCGAGTCTTCAAGTAGTCGTCCCACGGTTTAGCGTGGGGGGGGCTATAGGAAGGGACAGAGGTTGGGACAAGCTCAGGGCACACGATCCCCTGTCTTCTGTGTTACCCAACCCTAACAATAAGGAGAATAAAGGTATCGCAGGTGGAAAATGGGACTGGCACTGAGTACCTATGACTCCCCCTCCTCCATATGCCCCAAAATCAAAGATATGCCAGAAAAAAATATTTTTTCCAATGAATGCTCCGTCCAAAATAGGACCGGTAAAGGGAAGATAGACCCAATTGCACATGAATCTCTACAATAAACCGGAGGTACAGTCCGGTATTTAATAAATATCAATAGTGCAGGTCAAACTTACCCGAAGGCATTGTGAAGGTAGGCAAAGAGGCGGTCAGAGGGGAGGCCAGAAGATACACCTTGACGCGCATTTCGCACTGATGCTTCGTCAAGACCTCCTAAGTGTGACCTGCACTATTGATATTTTCCACCTGGGACACCTCGATTCCCCTTATGTTCATACTTCTAGGAACTTGTACTGGAAGTCGCTTATGTGTATTATTTTGGTATATTAATAAAGTACTATTATTATTTTTCTTAAAGCTCTTTGTTTTGGTGTTGTTAGTTCTTGATTTTTGAGGGCAGATGAGACTGCATATGTGGGCTTTTTTGGTTTTTTATACTGTCCAGTCTGTTGTTTTTGTCCCGTGCCCCATTAGAGATACATTATTATACACCCCCTTACACATTAGTAACCCAATTTCAAATCTATACATCCACAAACCAAGCTAATAAGATAACAAAGGTCATTTTTAGATGGGTGTTATATCTACGCCATTGTATTAGCAGTACATTAACGGAATCTCCTGTAGTTCATAAGAATTTGAGTAAGAATTCCATAATGTAAGTATAAACAATTGAGGGATGGTGTAAAATAAAAACAGAAATGTATGTGTATTTTACATGTTATATGCAACTTTCTTTCAGGGAGCTTTAGATATTAACTGTTAAAATGACAGTCAGGAGTGATTTATATATACTGGAAATTGTCATTTTACATATAAATATCTCTGGATCCTTGGCACCTTGAAACACAGTATTAGATTCCTATGAATGTATATTCTAGGTGTCAGGGATCCAGAGTTATGGCTCCTAGAATCCAGCGTGTATCTCATACTTTCTTGGCCACTGGGGTGCCAGCCTGTGAGGATGTATGATGTACATCCTTGCCAAAACATGGTTAAAGGGAATCTGTCAGCAGTTTTGACCATACTAAGCTGCAGACAGTCTTAAGTATTGTCCATGGAGAACCTTGTAACCACTCAGTGAAATGCAATCCAGGATTGTAGCTGGACATGAACCTGGATAACTCACAAAATGGATGTTTCCTGTTTTACCTAACATTATAGACTAAGTAATTATGTCTGGCTAAGGAGTTAAACCAATTATGGTAACTAGTGCTAAATATGTATGATCAAAATGCAGGCAGACTCCCTATGAATGGGTATTCAAGCTCATACAAATAAATTCTAGTCTTTTCCATATTTAAAGTGTAAAATACTTTAGGAGGGAGGAGAGATTTTAACTTTTTCCATTGTGGTCGGCATTTTACATATTGATGCAGATGTTACTTTGTTGTTATGGCAGGATATAGGAAAGTCATCTGGGTTTCTGCTTTGTGCTAACAGTAACCCAGCATAGAAGTAATATATGTGTCAGGATCAGTGGATCCTCTGGACCACCGCGGGAGGTGGAACTAGCCAACACCCGGGACCGGAGCCTAGCGGCACCTGGTATTCACCAGAGCCCGCCGCAACGCGGGTTGGACTTGCTGCGGCAGGATACCACCAGGACGTTCCCAAGTGTGACCGCGGTGGCAGCCGAGGTCGAGGTACCTTAGCGGATGACGATCACGTAGTCAGGTCCAGACACAGGGTCAGGGCAGGCGGCAGAGATGCAACGTCAAGTCCAAGTCCGAGTTCAGCAACAGGAGGTCCAGGCAGGCGGGAACGGGAACACAGGCACACGGAGGAACTTGGGTAAGACGGCAACACAGGACTCAGGAGCGGGGACACACAGGAACGCAGGAATACACAGGAATGCAGGAATACACAGGAACGCAGGAATAGACAGAAATACTCGCTTGGAAGCTTTCTCTAAGGCCATGAGGCACAAAGATCCGGCAGGGAATAATGGGAGACATAGGGTTAAATACCAAACAGGAAATGACCAGCACCACTCACCTGCGCGCTGGCCCTTTAAATCTGGAGACACTGCCGCGCGCGCGCCCTAGATAGCGGGGCCGCGCGCGGGACCTAGTCCGGACGGGAGCGGGAGCCAGGCGAGGTGAGTGCACGGGAGCGGGACCGGGGCAGCGGAGAGAGACACGGGTGCACCCGCGATCCGTGGTATGGATCGCGGTGGTGCCAGTGACAATATGATTACATATTTTAAGTGATTTTATTATGCCATCACAGACATGCAACTTTTTGGGTATAGAAAAACATTTTAAGTTTTTATAAATCCCTCTGTTTTTATTGGTTCTATAATCTCTATCTGTTTGCTGGCATTGAATTTACTCCCAGTGAGTAAAAATCTGTCCTGGCCATGTGATGGACACATCTGCAGGATACACATGGTAATGAGTTCAGCCAGAATGCCCACAGAACAGCAGATGGTAAGTTCTACTCCATCTTTCTAAAATACATGATATAAAGTTATGTTACTTTCAGAAATAACAGTTTCCACTTAATTGATTAACTACATTTTCCGTTTTTAGCTGAAGGAAAACCTTGTTAAATATTCTTATTGGGTTTCCACAGCAACAAGTAATGCAGGCTATAAGACTTTTTGAAATTATTGAAACTTTCACAAATTGCTCATGAAATGTTTGTTTTGTTTATAACCTTTTGTGCAAAACTATTTTTGCTCCATGATGTTTTCTTTTAACAATTATTTTATAGAAGTGTTTTTCTTCCTTAACTTTAATTAGGCATAAGTAAACAAGTAATATTCCTTATGTCTTTGCTTTAATATAACAAAGCAGGTCTAAAGGACAAGCCCCTTAATTAACTGGATAAAGACCACCCACTGACTTTAGACTTCTACTGGTGTGGGGCCCGAGTCTCCTGCCACGTCTTTCAATAAGTGCAGGAGAGAAGCCTAAGTCTCTAGCTGTCAGAGACAACTGAAGACATCTCTATTCACAGAAGTATGAAAAATAAGGAGAAATTAAGACTTTTCTTTCATATGAAAGGTTTTCCTTTTTGTAACCTATGTTAATTTTGTATCTCTGTTAACACCCCAATGGAAAGAATAGAGTATATTTGTGATTTCGAGCACACAGTGAAAGCCTTGAAAACAGAGCCCCCCCCCCCCCAAGAATCAGACGCAAATGCTGTTTTTAATCAATTTCACCGCATTTGGAATTTTATTCCAGGTTCACAGTGAACGACGTTGAAAATCAATTACCACTATTCAGAAGTACAGTTTTTTATGCAGAAAACAAACCATCATACATCAATGTTCATGGAAAAAGAAAGTTATGGATTTTTGAAGGTAGGTCACGAATTACAGAAATGGAAAATGGAAAAAGTTAATTGGAGGGAAGGGTTTATTATTTCCCAATAAAAATCTCTACACTATGAAAAACATCACTGTAGTTGCTTTGTTTACTCAAGACTATACATAGTATTGCAGTATATGGTGGGGATGATCAGACACTCTAGGGCTCAAGTACCCGTGGGGGGGGGGGGGGAGTCTAAAAATACAGTAAAGAAAAAGTTTAACCCCTTAACGACTTGGCCTTTTTTAGTTTTTTCACTTCCATTTTTCACTCCCCACCTTCAAAAATCTATAACTTTTTTATTTTTCCACATAAAGAGCTCTGTTATGGCTTATTTTCTGCGTAACAAATTGCACTTCGTAGTGACGGTATTTAATATTCCATGGCGCGTATTGGGAAGCGGGAAAAAAATTCCAAATGCAGTGAAAATGCATGCCCCAAATGACAGATCTACTTTATTCTTTGGGTTGCTACGATCACAGGGATACCACATTTGTACAGGTTTTATAATGTTTTCATACATTTAAAAAAATTAAAACCTCCTGTACAAAAATTTTTTTTGTGATTTTGCCATATTCTGGCGCTAATAACTTTTTCATACTTTGGTGTACGGAGCTGTGGGTGGTGTCATTTTTTGCGACTTTTGATGGCGTTTTCATTGCTATCATTGTTAGGACTGTATGTCCTTTTGATTATTTCCGCTATTTTCCGTTACGGGGTTAAACGCAGTGAAAAACCGTTATTATATTTTGATAGATCGGACATTTTCGGATGCGGCGATACCTAATGTGTTTATGATTTTTACTGTTTATTAATATTAATATCAGTTCTAGGGAAAGGGGGGTGATTTGAATTTTTAGTTTTTTTTAATATAATTTTTTTTTTTACTTTTTTTTACTTTTACTTTAACTATTTTTCAGACTCCCTAGGGTACTTTAACCCTAGGTTCTATGATCGATCCTACCATATACTGCCATACTGCAATATGGCAGTATATGGGGATTTTACTCCTCATTCATTACAATGTGCTGATAGCACATTGTAATGAATGGGTTAAAACGAGACAGCTTCGGGCCTTCGTGAGACCCGATGCTGTCATGGCAATGGATCACCGCTCCCCGTGACGTCATCGGGGAGCGAAGATCCGCGGCAAGATGGCGGCGCCATCTTTTTGAAGCCTCCGGCAGCATTGCCGGCGACGATTGCCGTGAAAGCACCCGCGATCGGTGCTAGAAAAATGGCACACTAAAAAATGGGGGAAGTGCACCATTATATACATATTATAATGCACATTGTATAGCATAGTATGTAAATAACATATATGTGATGTATAAAGGCTGTATGCATATGCTTTACTTGTATACAGTGTGTGGTGGGTGTTGGTCGCATAAAAGCACAGCACACACAGATCTACTACATCCATGCATTTAAACACACAGCTCTGCTACATTCACACACACATACATACAGAAATAGGAACACACTCATCGCTGCTATACATACACATATAGGAATACACTGGGAAATAATAATAATTCCTTTATTTATATAGCGCACACAGATTATGCAGTGCTGCACACAGCTTGCCAAATTGGTTCCTGTCGCCATGGGGCTCACAATCTAAACAACCTACCAGTATGTTTTGGAGAGTGGGAGGAAACCCACACAAACACAGAGAGAACATACAAACTCTTTGCATATGTTGACCTAGGTGGGACTTGAACCCAGGACTCCAGTGCTGCAAGGCAGAAGTGCTACACACTCAACCACCAGGTACTGCTACATACATTGTGCACTGCTATACAAAATGGGCACTGCTACATACAAAATTCACATATAAGGAACACACTCGGCACTACTGTACACATAAACACACACAGCTCTGCTATACACACATAAGTAGCACACTGGGCACAAATATACACATAAACACACACAGCTCTGCTATAAACGCATAAATAACACACTGGGCCCAACTATACACATAAACACACACACAGGACACATAAGGAATACACTGGACACTTCTATGCACATAAACACATACACAGAACACCCCCCCCCATCCTCCCCTCTTCTTCTTCTTACTCTGTCCCAGCGCAACATGTCCCTATCCTTGGCAGCATGAGGACCTTCAGTGATGTAGGAAGTAGTGATGTGTTCTTCACGAATGAGCTGGCACTAAGAGCAGGCTCTTGTTCGTGAATGACGTGAGCCAGCTCACCTAAGTGAGCCAATGGCTCATTTAACCCCACCCCTAACCGGCTCACCACACCCCTTACTTATAATAATAAATAGTACAGGTAGTCCAAGAGAATCTTTAGCAGAAGTAAACCCCTTTGTAGCTTTCCAGGAAAGCTCTGCAACAGCAGACTTCTTATACATCCCTAATGAGGACAATCCCAGTCATCTGGGTTTCCTGAGTCTGCCCCCTCCTGCTATGGACAGGAGGGGATGGGAATAGAAAGTTCCACTGCCAGCCTACCTGCGATTCCCTAAAAAAATCCACCCTAGTGCACAGCACTTGAACAATGCACAAGATTTTCTCATCTCACCCATTTGAACAATCTGGGTGAGATGTAAATCCCTTCCATTATCTGACCGACCATTGGCTTACATATCCCCCCTTCTTCTCCAAACCGCAGGGCTGAGTATTTGTGTCCATTATGAAGTGTGCCCTTGACAGGGCATCAACATTTCCCAGATTCTATGGTGAAAACAAAATTTTGTAAGGACAGACACCACCTGGTAACTCTGGCTATCCTTGAGAGGGGCATGGTCTGTTACCAAGTTAAACTTTCTGCCCAGCAGGTAATATTTCAGGGCATCCAGTTAATGGCCAAGCACTCCCTTTCCACAATTGCATAGATTTTCTCAGCAGGGGACAGTTTCCGGCTCAGGTGCATCACTGGATGCTCCTCATCATTTACAACCTGGGACATGATTGCTCCTAGAACTTCATCCGAGGCATCTGTCTGCACAAGAAATTCAGGGGTTGCCAGCACTGGCAGTTGGCATAGGGAAAACTTTAACCTATGGAATGCATCCTCTGCAAAACATTTCTAAATCCTGCTTTGGGCCTCTTCCACTTTTTGCAGTTGTTTTTTTACAGAGGTCTGTATGTGGGCAATTTTAAACAGCTGCATAGCTCTTTTATCACTGTTGACATAAAAGGTTTGCCCTACTCAGTCAGTATTTCATTTTATATGCCTGTCTTAGAAAATATATAGAACAACTCAAGGGCAATACTCTTTAATGCAGTATTACGCAAGGGTACCACCTCAGGACAGCAAGTAGCATAATCTAAGAAAACCAGGATATAATGGTGACCTCTAGCTGACTTTACTATTGGACCCACCAAGTCCATAGCAATCCTTTCAAAAGGTATTTCAATGATGGGTGGTGGAACAAAAGCACTATGGAAATATAGGGTTAGGAAATGTACCTAACATGTAGGACAGGACACACAGTAGCCCATTACTTGCCCATACAAGCCTAGCCAATAAAACCTTTGGAGAATCCTCTTCTGTGTTTTTTCTGTCCCTAGGTGACCCCCAAGCACATGATTACGGGCCATATAAACTACGTTATGGCTTAGGTACAAGAAGCAGCTCCTCAATTTCAGCATTACTTTTGTAACTCGATAGAAGAGTGATTATTCATGGCAAAATGTGGAAATTGGTGGTCAGCTTTAGGTTCCTGAAACAAAATATATTTCTGCGTCATTGTCTCTACAGCATTCTCAAGGTATATTTGTTTCACAATGCATAAAAAACAAATGGTAGATTTCCTTTAATGCATACAATTTATATAATTATAGATGCAAAAATATCCTTGTCAAATGTGAAAACTTTATTCCTACTGAAAAGTAAATTTAGTAAACAAGTGCTGACAGTTTTTCTGTGGTAGAACTTTTCTTTGTAAATCCAAGTGCGTAACTATTAATAATATAAAGTGATTAATTTTAAGTTTAGTTTTTAATTAGTTTTCCATTTTATTTAATCTTTACATACTGTATATTCAAACAAGAACATAACTTAATTCTGTTGTGTACTACTGCCATCTACTTTTTACAAAGTGTATAGCTGGCACAGATACTTCTGAAATGATTTGGCTTCAACGTGGAGATTCGTTTACTCCTACACTTACAAACAAGAACTGTATAGGTATGTGCAATGTGACAATTGAGGCATATTATTAACAAAAACTCCATGAAGAATCCATACCGGGATATTGGACAGTGTACAGCAACAAGTAGTTTATAGCTGAGGGAGGGATGGAACCTCAAAACTGAAAATTATGGCCATTCTGTCACAGGTGTTCCTGCGATCCCCTCTCCTGGGTTGCAGGCACACCATGTGCCTCCCTGTGCCCCCTCTTCCCTGCAGCATCCTCACTCACCTCTCGGCATTCCTCCGGCAGTCTCATCGCTCCAGCATGCACATCCCTGCCTCCCAGGGCAACCGCGCACCAGCGTTCTTAGATTTAAAGGGCCAAAACAATGATAATTGGCTGGCTGCCTTTCCTGTTAAATTCCTGGACCGCTCCTGTCTCCCCTGCCGGATCTTTGTGCCTCATCCTTTAGAGAAACCCTATGTCTTGTGATTGTCTGCTGAATTCCCGTTGTGACCCCGTTTCGCGCTCCTGTGCTGCCTGACCTTCCGCTATGTCCCTGATCCCGTGCTGCATGTCTGAAACACATAGGTTGTATTTTCACTGCAACTATGGTCTGCAAGTATGTAGTGTGCTTTTAATAAAGATGTCGAAATAGAAACCAAAAATTTTTAATTCTGCCTCTGGTGCGGAAGCTGGTTCATTTGTTTCTTCAAATGGAAGATCGCCAAGTCCAGGTGAGGCTACCTTCATATCTACAGCTACTGATGTCCCCTCTATATCAGCATCCCACAGGGCTCTGTCCTGGGGCCCCTGCTCTTCACCCTCTACACCTCTGGCCTGGGACACCTAATTAAGTCCCAATGCCTTTCAGATGCAGATGATACAGAGATCTTTATTTCTGGTCCAGATATCTCCTCTCTTTTACACTGAATTCTAGAGTGTCTGTCAGCCATATCCTCCTTTTTTTAATTCCCATTTTCTAAAACTTAACATGAACAAAACAGAAATCATAATCTTTCCTCCATCTAACACATCCCTACCACCTGACCTAACCATCACAATTCACGGCACCACACTCTCCCCAGTCCCTAAAGTCCGCTGCCTTGGAGCCACCTCTAACTCTGCCTTATCATTTAAGCCTCACATACAGGCCCTTACTACAACCTGCCTCCTCCATCTCAAGAACAGCTCTCGCTATTGACCCTTCCTCAATCCAGAGTCTACAAAATTACTAATCCATACCCTCATCTCTTGCTTGGACTACTGCAACACTTGTCTCTGTGGTCTCCCAGCTATATACTTCATACACACATTGTACTTCATATGTGGTGGTAAACTGCTATATAGGCACACAACCAGGCATAGAATGAAAGCTATGCCATTTAGAGATTTGGAATGTCACAGTTACAGGTTATAATATGAGGGCTTATTATTTGTGGGGTGAGACACAGGGAGCATCGATCCTCGGCAATATGACACCGCCCATCAGAGGGAAAATACCTGCGATCGGTGCTAGCAACGATTGTGGGTGTTACCGGTAAGTCTTTGCTGCAATGTGCAGTAAACACTTACCGGCTATGGAGAGGGCTCAGCCCGTGAGCCCTCCCCATGCACCCGCACCCAGAATGTGACGTACCGTTACATCACATGCCGTGATTTGATTTGATTCGGTTCAAACCAAATTTTATCTGAAAATAACTGGGTCGAATCAAATTTTGATAAATTCGCCCATCTCTACTTAAGACCATCTGTTAAACACTGTATTGTGTCTGCAATCTGTGTACGAACCACATGGTAGTGGAAGAACTCATTGCCAGTGATGTATGCAGAATATACTCTAACCTAATTATATGAGACACATTATATAGAGTATACTGAATGTGAGTGAAATTCCCTTTGATCACAACATAAGTTAAATCCTTTTTACTGAATAGATTTTTTATAAGCCAGTATAATTACATATGCTATCTTTTGTTTAATTCTAAAGATAATAGCGGTTCTATGTTTTACTGCAGTAGACTGTCTGCCAGCTCTTCTCAATTAAAAACATTTTGGAGACATTTTAGACCATTCTCATGAGCCCATACCGCTTATTCGTCCTCATGTCACCCATGTTTATTACAAGTAAACCTGACAGATGGTCGAAGGATCACTTAGCACTTCTACCAATCGTTTTTGCCACTAAGACAGAATAAGTGTCGCTGAGTAATGTACTTTAATGGTCTTTTATAGGTTGAAGCCTCTACTACTGTATATGTAAGATGACAATAGTTTATCTAAGATCATTACATTTACATGGCAATACAAATTATGTCCTCAACAATCTTATGTATATTTTTATTTGTTCCAAGATCATGTTTAGAACATTTTGTTGTTGCTTATTATAACTATGTTTTATTTTTAAGTAGGGGTGTTTTTTTTATACATAATTAGTTTTTTAACAATATGTCATTTCTTAGACTCACAAGGCAAAACTGACATGTAATCACTTGACACATATAATACTATGTACCACTTACGTACTACAGTGTATTGTATGTAGCCTAATATGAAAGCAAAAGAAGATTCCAGCTCACCTCAAGCCTTTCTTATGTACGGAACCGGCACAGAACCCACCTTGTTTGAGGCAAAGGAATATAAAAATAATCTGATGGTCCAGCCAGATTCCAAAGTGTATTTAAAGTTTATTAAGTTCAATCTTTACATCCACAGTGTAATTCCTTATCTCCACCAACGCGTTTCAAATGGTATAACCATCCTTAGTCATGGTCTGTCCAAACTAAGTCGTGTCTGCATCTTTATGCACTGATAAATTGTGGAAGGAATCGTGCAGGAAGTCTGCATCCAAAGCTATAGTTGGTCAGAAAAATACAGAGTAATACAAGTGCTTTCTATTATATAAAACATATATCTTTGTTACAACATGTTATATATTTTAAAACAAGAAAATAAGAAACAAAATATACATTAAGTATATAAGAAGAAGAGAACCCTGATGCTTCCGGTTACCAGGGCAACATAGGCGCCACTTGTGTAAGTCATGTGATAAGATCACGTGAGAAAACTGAACATGTGACAGCGGCTGTGAAGAATTCCCTGTGACGGCCGGCCCGGGATAGGAGAAGAAGAAATCCCCCGGGGAATCACATCTGCAGGAGACTCATGGGCGCCGGACACCATGGTAAGTATATGAATACTAAGCGTCCATGGTAATGTTATTCCTTGCACCTCCGTTGCCATGGTAATCCCGGAGTATCCTAGGTAAGTAACACGAATCTGAAGGAAATAAATAAACATTAACAAAATTGGCCCATGATGAATAATAAGGCATAGATGCCAAATCAATAACAGTGAATAATATGTCACTCCTGGGGACTGCTGAAAGTTTGGGCTAGGGAATGGGTTAAAATCATCATTGGGCTAGCAGGGGAGGAGTCTCACATCAGTTCTTGTGCGTGCTGGCATCCTCATTCGTTACCACCCCCCTATTAGAATATGGCCACTCACTTTAGTCACCTCAGTCATGTCTCCTCCCCGCAGTCGAAACACACCCACTTGGGTCAGGCTGTCAGCGGACCGCATCTTTCTCTCAGTCTCCCTTTGGCATGGTCTGTGAAACTAGCGACCCTGGTCTCTGTTCCCTATGTAAGTCAATCTGTCTCATTACAAAACAGATGTACACTACACTGTCAGGTCCTGTCTCCTCTTTATCTCATCTAGACACTCGAGACTCTCCCTTCACCATCTCCAGTGTTATGTGCTTTCTATAAAGTTCTGGCCAGACTCCAACATCTCAAACAGAAGTCAGGTACACTTGTGTTGGTTTTTCGTCATAAAGGAATTAAAGTCAGTCATAGGCTCTGTAATACAGTTGGGGGGCTTGTTCTTGCTTAGTCTGTTCGTGGGGTACACAGGAGGACATCACATCATACTGTATTCTTCTATCACAAGCAAATTCTTCAAGTCTTTTTATATTGTCAGGAAGAACTCTAAACGCAGGCCCCCCTTTTTGTAAACAATTTACACTGTCTGTTCTGTCCTAAGCACAACACAGATCGCTTCAAGGCCAGATCTCACACACATTGATAACACAGCTCAGGCAGAGCCCAGCACAGCTGCCCCTGGATCTGACCATCGTTAGCTCTTTAAACTCCAGAAAGCAGTTACCAGAGACATTGCAACATGTTTTATAGTAATTTTTCTCTAATTGTCAGGATCAAATAAGTTTTAATTAGACCATACCCAAATAAACAACGTCCCACACTCCAAGACCCTTAGCAAATGTTTGAAATTGTTTAAATATCACCTTAGCTGGCGTTTATTCCAAACGTCTGCCAGGACGCTTCAAGGGTGCTCAGCTGCTATCCTACCATAAAGTCCCACAAGCAGCCTTTATGGCTGCCCTCAGAGTAGAATCATAGGCAATTATCTTTCAGGGACTTGAAGGGAATATAACTGTCTTACGATGGCTGCCACTGAAGGATGGTAGGGCGTGTCATCTTCTCTAACCACCAGATACAGGGGTGGAGTCTGCATTCCAGAGGCCAATATAATAAAATCTCTTTTTCTCAAATTCTTTCCACATCAAAAACTTTGAAATGTCGCCTGTCTCTTTCTCATTGGGCACTCTGAAGGATTCCTGTGACTCTGCCCTGGTCCGTCCTTCAAAGTCAGAGGCTCTAAGTGTCTGTTTGCAAGTCTGATCAAGTTTTCTCACTTGTACAATCATCAGATCATCTGACACATCCCAAAACTTTCAAACCTTCACTATTACTTTTCATTTCAGCACAAAACTACCAGCGCTTCTGTTCCATCATATCAACTTGCACTTTTCCATCAGTCCTACTTAACTCAACAACCTTCTGTCTACCTACATATTTCCCTTGATGTGAAAAACATGTCCCTTATCCCTCATCACATGTCTGCAATGCACTTGGCTCAATTCCAATTTAACCTATTCTCTTACCATCATAAATGTCCACAACTGCAGCGCTGCCAAACTTGTCCCCACAGATACAGTGAATCCAACAACTCGTGTGACCGACCCCAAAGAAACTAGATACCAGACTTCCACAGAGGACTCTTTACCAAGTCTCCCTTATTGACTCTTTTACCAAGTCAACTCTCTTTACTGAACTACTCTCTCCTTGATTCTTTACCAAGTGAACTCTCTTTCTGCCTCTTGACCAAGTCACTACTAGTTCTTCAGTCATCCACAAAGTCGTTCAGACTCCCCGAAAGGAGCTGAATCCACACCTGATCCAGGCGGGTCTCCACAGAACATGCACAAATTGAGATCTCTACCTCTACGGGCAACCCTATTGGCACTAGTCAAACAGTCCTATAGACACTATGATAATCTGACTTTCACAACAGAATATCTCCCACTCTAGCATTGCAGACATCTAAGGGTTACTACTTCCTGTCTCCACAGACTGTCTGACCAACCATCACTGTCCAGTCTCTGTCGATCCCCGTACAAGCGGTCCTTTGCCACAATATAGTGAACATACTGTTATATATGGACATTTAAGGCAAAGTACATAATATCACACAAGGAGATGACCTTACCCAGTCCTTTTCAGCCAGTGAAACAGAAGTGACAGTTAAAGGGGTTGTCCGAGTTGCGCTGCATTCAGCTTCCGGACGGCCGTGGCCGGGTACGCCTATCCGTCCCTATACACAGCATTGTGTATGGAGGCCGGAAGGTTGTCGGGTCCGGCCGGAAGCTGGATACCGGAGGGCACCAGAAGGTAAGTACAGCTTTATTGTTTTAGGCAGCCCGCTCCCGGCCACATATATTTTTTTTTCAAAACTCGGACAACCCCTTTAAGGCAGACAATTAAAGTAGACTTACCCGGATGGGTGCTCATTGTCAGTTCTGGTCACTGGCCGCCTGGACTCCTGCGGAGGTCATCTCGATGATCAGATGTCCACCCAGGGACGTCAATTAATGTTAGAGATTTTTATCTAGGACTCAAAACAGTCCTTACATCATGTTGTACAGGTGACTTTCAAATTAAATATTTCATAACTGCCCCGGGGCTTGAACACAAAACCAAGGCACACGTCAGTCTCTTAGTGTATGTAAATTTCTTCTCCCCCGTTTAATCTCTCAAATGCATAATATCACAGACAGAATAGTCATCAAAGAGGCGTGAACAGAATACTACAATGCTATTGGCCATAATGAATTCATCAGCACATTCTGTGAAAAAATTAGCACACCTTGTTCCCAGACATGTTTATACTAATTTCCCTGAGAAGAAAAAGAAAAAACATAGAGGCCGAAGGACAGCAAAATGTCAAGGATAATGTAAAAGGCAAACAATAGTTTAAATAAGAAAATTAGCTGAATTAAAACATTTAACTCTATAGCTTCTAAGTGGGCAGCATACCCCCCCCACACACACACACACACACAGGTCAGGCCTGTAATGGAGTCTGTTTAATTCTCTTGCTCAAGATGGCCGCCGTAGAGGAATATATCAATATATCACCAACAGTAACAAAGATATATGTTTTATATAATAGAAAGCACTTGTATTACTATGTATTTATCTGATCTGCCTTGGATGCAGACTTCCTGCACGTTGATCCATACCCATTTCTACATAGGTGGATCAATTTATCACTGCATAAAGATGCAGACATGACTTAGTTTGGATAGACCATGACTAAGGATGGTTATACCGTTTGAAACGCATTGGTGGAGATAAGGAATTACACTGTGAATGTAAAGATTGAACTTAATAAACTTTCAATACACTTTGGAATTTAGCTGGACCATCGGATTATTTTTATATGGCCTAATATACATCCGCTACAAGCAGAACTGGAGTCCTTCAATGGACCCTTTGTGAAGTCTGATCCCATCAGCACCCCACAAGCCCTGCTTCAGAGTACTGATGGGAGATAGAAGGAGCTTCCTACCTCAGAAGTAACTAAGACACTATGGCCCAAGTAAGACCATGGTGTCTAATGGGTTAAACAATCAGGATCTGAGCTTTTGTGAGTAAGCGCAGGTGCAAGGCTGTTATAATACAGCAGAACACCCACTGCAGCAGGACCCAATGTTCTTTTTAGTAGGGACATCAGAAGTACCATAATCCTGCTGCTGTAAGGTCAGGAATATGACTTTGATTTTTCATCCATCGAAACAACATCTCTCTCGCATGAAGTCATATATAGCTGTTCTTTCATTCTTCTGTAAACTATTTCAATACACCTTTCATCCAATTGTGCAGACCCTGAGACAGTGAAGCAGCTCCAAATGAGCTTCAAGGTGGTGTGGTGGTTAGCATTAAAGCCTTGCAGCACTCGGGACATGGGTTCAAGTCCCAGGATCAACATCTGCAAAGAATTTGTATGTTCTCTCCATGTTTGCTTGGGTTTCCTCTAGGTCCTCCAGTTTCTTCCCACACTCCAAAACATACTGGTAGGTTGATTAGATTGTGAGCCCCATGGGGACAGTGACCAATTTGGTAAACTCTGTGCAGCACTGTGTAAACTGTGTGTGCTATATAAAGAAAGGAATTAAATAGTCATTATACCATAAAAAATTGGGGAACATCCAGGTGATGATAATAATAATTCCTTTATTTATATAGCACACACAGATTACGCCACGCTACACAGGGTTTTGCCAAATCAGACCCTGTCCCCAATGCTGCTCACAATCTAATCAGCCTACCAGAATGTTTTGGAGTATGGGAGGAAACCGGAGGACTCGGAGGAAACCCACGCAAACACAGATATATGGCAGTCCTGAAGTAAACAGAAATGTTTACTTCCTTTGCATACAGTATTACATAGTAAATAATACTTTATAATAAAAGAATGTTTTCCACAATGTAGATTACCAGTATACAGACATAGTGGGGAATGACACAGAGAATGAGAGAAAAGTTGGATTTTAACTTGCTTGCATTACTGCAAATGAAGGCATCTTTTACTAGGTGAACAGTTTTCTTCAATGCACTGAATCAGATTTTAATTTTACAGCTCTGCAAATAATTTGCATATAACATTTAAAGGTCAACGTAGCACATGTGTCACATTTCCTCTTAGAATAAATAAACTTTAGAATGCAACTCTGTTAAACATTGATGTTAAAGCACAAAGCAGTCTATGCAACACATATTTCAGTTAGGTAATTAATCGGTGTACGGGCACGTGCGCCTGTGCATGGACCTCACTCAGGGATTTCACTTTCTCCCTGTTCCTTAGCAACAAACACAGTTTCCTCACAACAGCACGCACGGCCTACAGAAAGCAGATGTACCTTCACAAATTAAGCTCTACTGGTGATCTGATAGATACCTGATTAATAACACTCGTACTTATTAAAGATGTTCCTTCATTGTTTATTTTTACAATTAAGGTTCTATTTTTAAAAATCAAGTTATTGTTGATATTCTTGAATAAGTTCTATAACAAAGTAAAGAGAACATAAGCAAATAAAGGGGTTTAAAGGGGTTGTCCACTTTTGGCAAATAATTGATTTAGTCTGTGTAAGGAAACGTTAGGCAATTTTCTTTCACAGTTTTCTAGACCTCTGCTTGCAGTCCAGCTATAGAAAGCTTCTACGTTTACTTCCAGTGAATAGAAATCTGTCCATGGTCAAGTGATGGACATGCAGGTGCATAAACCATCATATCACAGAGTAATCAGAGAAATGTGATAATAACAAGATGTGCACCTGTGTGTCTATCACAAGACCATGGAAAAAACAAAAATTAAATTGGAAAGATCCAGAATTTAAATTCTGGTCTAGACCTATTGTAAGTCAATATTTAGATTCAAATTGCATTTCTGCAAATGGAGGTCTTTTGACCAAAAGTATCAGAGGTAAGTATAAAATTTAACTTTTATTTCTATTTTTCTAATAAATGATTCAGAGCTCGGTCTATGGCTCTAATTTGAAATCAATATGCTGAATCGAAAAAAGTGTATTAAAATATTTATGTGATAGCGGAGGGTAAGTATTGATGAATATTATATTATCATGGAGGGAGACCTTTGGAGTCTATACCCGTGTGGTATATGCGCGTGGGTATTGTGCCAGTCCCCTGGCGGTTGTAGGTTTATCGTGGCGCTCCTAATAATCCCCAAAATTGGTGGAGGAATTCCACTATTTAGTATGTCATAATTCCTCTCTTTTGCCCGTATTCACACAAGCTCTCAAGGGAGGGGTATTTGTAGGAGATATCAGGCATTCACATGCTCTCAAGGAAGGGGTATTTGTAGGAGATATCAAGCATTCACATTTGCATACACACACGCATCTATCTATTCAGGTAACCAAGTAGTCCCTCTATTAGTGGTAATATTAGAGAAAATTCCCAAATTGAGCCTCGAGGTGTGTCGCTGCAGTCTGACACATCTAGGCTCTAAGGCTACCCTCCGCTTTTTATCACAAGAATTAAAATGTTTCTCGCTCGGTCAGCCCCCCCAACATGTTTCGCCGCAATCTGGCGTCCTCAGGGGGTGTCAGGGCTGAACTGAAAAGTTTAGCTTGTCTACGTGTCTTTATAAAGGCTTTTTCTTGATGACATCACATGAGTGGGTGTGCGCTGTATTAACCAATGGACTAATGAGAAGCCGCCCCTCGGTATCAGCTGATGTATGTGTCATTGTGTTTCGTTGATGATTGGTGGAGGGGGAAGGCTGGGGGATTAGTCATTGCTCAGAACTCCTACTATTGTCCATCTGGGTAGTGTCACATGATCTTGCCGCCATGGAGACACAATGACTCACAAAGAGCTCTTCTAATGCATGTGATCACGCATGCGCACAAAATCGCGCACTGCATCTTTTTGCATATCTGGTAGCCGTAGCAACGGAAACGATAGAATGTTGCGCAGGCGCGTCAACTTGTAATTTTGTTCGTGGCAACGGAGTCAGTGGATTATTCTCTAGGCGCATCAATTTAAAGGTCCTGTCTAAGGTAATTGACGCGGACATTTTTCAAGACAGGATAGAGATTCCAATTACTATTTAGATTCTATATGTCATATTTAAATAAGTATTTTTCGTGGATGGTGAAGTCCTACTTCGATTGGTTATGTTTTAGAAGGCAGGGAGTTGTTGTATATACTTCAGATAAAGGGCGTAAATGTAAAACCCTCATTTAATCCACTTGGGGTCAGGCTTTTTAGCCGATGGATCCATTTTGCTTCCAATTGCATTAGTAGACGATCAATATTCCCCTTTCTAGGGCCAATTTTAAGGGTGTCTATTCCCCAAAAACGAAGATGCTCCATGTCCCCGTTATGTTTTAGACGTATATGTCTGGCAAGTGAAGTGTCCTTTCCCGTCCGGGTGGCACTTAAATGTGAGGAAATTCTTCTTCTAAATTCTTGGGTCGTTTTTCCCACCTAAAACTTGGGGCAGTTGCAACTTGCCACATATATGACGTTTGTAGTTTTACAGTTGATGAATTTCCTAATTTCGTATATTTTGTTATCTACAGGGTTAGTAAAGTTCTTAATCTTAAGAATTTGTTTGCAGAAAGTACATGTACCACACGGAAAAGATCCCTTTAGGGAACTTTGTAGCCACTCATTTCCTTTAGATATTTTATCGGATAGGTGACTATGCACTAAAAGGTCTCGTAAATTCCTACCTCTGCGGTAGGTAATGGAAGGATGGGGTGGTAAAACATCTGTAAGTTCTTTGTCATTACTTAGAATCGGCCAGAGAGATTTTATTATTCCTAATATTTCCTGTGAGTACGCGTCATACGTACCAATGCATCTTGCCCATTTAGTCTCGTTTTGTTTAGGTTTGTTTGATAGTAATTCTTCTCTTTTTAAAGATTTTGCTCGATGGTAAGCTTTGTGAAGTGTTTTTTTAG
Organism: Engystomops pustulosus; assembly: GCF_040894005.1. NCBI lineage: Eukaryota > Metazoa > Chordata > Amphibia > Anura > Leptodactylidae > Engystomops > Engystomops pustulosus. Next base: position 122,081,749 of record NC_092414.1, read on the forward strand.
GGTATCCCCTTTCTCTAAATCTATTGTATAGACTGGAGCATTCTCTTTCAAACGCCACCTCCGTGGAGCAGTTTCTCCTTGCTCTGATGTACTGGCCTACTGGTATTCCCTTCTTTAGGGGTTGTGGGTGCCAGCTCTCCCAATTCAAAAGGTTATTAGTGGCGGTGTCTTTGCGGTAAATCATAGTGTGTAAGTGCCCTGTATTGTCCTTAGTGATGGTGAGATCTAGAAAATTAATCCGATTTTGATCAATTTCTGAGGTGAATTTCATAAAAATCGTGTTTTGATTCAATTTTTGGACAAATTCCTGGAAGGTGGGGATGTCACCCTCCCAGAGGACCAGCACGTCATCTATATACCTGCCCCAGAATAGCACATGCTTGGTGTAGGGGGCGAGTTCTTCCGTGAAAACGTGCTGGTCCTCCCACCATCCTAAGAAAAGATTCGCGTACGTGGGTGCACAAGTGGTGCCCATGGCGGTGCCCTTCAACTGATGGTAAAGGACACCGCCAAAAAGAAAGTAGTTGTGTGTTAACAAAAAAGTGAGGAGAGTAATGGTGAATTGATTGTGCTGGTAATATTGTGTACTTTTTGTGTTAAGATAGAACTGGACTGCTCTTATCCCTAGTTGATGTTGGATACTACTATACAGCGTTTCAACGTCTAGACTCGCTAGATATGTCTGTTGAGTGACAGTGATATCATGCAATTTACTGATAACATCCTTTGTATCCTTCAAAAAGGAGGGTAGTGAGGACACAAAGGGTTGTAGAATTTTGTCTACATAAATACTTATTCCTTGTGTTAGGTTATCATTTCCTGAGACAATAGGTCTCCCCGGTATAGGTTTTATAGCTTTATGAATTTTTGGGAGAGCATAGAAGGTAGCAACTGTGGGTTTGGGATTTAGCATAAATTTGTATTCGTCAGGGGTGATCAGTTGTTTTTCTTTGGCTTCATCCAGAATTCGAGTTAATTCCGTTAGATACATGGGAGTGGGATCTTTTTGAAGGATCTCATATGTTTCCTGGTCATTAAGTAATTTTTTGGCCATGAGTATATAATCTGTTCGATTCATAAGGACGGTGTTTCCACCTTTATCAGATGGTTTGATTATTATCTGATCGAGAGTTCTTAATTCTTCTAGTGCTTTTTGTTCGTCTTTGTGTAGGTTTGATGCTGTTTTACTTTTAGATATTCTCAAATTTTCCAGCATTTGTGTGGCTGTATCCACAAAGGTTTGTATGTTCGGATATTGAGAAAAAGACGGTGTAGTTTTGGATTTGGGTCTTAAATTGGTGAGTGGTGCTTGAATTGATTCGGGAGTGCTTATGTTCTCATCCTCCAGTTGTTGGAGTGTGTTGAGTACTATACAATCATTATTCTCCATTATGTCTTGATCATTTTCAGATGTGAAAAAACTTTTTTGGAGAGCTAACTTTCGAGCAAAAAGATTAATGTCTTTTATCCATGTGAATTTGTCAAATGTGGGAATGGGTGTAAAGGAAAGTCCTCTTCTCAATAAGAGTAACTGTGCCTCAGTTAGTTTATGTGAGGACAGATTTATGACTAATTTGTCTATATCATTCTGTTTGAATATATTTGAATTTGTATTTAGTTCACGTTGTACCCCCATTTTCCCCTTTCTTTGAGGCCTTGTTGTGATGTCCCCACCCCCCCTAAAAAAGGGGTCCTTGGTGGTGCAATTGTACTCTCTGCTGCCACTATTGGAAACAAAGTTCCTGTAGTGGTGATATTCGGCATATTCTGTATTGGATTTGTCATATTTGTCACTTGAGAGTGTAAAAGTGATAATGCTTGACCTTGTGTTGGAATGGGTCTGGAAGTGGTCATAGTTGTCTGAGAAGTAAATGTTGGCGAGACAGTAGATGATTGTGATTGTAAGGAGTGGTTGTTGTGAATAGGGTTGTTTACTGATCCCCATTTTTCCGCTGCTTTATTTTGTGACGTTTTTTTTGAATGTTGATGATTTCTACTTCTACCTTTGCGTTTTATGCCTCCTCTTTGAGATGATGTTGACGTGGTATCGTCAGTGCCTGAAGTCTCTGTTTCAGATATTTCTGTGTTTACCCAGGAATTATTAGTTCTGTTTTTAAACCTACTCGGTGCTCTCCGTATGTAGACCTGCCCTGTCTCAAAATCGTTTCTATCACAAATATATTTTCTATGTTTTCTTTCTTTTATTTCGTTCGTTAGTGTATTGATGTTTATTTGTAATCTGTCCTCATAGTTTTTAAAATCTGTGTGAGTTTTGAAGGTCTGAATTTCCTTGATTTCCCTTTCTAATTGTTCACTGTTTTTTTGTAGAAAGCTCTTTTCATATTCCCACAGATAATTTATGAGACGTAATGAGCTTTCTGTGAGAATCTGTTGCCAACCTTTGACAAAGTTAACATCTTCTTGATGTGCGTTTGGAAGTAGATTGATACGTAGTCCCCTGTAGACTATTTTTTGCTGTAAGTATGTTTCCAAACTTAGTATTTCCCAGTTGGAGCGTATATATTGTTTGTATGTTTTGGTAAGATCTTTGAAGGCTACCTGTATATTGGATTGACTAAGTGGAAGAGATTCTCTGGAAAATACTATAGATGCTCCTGTGGAAATATAATTGAAATCTGCCTTTTGGGAAAGGAAACTTGCCATTTGGGGATAAATAGTTCGTCTAATTGTGCTGGTACAACCTAGGTCCCTACTAGGAACTTTCCTTTGGGGTGATCACCCCTCTAAATGGGTCTAGGAAAAAACAAAAATTAAATTGGAAAAATCCAGAATTTAAATTCTGGTCTAGACCTATTGTAAGTCAATATTTAGATTTAAATTGCATTTCTGCAAATGGAGGTCTTTTGACCAAAAGTATCAGAGGTAAGTATAAAATTTAACTTTTATTTCTATTTTTCTAATAAATGATTCAGAGCTCGGTCTATGGCTCTAATTTGAAATCAATATGCTGAATCGAAAAAAGTGTATTAAAATATTTATGTGATAGCGGAGGGTAAGTATTGATGAATATTATATTATCATGGAGGGAGACCTTTGGAGTCTATACCCGTGTGGTATATGCGCGTGGGTATTGTGCCAGTCCCCTGGCAGTTGTAGGTTTATCGTGGCGCTCCTAATAATCCCCAAAATTGGTGGAGGAATTCCACTATTTAGTATGTCATAATTCCTCTCTTTTGCCCGTATTCACACAAGCTCTCAAGGGAGGGGTATTTGTAGGAGATATCAGGCATCCACATGCTCTCAAGGAAGGGGTATTTGTAGGAGATATCAAGCATTCACATTTGCATACACACACGCATCTATCTATTCAGGTAACCAAGTAGTCCCTCTATTAGTGGTAATATTAGAGAAAATTCCCAAATTGAGCCTCGAGGTGTATCGCTGCAGTCTGACACATCTAGGCTCTAAGGCTACCCTCCGCTTTTTATCACAAGAATTAAAATGTTTCTCGCTCGGTCAGCCCCCCCGACATGTTTCGCCGCAATCTGGCGTCCTCAGGGGGTGTCAGGGCTGAACTGAAAAGTTTAGCTTGTCCGCGTGTCTTTATAAAGGCTTTTTCTTGATGACATCACATGAGTGGGTGTGCGCTGTATTAACCAATGGACTAATGAGAAGCCGCCCCCCGGTATCAGCTGATGTATGTGTCATTGTGTTTCGTTGATGATTGGTGGAGGGGGAAGGCTGGGTGATTAGTCATTGCTCAGAACTCCTACTATTGTCCATCTGGGTAGTGTCACATGATCTTGCCGCCATGGAGACACAATGACTCACAAAGAGCTCTTCTAATGCATGTGATCACGCATGCGCACAAAATCGCGCACTGCATCTTTCTGCATATCTGGTAGCCGTAGCAACGGAAACGATAGAATGTTGCGCAGGCGCGTCAACTTGTAATTTTGTTCGTGGCAACGGAGTCAGTGGATTATTCTCTAGGCGCATCAATTTAAAGGTCCTGTCTAAGGTAATTGACGCGGACATTTTTCAAGACAGGATAGAGATTCCAATTACTATTTAGATTCTATATGTCATATTTAAATAAGTATTTTTCGTGGATGGTGAAGTCCTACTTCGATTGGTTATGTTTTAGAAGGCAGGGAGTTGTTGTATATACTTCAGATAAAGGGCGTAAATGTAAAACCCTCATTTAATCCACTTGGGGTCAGGCTTTTTAGCCGATGGATCCATTTTGCTTCCAATTGCATTAGTAGACGATCAATATTCCCCTTTCTAGGGCCAATTTTAAGGGTGTCTATTCCCCAAAAACGAAGATGCTCCATGTCCCCGTTATGTTTTAGACGTATATGTCTGGCAAGTGAAGTGTCCTTTCCCGTCCGGGTGGCACTTAAATGTGAGGAAATTCTTCTTCTAAATTCTTGGGTCGTTTTTCCCACCTAAAACTTGGGGCAGTTGCAACTTGCCACATATATGACGTTTGTAGTTTTACAGTTGATGAATTTCCTAATTTCGTATATTTTGTTATCTACAGGGTTAGTAAAGTTCTTAATCTTAAGAATTTGTTTGCAGAAAGTACATGTACCACACGGAAAAGATCACTTTAGGGAACTTTGTAGCCACTCATTTCCTTTAGATATTTTATCGGATAGATGACTATGCACTACAAGGTCTCGTAAATTCCTACCTCTGCGGTAGGTAATGGAAGGATGGGGTGGTAAAACATCTGTAAGTTCTTTGTCATTACTTAGAATCGGCCAGAGAGATTTTATTATTCCTAATATTTCCTGTGAGTACGCGTCATACGTACCAATGCATCTTGCCCATTTAGTCTCGTTTTGTTTAGGTTTGTTTGATAGTAATTCTTCTCTTTTTAAAGATTTTGCTCGATGGTAAGCTTTGTGAAGTGTTTTTTTAGGGTATCCCCTTTCTCTAAATCTATTGTATAGACTGGAGCATTCTCTTTCAAACGCCACCTCCGTGGAGCAGTTTCTCCTTGCTCTGATGTACTGGCCTACTGGTATTCCCTTCTTTAGGGGTTGTGGGTGCCAGCTCTCCCAATTCAAAAGGTTATTAGTGGCGGTGTCTTTGCGGTAAATCATAGTGTGTAAGTGCCCTGTATTGTCCTTAGTGATGGTGAGATCTAGAAAATTAATCCGATTTTGATCAATTTCTGAGGTGAATTTCATAAAAATCGTGTTTTGATTCAATTTTTGGACAAATTCCTGGAAGGTGGGGATGTCACCCTCCCAGAGGACCAGCACGTCATCTATATACCTGCCCCAGAATAGCACATGCTTGGTGTAGGGGGCGAGTTCTTCCGTGAAAACGTGCTGGTCCTCCCACCATCCTAAGAAAAGATTCGCGTACGTGGGTGCACAAGTGGTGCCCATGGCGGTGCCCTTCAACTGATGGTAAAGGACACCGCCAAAAAGAAAGTAGTTGTGTGTTAACAAAAAAGTGAGGAGAGTAATGGTGAATTGATTGTGCTGGTAATATTGTGTACTTTTTGTGTTAAGATAGAACTGGACTGCTCTTATCCCTAGTTGATGTTGGATACTACTATACAGCGTTTCAACGTCTAGACTCGCTAGATATGTCTGTTGAGTGACAGTGATATCATGCAATTTACTGATAACATCCTTTGTATCCTTCAAAAAGGAGGGTAGTGAGGACACAAAGGGTTGTAGAATTTTGTCTACATAAATACTTATTCCTTGTGTTAGGTTATCATTTCCTGAGACAATAGGTCTCCCCGGTATAGGTTTTATAGCTTTATGAATTTTTGGGAGAGCATAGAAGGTAGCAACTGTGGGTTTGGGATTTAGCATAAATTTGTATTCGTCAGGGGTGATCAGTTGTTTTTCTTTGGCTTCATCCAGAATTCAAGTTAATTCCGTTAGATACATGGGAGTGGGATCTTTTTAAAGGATCTCATATGTTTCCTGGTCATTAAGTAATTTTTTGGCCATGAGTATATAATCTGTTCGATTCATAAGGATGGTGTTTCCACCTTTATCAGATGGTTTGATTATTATCTGATCGAGAGTTCTTAATTCTTTTAGTGCTTTTTGTTCGTCTTTGTGTAGGTTTGATGCTGTTTTACTTTTAGATATTCTCAAATTTTCCAGCATTTGTGTGGCTGTATCCACAAAGGTTTGTATGTTCGGATATTGAGAAAAAGACGGTGTAGTTTTGGATTTGGGTCTTAAATTGGTGAGTGGTGCTTGAATTGATTCGGGAGTGCTTATGTTCTCATCCTCCAGTTGTTGGAGTGTGTTGAGTACTATACAATCATTATTCTCCATTATGTCTTGATCATTTTCAGATGTGAAAAAACTTTTTTGGAGAGCTAACTTTCGAGCAAAAAGATTAATGTCTTTTATCCATGTGAATTTGTCAAATGTGGGAATGGGTGTAAAGGAAAGTCCTCTTCTCAATAAGAGTAACTGTGCCTCAGTTAGTTTATGTGAGGACAGATTTATGACTAATTTGTCTATATCATTCTGTTTGAATATATTTGAATTTGTATTTAGTTCACGTTGTACCCCCATTTTCCCCTTTCTTTGAGGCCTTGTTGTGATGTCCCCACCCCCCCTAAAAAAGGGGTCCTTGGTGGTGCAATTGTACTCTCTGCTGCCACTATTGGAAACAAAGTTCCTGTAGTGGTGATATTTGGCATATTCTGTATTGGATTTGTCATATTTGTCACTTGAGAGTGTAAAAGTGATAATGCTTGACCTTGTGTTGGAATGGGTCTGGAAGTGGTCATAGTTGTCTGAGAAGTAAATGTTGGCGAGACAGTAGATGATTGTGATTGTAAGGAGTGGTTGTTGTGAATAGGGTTGTTTACTGATCCCCATTTTTCCGTTTTTACGTATCAATCTACTTCCAAATGCACATCAAGAAGATGTTAACTTTGTCAAAGGTTGGCAACAGATTCTCACAGAAAGCTCATTACGTCTCATAAATTATCTGTGGGAATATGAAAAGAGCTTTCTACAAAAAACCAGTGAACAATTAGAAAGGGAAATCAAGGAAATTCAGACCTTCAAAACTCACACAGATTTTAAAAACTATGAGGACAGATTACAAATAAACATCAATACACTAACGAACGAAATAAAAGAAAGAAAACATAGAAAATATATTTGTGATAGAAACGATTTTGAGACAGGGCAGGTCTACATACGGAGAGCACCGAGTAGGTTTAAAAACAGAACTAATAATTCCTGGGTAAACACAGAAATATCTGAAACAGAGACTTCAGGCACTGACGATACCACGTCAACATCATCTCAAAGAGGAGGCATAAAACGCAAAGGTAGAAGTAGAAATCATCAACATTCAAAAAAAACGTCACAAAATAAAGCAACGGAAAAATGGGGATCAGTAAACAACCCTATTCACAACAACCACTCCTTACAATCACAATCATCTACTGTCTCGCCAACATTTACTTCTCAGACAACTATGACCACTTCCAGACCCATTCCAACACAAGGTCAAGCATTATCACTTTTACACTCTCAAGTGACAAATATGACAAATCCAATACAGAATATGCCGAATATCACCACTACAGGAACTTTGTTTCCAATAGTGGCAGCAGAGAGTACAATTGCACCACCAAGGACCCCTTTTTTAGGGGGGGTGGGGACATCACAACAAGGCCTCAAAGAAAGGGGAAAATGGGGGTACAACGTGAACTAAATACAAATTCAAATATATTCAAACAGAATGATATAGACAAATTAGTCATAAATCTGTCCTCACATAAACTAACTGAGGCACAGTTACTCTTATTGAGAAGAGGACTTTCCTTTACACCCATTCCCACATTTGACAAATTCACATGGATAAAAGACATTAATCTTTTTGCTCGAAAGTTAGCTCTCCAAAAAAGTTTTTTCACATCTGAAAATGATCAAGACATAATGGAGAATAATGATTGTATAGTACTAAACACACTCCAACAACTGGAGGATGAGAACATAAGCACTCCCGAATCAATTCAAGCACCACTCACCAATTTAAGACCCAAATCCAAAACTACACCGTCTTTTTCTCAATATCCGAACATACAAACCTTTGTGGATACAGCCACACAAATGCTGGAAAATTTGAGAATATCTAAAAGTAAAACAGCATCAAACCTACACAAAGACGAACAAAAAGCACTAGAAGAATTAAGAACTCTCGATCAGATAATAATCAAACCATCTGATAAAGGTGGAAACACCGTCCTTATGAATCGAACAGATTATATACTCATGGCCAAAAAATTACTTAATGACCAGGAAACATATGAGATCCTTCAAAAAGATCCCACTCCCATGTATCTAACGGAATTAACTCGAATTCTGGATGAAGCCAAAGAAAAACAACTGATCACCCCTGACGAATACAAATTTATGCTAAATCCCAAACCCACAGTTGCTACCTTCTATGCTCTCCCAAAAATTCATAAAGCTATAAAACCTATACCGGGGAGACCTATTGTCTCAGGAAATGATAACCTAACACAAGGAATCAGTATTTATGTAGACAAAATTCTACAACCCTTTGTGTCCTCACTACCCTCCTTTTTGAAGGATACAAAGGATGTTATCAGTAAATTGCATGATATCACTGTCACTCAACAGACATATCTAGCGAGTCTAGACGTTGAAACGCTGTATAGTAGTATCCAACATCAACTAGGGACAAGAGCAGTCCAGTTCTATCTTAACACAAAAAGTACACAATATTACCAGCACAATCAATTCACCATTACTCTCCTCACTTTTTTGTTAACACACAACTACTTTCTTTTTGGTGGTGTCCTTTACCATCAGTTGAAGGGCACCGCCATGGGCACCACTTGTGCACCCACGTACGCGAATCTTTTCTTAGGATGGTGGGAGGACCAGCACGTTTTCACGGAAGAACTCGCCCCCTACACCAAGCATGTGCTATTCTGGGGCAGGTATATAGATGACGTGCTGGTCCTCTGGGAGGGTGACATCCCCACCTTCCAGGAATTTGTCCAAAAATTGAATCAAAACACGATTTTTATGAAATTCACCTCAGAAATTGATCAAAATCGGATTAATTTTCTAGATCTCACCATCACTAAGGACAATACAGGGCACTTACACACTATGATTTACCGCAAAGACACCGCCACTAATAACCTTTTGAATTGGGAGAGCTGGCACCCACAACCCCTAAAGAAGGGAATACCAGTAGGCCAGTACATCAGAGCAAGGAGAAACTGCTCCACGGAGGTGGCGTTTGAAAGAGAATGCTCCAGTCTATACAATAGATTTAGAGAAAGGGGATACCCTAAAAAAACACTTCACAAAGCTTACCATCGAGCAAAATCTTTAAAAAGAGAAGAATTACTATCAAACAAACCTAAACAAAACGAGACTAAATGGGCAAGATGCATTGGTACGTATGACACGTACTCACAGGAAATATTAGGAATAATAAAATCTCTCTGGCCGATTCTAAGTAATGACAAAGAACTTACAGATGTTTTACCACCCCATCCTTCCATTACCTACCGCAGAGGTAGGAATTTACGAGACCTTTTAGTGCATAGTCATCTATCCGATAAAATATCTAAAGGAAATGAGTGGCTACAAAGTTCCCTAAAGGGATCTTTTCCGTGTGGTACATGTACTTTCTGCAAACAAATTCTTAAGATTAAGAACTTTACTAACCCTGTAGATAACAAAATATACGAAATTAGGAAATTCATCAACTGTAAAACTACAAACGTCATATATGTGGCAAGTTGCAACTGCCCCAAGTTTTAGGTGGGAAAAACGACCCAAGAATTTAGAAGAAGAATTTCCTCACATTTAAGTGCCACCCGGACGGGAAAGGACACTTCACTTGCCAGACATATACGTCTAAAACATAACGGGGACATGGAGCATCTTCGTTTTTGGGGAATAGACACCCTTAAAATTGGCCCTAGAAAGGGGAATATTGATCGTCTACTAATGCAATTGGAAGCAAAATGGATCCATCGGCTAAAAAGCCTGACCCCAAGTGGATTAAATGAGGGTTTTACATTTACGCCCTTTATCTGAAGTATATACAACAACTCCCTGCCTTCTAAAACATAACCAATCGAAGTAGGACTTCACCATCCACGAAAAATACTTATTTAAATATGACATATAGAATCTAAATAGTAATTGGAATCTCTATCCTGTCTTGAAAAATGTCTGCGTCAATTACCTTAGACAGGACCTTTAAATTGATGCGCCTAGAAAATAATCCACTGACTCCGTTGCCACGAACAAAATTACAAGTTGACGCGCCTGCGCAACATTCTATCGTTTCCGTTGCTACGGCTACCAGATATGCAGAAAGATGCAGTGCGCGATTTTGTGCGCATGCGTGATCACATGCATTAGAAGAGCTCTTTGTGAGTCATTGTGTCTCCATGGCGGCAAGATCATGTGACACTACCCAGATGGACAATAGTAGGAGTTCTGAGCAATGACTAATCACCCAGCCTTCCCCCTCCACCAATCATCAACGAAACACAATGACACATACATCAGCTGATACCGGGGGGCGGCTTCTCATTAGTCCATTGGTTAATACAGCGCACACCCACTCATGTGATGTCATCAAGAAAAAGCCTTTATAAAGACACGCGGACAAGCTAAACTTTTCAGTTCAGCCCTGACACCCCCTGAGGATGCCAGATTGCGGCGAAACATGTCGGGGGGGCTGACCGAGCGAGAAACATTTTAATTCTTGTGATAAAAAGCGGAGGGTAGCCTTAGAGCCTAGATGTGTCAGACTGCAGCGACACACCTCGAGGCTCAATTTGGGAATTTTCTCTAATATTACCACTAATAGAGGGACTACTTGGTTACCTGAATAGATAGATGCGTGTGTGTATGCAAATGTGAATGCTTGATATCTCCTACAAATACCCCTTCCTTGAGAGCATGTGAATGCCTGATATCTCCTACAAATACCCCTCCCTTGAGAGCTTGTGTGAATACGGACAAAAGAGAGGAATTATGACATACTAAATAGTGGAATTCCTCCACCAATTTTGGGGATTATTAGGAGCGCCACGATAAACCTACAACCGCCAGGGGACTGGCACAATACCCACGCGCATATACCACACGGGTATAGACTCCAAAGGTCTCCCTCCATGATAATATAATATTCATCAATACTTACCCTCCGCTATCACATAAATATTTTAATACACTTTTTTCGATTCAGCATATTGATTTCAAATTAGAGCCATAGACCGAGCTCTGAATAATTTATTAGAAAAATAGAAATAAAAGTTAAATTTTATACTTACCTCTGATACTTTTGGTCAAAAGACCTCCATTTGCAGAAATGCAATTTGAATCTAAATATCACAAGACCATGGACACACTTCTATCCACTGGAAGCAAACATAGAAGCTTTCTATAGAAGGACAGCAAGCAGAGATCTATACAACTGAAAGGAATTGATACAGAAAATATTTGGGAAAATTGTATAACTTTTCATCATACAAACATTATCTATTATTTGGTGTATGTGGGCAATCCCTTCAAGATAGGTGGCCACAGGCAATGGATGGTCACAAAGTCAGTGAGGAAAACAACCAATCAAAATAATACAAAAAAACAAGACTTATCTCAAACTATCCTTGCACATAACACAGCCACATTGAAAAGCTGTACTATAGTGTTTACCTGATATCAGTTGGTGACCTAAACTATGCTATAGGGGGTACTTTACTATTCAACAGTTTGCATACATCAATATATCAGTGTGTTTGTACTGTAAATGGGATGTTTAGGCTATTTTTGCACTTATTTTATGCATTTTTCCCACTATGCAGGCAGTATATAAAGTTTACAGTTTATCTGCTGGGTGGAGATGACTTCTGGCTATGATTTCTGATATATACTGTATATGGATGATCTGCTTCTCTTACCCTCCCTTAATATCACCCAATAGGACATAAAAGAGAAATATTGACTAGTTCTAAGAATATAACAGTGAGGTAGAAACTTACTCATAAATAAAACTCTGGCTTTCTATGAGAATTGCTTATATAGCAGTTTTCATTACAATCTGCAGCTCAGAAAAGACATAAAGATATGTACCAAACCTAGACGTTCAACACAATGAAATACCTACATCATGTTTTAATCATAATAAAGAACACTTTTAACTTCATTTGGTTTTTCGAAGCTGTTACACATATACCATATTATTCTAGTCTTCCTGGCCACATATTACCTGTATTATTTATTTTCATCACTGAATATTTCCCCCATTATTTAGAGTATTTTCATAAGATCATTTCTAGTGTTGGGTACCTGTGATGAAGTTTCCCTCCACTTTTTAGCACTGTATCCAGCCCCTTAGTCCACAGCTCTATGGATTGAAAGGTACTCATTGAAGTTACTTAGTGCATTGATAAGCTTACAAAATTGACCATACTGTAGTGTACACATTAGATAAATATTTACCAAACCTAACTAGTTCAAGAGTACCTGCTAAATATCTAAAGTATATAGCAGTGTCATGTTTTTGTGGTAAAAACAGACATTCTACGTATTTTTGGGCTTCTGCAATGCTAATCTGTTTGATTACAGGGCAGATAAACCATCACCCAAGTTTTCTGGAGAGGAATCTTCCAGTGTCTTCACCCCTTTTCTCATTGATGATATATGTAGCATTATTTTGTCCAGCTGTGTATGGTTCTTCGATTTGAATAATTCTGGGGCAGTTCTATAGCTAAGATTAATATTTAAAGAACTATAATGGAATTGGACATTCAAGTGGTATTGGCGCTACAATAAATCTGTTAGCAGTCTGTTTTTTTTTCCCTAAATAATCACAAACTTGTAACTTGTAAAAAGTTGCATGCACATACAACAGGAGAAGACGTGACTTTTTTTGTGATTTTTTTTTTTGGTGTTGCACTAGCAATAGTTCTACGATTAAGACACTATTAACTACGATTAACTCACTAAGTGGAGAGAAAAGTCCATTGCAATTTTTTGGCACTAAAAAAATCATGAGTAACCTAAATGACAATGTTATGCCAAAAAGTCAAGAAAATCTTATAATAAATGTCCCTCAATAATTCTTTTTAACCTCAAGGGTATTGAAGGGAATTTAAAAAGACTGGCATTTGAAAAGTTAGACTTACAATTCCCCTAAAATTTTTATAGAAAATGTATTTTTGTAAATGAGATACTGTTCTGGTCTTCTTCCACTTGCTGGAATCTGGAAATTTTGGTAGAGAGTTCCATAGTATGGGAGATGCACAGGAGAAGTCCTTGATATGGTTGTGAGAAGAGAGGATGGTAATAGAGTGTAGCTGAAGGTCCTGTGTGGAACAAAGATTATGTGTGGGATGGTATTGGCTGATGAGTTCAGAGATATATGGAGGGGAAAGGTTGTGGATGGCTTTGTAGGGCATTGTTAGTATTTAAAATTGAAATCACTGTACAATAAATAACCAGTGCAGAGACTGGCAGAGAGGAGAGGCAGAGGAGAAGCAAACAGACAGATGGATTAGCCGGAAGCGAGTTAAGGATAGATTTGAGTGGCATTAGAGAGCTAGCTGGGAGACCACAGAAAAGAATGTTGCAGTAGTCCACGTGGGAGACGTGGAGGCGGCAAGTTGTGGTAAGATGTGAGGCTTAAAGGATAAGGCAGAGTCAAAGATGACTCCAAGGCAGTGGACTTTAGGGACTGGGGAGAATGTGGAGCCATTAATTGTGACTGTTAGGTCTGGTGGGAGGAATGTGTTAGTTGGAGGAAAGATTATGTGTTCTGTTTTGTCCATGTCCTGGTTAGAAGGGGGGGGGAATTCTGGACCAGAAATATAAATCTGTGTGTCCTGTGCATAGGAGTGGTATTGAAAGCCATGGGACTTAATTAGATGTTCTAGGCCAGAGGTGAAGAGTAAGGGTCCCAGGACTGAGATAGTCCTAGGAAAGAGGTAGTATGAAAGTGATAGACACTGAACATCCGGTTGGAGAGGTATGAGGAGAACCAGAATAGGCCACGTCAGTGATGCCAAGAGTACATAGCATCTGCAGCAGGACAGAATGGTTAACAGTGTCAAAGGCAGAGGACAGACGAAGAAGGAGAAGTAGTCCAAGTAGGAGATGATGAGAGCATGGATTAGTAATTTTATAGACCCTGGATTGAGGAAGTGTTGGATGCGAGAGATGTTCCTGAGATAGAGGTGGCAGGTTGTGGTAAGGCCCTGGATGTGAGACTTAACGGATAAGGCAGAGTCAAAGATGACTCCAAGGGGTCCAGAGATAGCTTATTTAGGATGGGTCCGACAGTTGCATGTTTAAAGTAAGATGAAACAAGACTAGTGGATAGTGAAAGGTTAAAGAGATGAGTTAGAACTGGGATTAGCACAGTGTTGAGGTTGGGGAGAAGATGCAACAGTATTGGTTCAAGCGCACAAATAGTGAGATGGTCAACTTGACAGCATGGAGAAATCTCTCTCATCAGTTAAGGAAGAAAAGTTTGTTAACAGGGGTTGCAGGGATTGAAGGTTTCCCTGATACTGTCTATGTTGTTTATAAAGGGTGAGACAAAATCCTCAACTGAAATGAGAGATGTTGTGGGGAGAGGGGTGCCAGAGGAAGTAGAAGGGAATTGAAGGTAGAAAAATAATTGTCTGGGGTTGTGAGGTGTAGGTAGGTGAATACCGCCTGCTTGTATAGCAGAGGGACTTCCTTTAAGAGGGATTTCTTCCAACACTGTTCAGCACTCCTGGCAGTTTGCCTCAGGTGTTTTGTGAGGTTGTTGTGCCAGGGTTGTCGGTTGGGTTGTCTAGTTGAAGTGAGAGTTAGGAGTGCTTCATAGTCCATGGCTGCAGAAACTGTGCTGTTGCAGAAGGTTACAACAGTTTCTAGCTCCTTGCATGAGTTAATGGAGAGGTAGGAGAGTCTCAGAGAGTTTGCAGATGTCCAAATGTTTGAGATTCCTATGGTAATATATAGGCCTGTGGACTGCAAGAGTGCTTGAAGCCAGATAGGAGGAAAGTAGTGTTACGTTGGATAGGGAACAGAGGTGGGTAAAAAATTAAATCAAGCGTGTGGCGAGTGGCTGTAGAGGAAAACTTTGTTAGGCCAAAGGGGGTGGTAAGTGAGAGGAGTTTAAAGGTAGCAGAATTAACTATATCAGTGGGGATATTAAAGTCGCCCATGATGATGGATCAGGTGTGAAATGAGAGGAAGAAAAGAAGCCAGGTTTTAAAGTGGCCAATAAAAGCAGTGTCAGGGCCAGGGTGTTGGTAGATGACAGTAACTTGGAGGTTAGAGGGAGTATAGATTCAGATGGAGTGAGGGTAAAGGTGGGATTGGTCTGAAGCAGCAGTTGTCAGACTGGAGGATGCCAACCACTCCACCAGGTTCATTGCAGGACCAGGGAGTGTGAGTAAAGCGGAGGCCGCCATAGCTCAGCAGGTGAGGCAGTTTCTGAAGGCCCAGAAAAGACATTTGCCGAGAAATGAAGAGGTCATGAATATCAGTGACTTTGTTGCATATGGATCATGCTTTCTTTAATGCTCCAGATAGAGAAGGTAAAGGAGGTGGTGAAGAGAGGGTCAGATGGATATGAGGTAGATTAAAGTGGTTACAAGATTTGGATGAGATTGGTCTGTGACAGAAGGCTGCAGTTACATTGGAAATATGTTTAAAAAGCCCCCAATTGGAAGAAATGTCACCAGTGGCAAGATTTAGCAGAGATAGTAATAGCAGGTAAGAGTAAAATAGAAAATGAGCTGGTTGCTTCTGTTTATGAGGCTGGAGTGTAATGCTCAGGTAGTCATCAGCAGAAACCATTAGATGAGAGGGCAGAAGAGATGGAGTGCACAGCAAAAGAAAATAGGTCAAACAGACACCAAGACAAACTATCAAGCGACTAGACCAAGAGGCTTAAGAAAAGCAAGTTTAAATGGAGTGCCCTATTGTTATGGCTTTTGAGCACTCTTTTTGACACTGTTCCTGCGCGATCCCCGAGGTGCGATCCCCGACAAGAACGCACAGCCGCCGCCAGGGCCGGATTAGGGTTGGTGGGGACCCTGGGGCGCAAAATCTGGTGGGGGCCCCCATTGAATGTGGCCCAGACGAGGAACAAAAATCGCTATGCACAGGCCCCCAGCAATAGCTATATGCTGTTCCCCAGCAATCGCTATATACAGCTCCCCCAGCAATCACTATATACAGCTCCCCCAGCAATCGCTATATACAGCTCCCCCAGCAATCGCTATATACATCCACCAGCAACCGCTATATGCAGCTTCCCCAGCAATCACTATATACTGGTCCCCCAGCAATCACTTTATACAGCTCCCCCAGCAATCTCTATATAGAACTCCCCAGCAATCACTGTATGCAGCTCCTCCAGCAATCTCTATATACAACTCCCCCAGCAATCACTATATACAGCTCCCCCAATCAATCACTGTATACATCTCCCCCCAGCAATCACTGTATACAGCTCCCCCCAGCAATCACTGTATACATCTCCCCCCAGCAATCACTGTATACAGCTCCCCCCAGCAATCACTGTATACAGATCTCCTCAGCAATCACTATATACAGCTCCCCCAGCAATCGCTACATACAACACCCCCAGCAATCAATATATACAGCTCCCCCCAGCAATCACTATATACAGCTCCCCTGAGCAATCACTATATACAGCACCCCCAGCAATCAATATATACAGCTCCCCCCAGCAATCACTATATACAGCTCCCCTGAGCAATCACTATATACGGCTCCCCCAGCAATCACTATATACATCTCCCCCCTGTAATCATTATATACAGCTCCACCAGCAATCACTATACACAGCTCCCCCCAGCAATCACTATATACAGCTCCCCCCAGCAATCACTATATACAGCCCCCCAGCAATCACTGTATACAGCTCCCCAAGCAATCACTATATACAGCTCCCCAAGCAATCACTATATACAGCTCTCCCAGCAACCCCTGTATACAGCTCCCCCAGCAACCCCTGTATACAGCTCCCCCAGCAACCCCTGTATACAGCCCCCCAGCAATCACTATATACAGCCCCCTAACAATAACTATATACAGCTCCCAGTAATCACTATATGCACCTCCAGTATTAAATACATACAGTCCCCCTATAACAACTATATACAGACCCCTATAATAACTAGAAACATCCCCTATAATAACTAACTATATACAGTCCCCTATTATAACTATATACCCCCATACAAACTATATGCACCCCACAATAATAACTGTATACAGTTCCCCTATTATAACTATAAACACCCCATAATAACTATATGCACTCCCTATTTTAACTAACTATATACACCCCTACAATAACTATATACCCCTCATAATAACCATTTACAGTTCCCTATTATAACTATAAACACCCCATAATAACTATATCCACTCCCTATTTTAACTAACTATATACACCCCTACAATAACTATATACCCCCCATAATAACCATATGCACCCCCATAATAACTATATACAGTTACAATATATTAAACTATCTACAGTTCCCCATTATAACTATATACACAACACCTATATAACTAACTATATCCCCCCAATAATAACTATGTGCAGTTCAAGGTAAAATAATAAAATTATACATCACCTACCTCCGTTCCCCCGCTGGTGGCGCCAACACAGTGTGTGACGTCAGACAATGCGCCGACGCCGTGACGTCCCACACTGCACCGCCAGCGGGGCACCGCCATCTTAGTTTGATCGTCAAATGGCAGAGCAGGGAACTTACTGTTCCCTGGCTCTGCCATAGGCTCAGGTCGGGCGCCCCATTTCCCGGCCCTATCAGCGCAGACTCAATTACACAGTGGGCAAATTGGGTGGTCATGCGACCGCTGGAATCGCCCACATTTGGTGGGGGCCTCTTTAGGAGGAGAAGTGGTGGGGGCCCCGGGGCTCGCGCCCCCCCTATGATCCGGCCTTGGCTGCCCCAATTCACTTACAGCGTGCACCCAATATCCTGCATCTGTCGCTTCCTCGATCAGGTCCGCCAGAGTTTACCATCTTCTTCCCGGTGCATGTAAGTGCATTATATGCGACAGAATTTTAAAGTTAAATCCCGCGGTTTGTCCAAATCCGTCAAACCCGCCCCCGATTTGTGTCGCGTGAAAGCCAACGCGATTGAGACACAATCCGATCGCATGCAACAAAAACCCCTGTTAAATGCGGCGCAAAATGGAAATCGTCGGGGAACCCGACGGAAATGCTGTCCACGGATCCTTAGTAAATGTGCCCCAGAGTATAGCCCCAGGTGTGTTCACAAGCCCAGAAAACAACAACATAGAAGCTCACACCTGCATGACTACTGGATTACATATTAAAGAGAGGTAGCAAGTTCTGACACAACCACTTCACAATCAATATCTGTATATACAGAGGTGGAAATTAAAGTGCCTGGACCAGAATTATTCACTTATGGTCAAGGTCAACTACTGTATACTTTAACTTCTGTTACCAATGGACTTCTGTTACCAATCATCCCACTATACTCCTGCTTCTATGAAACATCAAACTCTCTTTCCACTATACTATATACATTGTAAAGAGGAAACGAGATGCTAAATTTACATGATTCAAGAAGAAAATGCAAGCAATGCTACTAATAAACTTCAACCATCATATGTGTGTTTGTCAATTTGAGACTAGAAACTGGTATGGATGGATTTTGATTACTTTGTCAAAGCATGTGTTTGTTTTTACTGCTTCTAGTCTATGGAGGCAACTTATCAGAATTGTACATAATTTGTCTTAAAAGTTGCAACTCACAGCACATGTCACAGTTGGCAACCTGACATGTGTAACTTAAAAATAGTCTAAGCAAATGCTCACATTCTTTTAAGTGTGTGTAACTTGTGGAATCAGAACATTTTAACAAGTTTATGCTAATTTTTTCTCAGTTCCTAAGTTTTTTATAGATAGTGTTTTGTTTGCTTTAATAATGTATGACGCTTTAATGTATTTTTTCTTTATCTTACTTTAAAATCCTGTAAAAAGTATTCTAAATGAATTACTGGAAATGAATCAATTTGTAAACCAGAACTGAGTTGTGAACTAGAGCATAATACGGCAGCCAAATAAAAAGGATAACAGCGCCATCTAGTGGACTGTAGTAGTTATAACATGTAGGTGGAAAATAATATCTATGACTTTGACTAGGTTATACAATATAGGAACAGACCAATTCTTGCTTTGTGGTGAAAAACAATCTTTTTTCCTATTTTAAATCCCTAGAGAATAGCTTTATTTATACAGTTGTTTATACAGTTGTTTTCTGTGTATGTTGGCTTAGTCTTGTCTTTGTTTTCCTTTAATAAATTCAAGCAGTTCTGCTGCACTTTTTTATTTTATAGTTTACACAATCATCATAAAATATACAAAAAATTTAGTACACAGGATATTATGAACTTGTCCATATATAGTTTGGGATACAATATTCTATTTTCTTTAGTTTTTTAATGGCTATTTTGCTTCTATAAAGTGAATTTATTTCAGATCTCTATTCATTAGTTACAGTATATTATAATATACACCACTGTATATTATATATATATATATATATATATATATATATATATATATATATATATATATATATATACATATATACATTTATTCACAATTCCCTGTTTAGTATCTCTATTTTTACAAATAGAGCTAGTGACAGGTTCCAAAAGAGCCTTAGTAACTATCTGAAACCCTTATTTTAGCTAACAATAATTTCCCTCACATCCCCATGAAATCAGAGTTATAAATTTGCCTGGTATCTAGGGATCTATATAGTGAGTCGGGGTGTGGCCTAAAATCATATGACCTGGATGACATTATCACAGGTCCTTTAGACTCTTAACATTAGCAAACTGTATCCCATGCACATATCTGACCACATAGAAAATCAGTCAGAAAACATGGCACACAAGTCCTGTATTCTTTTGTTCTTTTTTTTATTTTTCAGTGAGTATTTCACATAGTATAGCCTTCACCATAATATAAAGTGCACAAATTACGAAGTTTCAGTCATCCTGACCTTTGTCAAGTTAGATCTGACCATCCAAGAGGTGCAATAATTAAATGGAGCACGTCTCTAGTTCAATGTTTGCTATTTCTTTGTCACTGTCCCGACAGTTGTAAATTGCTACAGAATATGATGGCGCTATATAAATAAAGATAGAAATATAAAATATAAATAAATTATTAATATAAATGAATTACTATTTCTCCCTATTGCTGAGGTGCCTTCGATACAGTAACAGTGGAGACCTGGATAGAGTTAGTAGGGAAAAATATGAGGCAGAAATATGAATTATGCCGCACATTTCTTTGATGTGTTGTTACATCTTTGTCAAGGTCTTCTTCTGTTTTTGAGTATTGCTGCTTTTCAGTTTGCAGTCTGAACTGTGCTCTACTGCTGGACAGCTGGAAAGCTGCAACCTCTTCTCTGGACCAGTAAGGGTTAGGGCTTGCACAAGTTCTGCTTCTCCTTCACCTGTTGAACTTTTATTTAGGCCTTTTTCACAAGTTGCAGATCACGTCAGAGTCTGATCAGGGTGCGATCATATTTGGTCATTGAAAAACTGACATTTTGCATTAGTTTTCAGTCAGAGTTTGTTCAGTGTCTCAGTTTTTCACACACATTTTTTTTTGTTGTTTTCAATGCATTTTTAATGGACTCAGGGCTGAGGTCTTTCTTTTCCATGGCAATTGATGTGTGAAAAACGCATTGCACTTGCATTGGACTTGCATGCGATTTAGAGTACAATGCGTTTTTGATGCATCTCCATAGACTTGTATGGTGTATTATTCATGCGTGTGACTTGCGAAATTACAGCATGTTGAGATTTAAACACGCTTTTCAAAAAATTGTGCGTGTGTGTGTGTGAAAAATAAAGCAAGTCTGAAAAAAAACATTGATTACAATGGGTCAGAGTGCAATGCAAGTCCTGTGCATCAAAAGCATGCACTGAGCATGTGAAAAACGCAAGTGTGAAAGGAGCCTTTAGATCTGTGTGCAGCCATTTTACCTTGCTGGTCAAACAATGAGTCTGCCAAGCTCTGTTATACTCTGCTATTTTTCTGTTTCTCTTGTTCTTCCTGGTCTCTGAATATTTGGTATGTCCTCGACCATTCTACTGTCTTTTTGATTCTGTATTGTATTTTCTATCTAGTTGCGTCTGATTGTTGGGCTCCTGTTTGTGTTATTTGTTTGTCCGTCTTGAAACATGGTCACACTTGGCGTGGAAGGGAATGATGACCAGTTTTTGGCCATCATTTCGGATGGACACCATCACCAGGCAGGTGACAGAATGGGGGGCCCAATAGTAGGGCTTACGGTTCTTGTTTGTGTCTGGCCATTACAGGTTGACAAGCCCTAGTTGTCATCATGGAAGCAATTGGCGGTCAGTTATAGGGCCTTGTTCACAGGATCTGGCAGAGTGGGTTTAAGTACAGGAAGCGCGCCTAATTACTCCTTCCAGTCAGTTTGTGTCAAAAATTAAGGTCAAGACACCAGATTTGTTCAGCAGACCTTTAAGCTGTATTTCTTCTTCAAGGAAAGTACAAAATTATATTTCTGCCACAGACCTCAGTCCTCAGGTAGTGTCACACAGAGTAGGCAATATTATAACTCTCCTACTTGGAAGTCCTCAGGAAAGGGCTTATTCTTTAGCCTCAGATGCTTCAGCATTCTCCTCAGTATTAGGTCTGAGCATTGTATGAGGAACCTGATAAAACTAGGTATGCTGAACGTCAGTTAACAGCTTTGTGTCAAGGGAAACACCAGATGTGCTTAAAGATTTGTTAGTGGGGCATCCTGATCCTAAACCTTGGAACAGGTCATGTCTCTGTCAGTCAGAGTAGACTGATGGTTTAAGGAACATGAGCGTGAACAATTGTCGGATTTAACTTTTTGTACCCCTCAGTCTGCTCCTCTGTCTTCCTCTCCTGTCTCTTCTATCTGGTGAATCTCTATCTCTTCTACCCTGGTGAATGTTGAAGATCTTAGGCAGATTGGGAATATGTCAGCTTGTCATTGCAAGCACTGCATTAAGAAGTCAGTATTCTTCTACTGTGGAAAATCCTGTCATCTGATTAGATCCTGCCCCATGAGACTAATGCTGGAGAACTACAAATGCCTAAGTGACCAAAACTTTTATTGCCTGTATCTTTTTCTGTCACTGATAGGTCCATTTTTGGCAAAGCCTTTGTTGATTTAGGAAAATTTTGCAGCCAATTTTGTCAACATTTTTTGGCTCTAAACTTAGCTTACTGTTCCCCTTTAAGAGATGAAAAGGGTTGTTTCTACCCTTCAGGGGATCTATTCACACGGAACCAACTGCTGTAATGTTATGTTTTCAATCATTTGTCTGCTGATATCATCCTAGGACTTCCCTAGCTATTCCTGCATAATCCTGTCTTTGACTGGACCTCTGGAGAACTGATAAAACCACATTATTTGTTTCTGATGCTCAGGTTGAGAGAGTCAATGTGCCTTAATTTATTTCTCATTTTGCTGATGTGTTTGATAATGTTTCTGCTGACACCTAACCCCCACATATTGCTTATGACTGTGAGATTGATATCCTAAAAATGTTTACAAAAGTGACATATTTGCCCTCCCAGTTGTCCCATGGGGACAGGTGTCTTTTTTGTAGGAAAAAAGATGGGGGCCTTAGGCCATGTATTGACTATCATGAGCTCAATAACATTACCCTCATATGGTAATCCCTGACTAGTTTAATCAGATAGTTGGTGCCCCGTTGGTTCTCTTTGATTGATCTCTTCAGGGCCAACAATCTGATTCAGACTGCATTTAATACTCCTGAGGGACATTTTGAATACCTTGTATGTAGAGATGAGCGAGCACTAAAATGCTCGGGTACTCAATATTCGAGATGAACTTTTCCCGATGCTCGAGTGCTCGTCTCGAATAACGAGCCCCATTGAAGTCAATGGGAGACTCGAGCATTTTTCAAGGGGACCAAGGCTCTGCACAGGGAAGCTTGGCCAAACACCTGGGAACCTCAGAAAAGGATGGAAGCACCACGGAAATGGACAGGAAACAGCAGGGGCAGCATGCATGGATGCCTCTGAGGCTGCTTAATCGCACCATTATGCCAAAATTATGAACAACAGCATGGCCATGACAGAGTGACAGAATGAAGCTAGATAGCATCTAAAACATCCAATAATTGACCCTGACACTATAGGGGACGGCATGCAGAGGCAGCGGCAGCAGGCTAGAGAGTGTCATGGCAACATACCCTAAATGGACTCAGGCTTCAAACCAATGGGTGGCAGAGAGGAACCAAAGGAGGTGAGCAAGAAGCGCTCAAATAATATCGGTACATGATAAAAGTTTGCCAGTATATTTTGTGGATTACACAGCAGGGTGGCGACAAAGCTAACATGGAAGCCATGAAAACAACCCAAAATTCTGCCTGACACAGCTCATTTGATAAGGGGACCATGTATGGAGGCAGTGAACTAGTAGTAGATTAAAGGTGCTGCAGTTAAAACTATGTTAGTTGGATCTTGGCATGGAGCTGGCGCTCCGCTGCCAGGCGAGCTTTCACCAATCCAAGCCCCTGTCTCTAGGCTACTCCCCAAACAGCACTTCTAAGAACCTTTTGTATAAGATCAAGTGTAGTAGCGTTCTTATAAGTTTGGGATATGGCGGGTGAGGGGAATGTAAACAGATGCGCAAGAAGCGCTGAAACAATATCGGTAAATGATAAAAGTTTGCCAGTATATTTTGGGGATTACACAGCAGGGTGGCGACAAAGTTAACAAGTTTGATGTGGAAGCCATGAAAACAACCCAAAATTCTGCCTGACACAGCTCGTTTGATAAGGGGACCATGTATGGAGGCAGTGAACTAGTAGTAGATTAAAGGTGCTGCAGTTAAAACTATGTTAGTTGGATCTTGGCATGGAGCTGGCGCTCCGCTGCCAGGCGAGCTTTCGCCAATCCAAGCCCCTGTCTCTAGGCTACTCCCCAAACAGCACTTCTGAGAACCTTTTGTATAAGATCAAGCGTAGTAGCGTTCTTATAAGTTTGGGATATGGCGGGTGAGGGGAATGTAAACAGATGCGCAAGAAGCGCTGAAATAATATCGGTAAATGATAAAAGTTTGCCAGTATATTTTGGGGATTACACAGCAGGGTGGCGACAAAGTTAACAAGTTTGATGTGGAATGCCCTGTAATAGCTCTTGGGCGGTGTGCCTTTTATCGCCTAGGCTCAGCAGTTTGAGCACCGCCTGCTGTCGCTTAGCGACGGCACTGCTGCTGTGCCTAGAGCTACCGACTGATGGCGCCATGGCCACGGATGGTAATTCGGAGGAGGAGGAGGTGGAGGAGGGGTGGGAGGAGGAGGAGGTATAGTAGGCCTTTGAGACCTGGACCGAGGTATGCCCCGCAATCCTCGGCGTCGGCAGTATATGACCAGCCCCAGGGTCAGACTCGGTCCCAGCCTGCACCAAGTTAAGTGTAGTAGCGTTCTTATAAGTTTGGGATATGGCGGATGAGGGGAATGTAAACAGATGCGCAAGAAGCGCTGAAATAATATCCCTAAATGGTAAAAGTTTGCCAGTATATTTTGTGGATAACACAGCAGGGTGGCGACAAAGTTAACAACTTTGATGTGGAATCCATGAAAACAACCCAAATTTGTGCCTGACACACCACGTTTGATAAGGGGACGATGTATGGAGGCAGCTATATGGACGACTTTTGGAGGTAGCAATGGAGACAACGTGTGGAGGCTGCTATGGAGACAATTTAATTTGGACAGTGCCTGTATGTGGCAGTCCAAAAAAGTTTTCAAACCAGAGGAGCAGGTAGGTGGCCCTCCAGAAAAATGGAATAGATTGAGTGCCTGTATGTGGCAGTCCAAAAAAGTTTTCAAACCAGAGGAGCAGGTAGGTGGCCCTCCAGAAAAATGAAATATATTGAGTGCCTGTATGTGGCAGTCCAAAAAAGTTTTCAAACCAGAGGAGCAGGTAGGTGGCCCTCCAGAAAAATGAAATAGATTGAGTGCCTGTATGTGGCAGTCCAAAAAAGTTTTCAAACCAGAGGAGCAGGTAGGTGGCCCTCCAGAAAAATGAAATAGATTGAGTGCCTGTATGTGGCAGTCCAAAAAAGTTTTCAAACCAGAGGAGCAGGTAGGTGGCCCTCCAGAAAAATTGAATAGATTGAGTGCCTGTATGTGGCACTCCCAAAAATTGTTTAAAACAGAGGACCGGGTAGGTGGCCCTCCAGAAAAATTAAATGCATAAAGTACTATAGCTAGAGCCAGTGGGCCCTGTCAAAAAATAGCCAGTTTCCTCTGCTTTAGTGTACAAAGAGGAGGAGAAGAGGAAAATGAGGAGGAGGAGTGCATAAATTATTCAGGTTGAGCTTCCTTCACCTGGTGGAGATTGGAAATTATGAGAAATCCAGGCTTTATTCATCTTAATAAGCGTCAGCCTGTCAGCGCTGTCAGTCGACAGGCGTGTACGCTTATCAGTGATGATGCCACCAGCTGCACTGAAAACCCGCTCGGACAAGACGCTAGCGGCAGGGCAGGCAAGAACCTCCAAGGCGTACAGCGCCAGTTCGTGCCACATGTCCAGCTTTGAAACCCAGTAGTTGTAGGGAGCTGTGTGATCATTTAGGACGATGGTATGGTCAGCTACATACTCCCTCACCATCTTTCTGTAAAGATCAGCCCTACTCTGCCGAGACTGGGGACAGGTGACAGTGTCTTGCTGGGGTGACATAAAGCTGGCAAAAGCCTTGTAAAGCGTACCCTTGCCAGTGCTGGACAAGCTGCCTGCTCGCCTACTCTCCCTCGCTACTTGTCCCGCAGAACTACGCACTCTGCCGCTAGCGCTGTCAGAAGGGAAATACTGTTTCAGCTTGTGCACCAGGGCCTGCTGGTATTCATGCATTCTCACACTCCTTTCCTCTCCAGGGATGAGAGTGGAAAGATTTTGCTTGTACCGTGGGTCCAGGAGAGTGAACACCCAGTAATCGGTGCTGGAATAAATTCTTTGAACGCGAGGGTCACGGGATAGGCAGCCTAGCATGAAATCTGCCATATGCGCCAGAGTCCCAACGCGCAAGAATTCACTCCCCTCACTGGCCTGACTGTCCATTTCCTCCTCCTCCAACTCCTCCAACTCCTCTTCTTCTGCCCATACACGCTGAACAGTGAAGGTCTGAGCAATGCTCCCCTCTTGTGTCTCGCCAACATTCTCCTCCTCTTCCTCCTCATCCTCCTCCACCTCCTCCGATATGCGCTGAGAAACAGACCTGAGGGTGCTTTGGCTATCAACAAGGGAATCTTCTTCCCCCGTCTCTTGTGACGAGCGCAAAGCTTCCGACTTCATGCTGATCAGAGAGTTTTTCAACAGGCCAAGCAGCGGGATGGTGAGGCTGATGATGGCGGCATCGCCACTGACCATCTGTGTTGACTCCTCAAAGTTACTCAGCACCTGACAGATATCAGACATCCACGTCCACTCCTCATTGTAGACTTGAGGAAGCTGACTGACCTGAACCATAGACAAAGGTTCTTTACTGTAAGAGCAGTGAGACTGTGGAACTCTCTGCCGCATGAGGTTGTTATGGCGGACTCTATGTACATGTTCAAGAGAGGCCTGGATGCCTTTCTGGACAGAAAAAATATCACGGGTTATGGGGATAAAACATTTATTTAATTCTTGAAGGTTGGACTTGATGGACTTGCGTCTCCTTCCAGCCTCATATACTATGATACTATGATACTATGACTACCAGTTCTGGTGGAAGTTGACATCTGGCAGTCTACAATCGCTCTGCGCTGCTGGTAAACTCTGGATAACATGGTTAATGTTGAATTCCACCTCATGGGCACGTCGCACAACAGTCGGTGAGCGGGCAGTTGGAGGCGGCGCTGCGCTGCCCTGAGAGTGGCAGCATCTGTGCTGGACTTCCTGAAATGCGCACAGATGCGGCGCACCTTCGTGAACAAATCTGACAGATTGGGGTATGTCTTGAGGAAACGCTGAACTATCAGATTTAACACATGGGCCAGGCATGGCACATGTGTCAGTCTGCCGAGTTGCAGAGCCGCCACCAGGTTACGGCCGTTGTCACACACAACCATGCCTGGCTTCAGGTTCAGCGGTGCCAGCCACAGATCAGTCTGCGCCGTGATGCCCTGTAATAGTTCTTGGGCGGTGTGCCTTTTATCGCCTAGGCTCAGCAGTTTCAGCACCGCCTGCTGTCGCTTAGCGACGGCACTGCTGCTGTGCCTAGAGCTAGCGACTGATGGCGCCATGCCCACGGATGGTAGTTCGGAGGAGGAGGTGGAGGAGGGGTGGGAGGAGGAGGAGGCATAGTAGGCCTTTGAGACCTGGACCGAGGTAGGCCCCGCAATCCTCGACGTCGGCAGTATATGACCAGCCCCAGGGTCAGACTCGGTCCCAGCCTGCACCAAGTTAACCCAATGTGCCGTCAGCGATATATAGTGGCCCTGCCCGGCAGCACTCGTCCACGTGTCCGTGGTCAGGTGGACCTTGTCAGAAACGGCGTTGGTCAGGGCACGGATGATGTTGTCTGACACGTGCTGGTGCAGGGCTGGGACGGCACATCGGGAAAAGTAGTGGCGGCTGGGGACCGAATACCGAGGGGCGGCCGCCGCCATGAGGTTTGCGAAAGGCCTCGGTCTCTACTAGCCTATAGGGCAGCATCTCCAGGCTAAGCAATCTGGAGATGTGGACATTAAGGGCTTGGGCGTGCGGGTGGGTTGCACTATATTTTCTTTTCCGCTCCAGCGTCTGGGGTATGGAGAGCTGAACGCTGGTGGATGCTGTGGAGGATCGTGGAGGTGACGATGGGGTTTTTGTGCCAGGGTCCTGGGCAGGGGGCTGACTATCAGCTGACACAGGGGAAGGAGCAGTGGTGTGCACGGCCGGAGGTGAACGGGCTTGGTGCCACTGATTCGGGTGTTTAGCATTCATATGCCTGCGCATACTGTTGGTAGTTAAGCTAGTAGTGGTGGAACCCCTGCTGATCCTGGTTTGGCAAAGGTTGCACACCACAGTCCGTCGGTCATCCGGTGTTTCCTTAAAGAACCTCCAGACTTCTGAAAATCTAGCCCTCGCCGCGGGAGCCCTCGCCACGGGAGCTTCACTACGTGACACATTTGGCGCTGATGCACCTGCTCTGGCCCTGCCTCTCCGTCTGGCCCCACCACTGCCTCTTCCAACCTGTTCTGCTATAGGACTCTCCTCCGTCTCAGAAGCACTGTGTTCACCCGGCCTCTCAACCCAGCTTGGGTCTGTCACCTCATCATCCCTCAGTCTGCTCCCCCCTCGGACTTCCTGCCCTGACAACAACTTCACCACTGTCTGACAACCGTGTCTCCTCATCGTCGGATACCTCTTTACACACTTCTTCCACTACGTCAAGAAGGTCATCATCACCCACAGACTGCGACTGGTGGAAAACCTGGGCATCGGAAAATTGCTCAGCAGCAACCGGACAAGTGGTTTGTGACTGTGGGAAGGGTCCAGAAAACAGTTCCTCAGAGTATGCCGGTTCAAATGCCAAATTTTCCTGGGAGGGGGCAGACTGGGGGGGAGGAGGCTGAGGTGCAGGAGCTGGAGGAGTGCCGATTTCGATGACATGGGTGGACTGCGTGGAAGACTGACTGGTGGACAAATTGCTCGAAGCATTGTCGGCAATCCACGACATCACCTGTTCGCACTGTTCTGGCCTCAACAGTGCTCTACCACGAGTCCCACGAGTAACTTGAGACATGATGAACCTAGGGAGTGTAGCTCTGCGGCGTTCCCCTGCTCCCTCATCAGCAGGTGGTGTCTCACCCCACCCAGGACCACGGCCTCTGACCCCTGCAGTAGATGGACGCCCACGTCCCCGCCCTCGTCCTCGTCCTCTACCCCTAGCCCTTGGGTTAAACATTTTGAAAATGAAAGTTATATAACTTTAATATTTTTTTTAACTTTTTTTTTTGTTTTTTTTGTTTTTTTTTTAGGGTTTTTTTTGTGTTTTTTAGTTTTTAAAACCAAACAATGCTATCCTATTGCTATGGCTATTTTCTAGCCAAGTATGAAAGCACACTGCTATGCCAGATGAGATGACGCTGAGTTATGAAAAAATAAACGTAAAATAAAAAGGAAATGGCAGACTGTGCCTAATTGAAATCCAACCCCTAATAAATTATCCCACTTCGGTCTTTGCGATGGATATGTGCGTCACTAAGCGCTAAACACAGCGGTCGCAAGTCTCACTCCAAATTCCTCACAATTGGCTAGTATATGCACTGCAGCAAGGACAGCCACCAGCAGATCAACCAGAAATAAAATATATATAACGCTATTGTAGGCGTAAGTAAGCCGTTTGGATTCTCCTTTGGCTATTTTCTAACCAAGTATGAAAGCACACTGATGAGATGACGCTGAGTTATGAAAAAATAAACGTAAAATAAAAAGAAACTGCCAGACTGTGCCTAATTGAAATCCAACCCCTAATAAATTATCTGTCACGATACTGGTGATATATTGCTGGAATCCAATAGCAGGGACTAGACAGGACACTGGAAGCACCAAGGGTGGACACAGGAGGTGCAGTGAGCAGGCTGGGAACTGTAGTACTACAACAAGCAGGTAATCAGAACTTGCAAAAGCCAGGAGAACAATCTGGGAGGAGTAGTTCAGCAAGCAGAAGGGAGGAACAATCCGGAGAAGGAGTTCCAAGCAAGAGGACTGTCCAAGCAGGAGCTAAACACAATACTCAAGCAATGTCTACTGAGCAGGACAGGAAATATATACCAAACAGGAAGTAAGATGGCACCCGGTTGAGACAACATCCACCATCTTAACTGAGGGCAAACTTAAGGGCAAGGCAAACTAGATGGGGAATAGCAGAGCCATGCCTGACATTACTCCCACCTCAACAGCGGCCTCTGGACGGCACTTTACTCGGCCTATTAGGATGTCTTTGATGAAACTGTTTGATCAGTCGAGGAGCATTAACATTATTCACAGGTTCCCAGGAATTCTCTTCAGGTCCATAACCTTGCCACTTAATGAGATATTGTAGGCGGTTCCTAAAAATTCTTGAGTCCAAGATTTTCTCCACCACAAACTGTTCTTCTCCGTCTATCTCCACAGTATTGGGAGGAGGAAATTCTCGTTCTGGAAAAGGATTGGGTATGACGGGCTTTAAAAGAGATACATGGAAAACAGGATGAATCTTCATAGATTGCGGGAGCTTGAGTCGAACAGCTACTGGACTAATTATCCCCATAATCTTGTAAGGTCCGACAAATTTCTGTCCCAGTTTTGATGAAGGAACCTTAAGGTTCAGATTTTTGGTGGACAGCCATACCTTATCCCCAATCTTAAAAACTGGTGCTGGTCTACGGTGCTTATCTGCAGTCTTCTTGTAATTGTCTTGGGAGGTCTCTAGTGTTTTTTTCAATAACTCCAAATTTTGCTGTAGCATAGAAATCCTTTCCTCTACCGCAGGAATAGATGCCATGGTGGGAAATCTTGGAAGGATATTTGGATGATAACCTACATTTGCAAAAAAAGGAGTTTGCTTGGTGGAAGCGTTTTGAGTGTTATTATAGGAAAACTCAGCAATCGGGAGCAGATCTATCCAGTCATCTTGCAAGTGGCAAATATAACACCGGAGATACTGTTCAAGAGTCTGATTTGTGCGTTCTGTCTGCCCGTTAGACTGAGGATGAAATGCGGTTGATAAATTGATTCTGATATCAAGTGCCTTGCAGAAACTTTGCCAAAATTTTGATGTGAATTGCACTCCACGATCCGAGACAACTTCATCAGGGACTCCATGAAGACGGAACACATTATGGACTACTAAATCAGCGGTGTGTTTAGCAGAAGGTAGACCCGTACATGGAATGAAATGTGCAGCTTTGGTGAGCCGGTCCACTACTACCAGGAGAGTATCTTTACCTTTAGATGGGGGTAGATCTACAATGAAGTCCATAGATATAGAACCCCAGGGACGAGAGGGGACTGCCAAAGGCTGTAATAAGCCTGTGGGTGAGGAACGTGGTGTCTTGCATCTCGCGCAAATATCACAGGACTTGACATATTTTCTTACATCCCCTTTATAACTGGGCCACCAGAAGAAACGGGCTAAGAATTCTTGCGTCTTCTGTACTCCTCTGTGACCAGCTAATTTTGAATCGTGGACTAATTGTAGAATCTTTAATCTTACTGTTTCGGGTACATACAGCTGTTGCCCATGAGTCCACATCTTGTTTTTAAGCATTAGATGTAAGTCATCTGGTGGTCGAGATAACAGATAATAAGTGTCGGTGTCATAGGCTACTCGTATTTCTTCAAGCAAGTCTTTATTATGAATTACTCCAACAAAATTAGATTCAGGAAGGATGGTCTTTGGTGGAACTGTAGAAGAGTCATTGGAAAATATTCTGGACAAAGCATCAGCTTTACCATTACGGGAACCAGGCCTATATGAGATCACAAAATTAAATTGATTGAGAAACAGACTCCAACGCGCTTGACGAGGGGACAAACACTTGGCAGATCTCATGAATTCCAAGTTACGGTGGTCAGTCAGAACTATTATTTGCTGTGAGGCTCCCTGAAGAAGATGTCTCCATTTCTTAAAGGCTGCAATGATGGCTAGCAATTCTTTGTTCCCCACATCATAATTCTTCTCAGCAGGTGATAAGCGTTGGGAAAAATAAGCACAGGGGTGCAATAAGCTTTTCTCTCCTCTTCTCTGTGACAGAATAGCTCCTATGGCGCAGTCTGAAGCATCTACTTCTACGATGAAAGCAAGTTCTGGATCGGGATGAACTAATATAGGAGCTGTCGTAAATTTGGATTTTAGCCGAGAAAATGATTCCTGTGCTTCAGAAGACCATGCAAAAACATTCTTTTTCTTAGTCAGCTGTGTGATAGGGGCGATTACTTCTGAGAAATTTTTAATAAAACGTCTATAAAAATTGGCAAAACCTATAAAACGTTGTACATCCTTCAAGTTCTTAGGAGTAGGCCATTCAATAATTGCTTTGATCTTGCTGGGGTCCATCTGTAATCCGTGAGGCGAAATTATGTAGCCGAGGAACTGGATCTCAGTCTGATGAAATTCACATTTTTCAATCTTAATGTAGAGATGATTCTTTCTTAATCTTTCTAAAATGAGCATCACATGACGTTGATGTTCTACCACCGAGTTGGAAAAGATCAAGATATCGTCTAGGTAGATAACTACAAACTGGTCCAGGAGATCTCTGAAAATATCATTGACAAGATGTTGGAAGGTGGCTGGGGCATTACATAGGCCAAAGGGCATAACGAGATATTCAAAGTGTCCATAACGTGATCTGAAAGCTGTCTTCCATTCATCCCCGGGTCTTATGCGGACTAAATTATACGCGCCACGTAGGTCTAATTTGGTGAAGATTTTTGCATGTCGTACTCTCTCTAGAAGCTCGGGGATCAGTGGTAAAGGATAACGGTTTTTAATAGTAATTTTATTTAGCTCACGGTAGTCGATGCACGGTCTTAGTGAGCCATCTTTTTTCTTTACAAAGAATATGGGAGCCCCTGCTGGCGAGGAAGATGGACGGATGAACCCTTTAGCTCGATTCTCTTCTATATAGTCCTTAAGGGCCTGTAGTTCTGGGCCTGCCAAAGGGTAGATGTTTCCAAAAGGTATAGAAGCACCAGGAAGCAACTCTATGGGGCAATCATATGGTCGATGTGGAGGGAGCTTATCTGCATTTTGTTTATCACAGACATCTGCAAATTCCTTGTATACAAGAGGTAATTCTTTTGTCTTGACATCCTGTACTGACTTCTCACGACTTTGTTCAGACTGGAGTGCCAGAGGAGCATCACCTGTTGGGAAACTTACTTCCTTAGTTTCCCAGTTGATAACAGGATTCTGTGCCTGTAACCAGGGCAAACCTAGGATAACCGGAAAATGTGGAGATGAAATTAATAGGAATGGTAGAACTTCACGGTGATGGGGTGTTATAATGACTTCAAGTGGCTCTGTTTCTTGATCCACTGGCCCTGAACTCGGTGGAGAACCATCCACAGTCTCCATTACCATGGGCGAAAGTTTTTTACAACATTTTACCCCATGCTTCAAAGCAAAAGAGAGGTCCATGAAGTTGCCACTAGCTCCGGAGTCCACCATAGCAGAGGTGGGTATCCACTGAGAATTAATCAGAAGCTTAATTCGTAGAAAGCAATGGGAGTCTTTATTTTCTTTCTTAATATGAGGAGCCACTGAAGAAATGGAATGAATTACTGTCTTCTCAGGTAATTCAGCTTCGGAAGCAGTTGATTCCACCTCAGAAAAGTCAGGATCCGCAAGGGCTGCTACAAACTTCCGTGGGCGGCTAGGGCAGTTGATAAGGAAGTGGTCCGACTTCCCACAGTAAAGGCACAAGTTCTCCCGCAGCCTACGCTCCCTTCGGTCGCTGCTTTCCCTTCGAGATACGGAATCCACTTGCATAGGCTCACTCACTGGTTCCCGGGAAATTTTCCTTTGGGGTTCCCTGGAGATAGAGACAGGGAGAGAGGAAGGTTGATTAATATCAGGATTCCAGGTAGCCCATTTCTCTTGTCTTCGTTCAGACAGTCGGGTGTCAATTCGAATGCAATGGTTAAAAAAGGCATCCAATTCTACGGGGGCCTCTGCACAAGCAAGTTCATCTTTTAAGGAGCTAGAGAGCCCTTTTCTGAAAAAAGATAATTTTGCTGCATCATTCCAATCAGTGTCGACAGCCCACCTCTTGAAATCCATTGCATATTCAGTGACTTGGCGTCTGCCCTGGCGTAAGACTAGTAATGATGCTTCAGCTGTGGCAGCACGATTGGGGTCATCAAACATCTGACTCATGGCATCGATGAAGTCCTTCAAGTTGTTCAGCCGGGCATCTTCAGTCTCAATTAATGGATTTGCCCAAGCGATGGCTTTATGTGTCAACAACATAATTATACACAAGACTTTAGATTTGTCCGTAGGAAACAGAGTAGGATTTGCAGCAAAGTATAAGCGACACTGGTTGAGGAATCCCCGGAATTTGTCGCGGTCTCCACCAAATCTGAATGGTGGCAATTTAGGCACTGTTGTAGCTGCTGGGATCTGTGGTGTAGTCTGATTCTCCAAATGGGCTATCCGATCAGACAGCGTCTGCACAGTATTCCGTAGATCTTGAATTGCTTGTCCATAAACCTGGGTGTTGTGATTGGACTGTCCTTTAAAGGCTTCATATGCATTTTTGAAAGTCTGCATCTCAGTATGCATATTAGTCACAGTAGTTTGGAGTTGTTTAATATGAACCTCCAAGTTTCCAGTCCCGGCGGACTCCATCTTTAAGGCTTGAGTATCCTGTCACGATACTGGTGATATATTGCTGGAATCCAATAGCACGGACTAGACAGGACACTGGAAGCACCAAGGGTGGACACAGGAGGTGCAGTGAGCAGGCTGGGAACTGTAGTACTACAACAAGCAGGTAATCAGAACTTGCAAAAGCCAGGAGAACAATCTGGGAGGAGTAGTTCAGCAAGCAGAAGGGAGGAACAATCCGGAGAAGGAGTTCCAAGCAAGAGGACTGTCCAAGCAGGAGCTAAACACAATACTCAAGCAATGTCTACTGAGCAGGACAGGAAATATATACCAAACAGGAAGTAAGATGGCACCCGGTTGAGACAACATCCACCATCTTAACTGAGGGCAAACTTAAGGGCAAGGCAAACTAGATGGGGAATAGCAGAGCCATGCCTGACATTATCCCACTTCGGTCTTTGCGATGGATATGTGCGTCACTAAGCGCTAAACACAGCGGTCGCAAGTCTCACTCCAAATTCCTCACAATTGGCTAGTATATGCACTGCAGCAAGGACAGCCACCAGCAGATCAACCAGAAATAAAATATATATAACGCTATTGTAGGCGTAAGTAAGCCGTTTGGATTCTCCTTTGGCTATTTTCTAACCAAGTATGAAAGCACACTGATGAGATGACGCTGAGTTATGAAAAAATAAACGTAAAATAAAAAGGAAATGGCAGACTGTGCCTAATTGAAATCCAACCCCTAATAAATTATCCCACTTCGGTCTTTGCGATGGATATGTGCATCACTAAGCGCTAAACACAGCGGTCGCAAGTCTCACTCCAAATTCCTCACAATTGGCTAGTATATGCACTGCAGCAAGGACAGCCACCAGCAGATCAACCAGAAATAAAATATATATAACGCTATTGTAGGCCTAAGTAAGCCGTTTGGATTCTCCTTTGGCTATTTTCTAACCAAGTATGAAAGCACACTGATGAGATGAGGCTGAGTTATGAAAAAATAAACGTAAAATAAAAAGAAACTGACAGACTGTGCCTAATTGAAATCCAACCCCTAATAAATTATCCCACTTCGGTCTTTGCGATGGATATGTGCGTCACTAAGCGCTAAACACAGCGGTCGCAAGTCTCACTCCAAATTCCTCACAATTGGCTAGTATATGCACTGCAGCAAGGACAGCCACCAGCAGATCAACCAGAAATAAAATATATATAACGCTATTGTAGGCGTAAGTAAGCCGTTTGGATTCTCCTTTGGCTATTTTCTAACCAAGTATGAAAGCACACTGATGAGATGACGCTGAGTTATGAAAAAATAAACGTAAAATAAAAAGGAAATGGCAGACTGTGCCTAATTGAAATCCAACCCCTAATAAATTGTCCCACTTAGGTGTTTGAGATGGATATATGTGTCACTAAGAGCTAAATAGAACGTTCCCAAGTCTCCCTGCAAATTCCTCACAATATGGTACTAGCTGCACTACTAGTGCCAGCAAGCCCAGCCACAAGCAAATAAAAAAAAATATATATATAACGCTATTCTAGCCCTAAGGAGGGCTGTTGGATTCTTGTAGACTCACTCCTGCCTTACACTAAGCTAATATAACACCCTAACGCTATCCCTGCAGCAGCAGCAGATCTCTCCCTGACGGCATTCAGACAGAGAATGATGCGAGCAGCGCGGGCAGCGGCTAGTCTATCCCAGGGTCACCTGATCTGGCCAGCCAACCACTGCTATCGACGTGTAAGGGTACCACGTCATGCTGGGTGGAGTGCAGAGTCTCCTGGCTTGTGATTGGCTCTGTTTCTGGCCGCCAAAAAGCAAAACGGCGGGAGCTGCCATTTTCTCGAGCGGGCGAAGTATTCGTCCGAGCAACGAGCAGTTTCGAGTACGCTAATGCTCGAACGAGCATCAAGCTCGGACGAGTATGTTCGCTCATCTCTACTTGTATGCCATTTGTTTTGTGCAATGCTCCTGCTGTCTTCTAACACTTTGTTAAAATTATCTTCTGGGATTTACTGGGTAAGTATGTTGTTTATTTGGATGATATCCTTATTTTTCCCCTAGAAAAAATAGCAGTAAAAAATGGGAGAAAGAGCGCTCATAGGGTGGTCATTGTAATGAGACCATTATATATATATATATATATATATATATATATATATATATATATATATATATACATATATATATTAAGACACAACTGTAGTATAGGTGTGAGAGATAATTTACAAGGGTGAAGCCTACGTCTTGAAAGGGAGAAAGGAAGGCGCACACCGATGAATATGATTCTAAAAAGGTAGATTTCAGTTATAATCAAAGGACAGTTTATTAAACATATATAAAAACAAGGGATCACAATGGGTTTTCGGGGATTAACAGATACCCCTTTCTCAAGTGGAATTTCTCTATGAACATAAGAAAAGAACACAGTACAACAAACAGCAGGACAACATAGTGAAGAAAAAGTGGCCATTCTGTATTACTTAATTGATTTTAGCATTATCATTGATATAGATAGTCATGATAAAAGTATAAACACAGAGCATGAAAAATAGATATTGACAACTTAAAATTCATCAGAAAAGATAAATAGCATGGGTCAGTTATAAAAAACGTATAAATATAGAACGTTTGTCCAAAAGTGATAAATATATATCATGAATAAATTACTGTATTAATAGATCATGGGTAGGGACTAGTGGGATCACTAGTGTGGCTGCCTGTAGGCAGATATAAAGTGGTGAAAATAAGGACAAATGTGTAGTAGACATACCAAACTCCTGATTTCAGTCCTGCATGTGTCCAGGAGATTAATTTGAACGACATGCCCGGCAAAGGTTTTTGTAATCAAGAACGGGCTGGTCTGATTCCCTGAACAAACACAATGGGGTAGAGAATCCAAAAAGATCCGTTTCAAGCTTTCATAAGATTTATCTAAGTGGCATGAACGCCAGAGGGAGCTGTGGTTATTTGATATAGATGATCCATAAAATAGGGACATAAAATTGGAAAAGAAAAGTTAGGAAGAATAGAAAAAATGGACTGATTGTGTATATATTAGATATAAGAATAAACATTGGGTGAGAAAGTGATAAATCAGGAGTTACTGCTGAATGCTTAATTGGAGATTAAGAATATGTTTTTAAGTTCTCATGGTGAGTTGCTGTGTGGCGTGAAACAGTATGTTTTAAGTAGTCGTTGGTTTAATTGCTACGGTGGGCGTTCATGCGAGTACGTAAACTTAGGCAAGTTCGGCCCACGTATTGTAGTCCACAAGAACATTCTAGTAGATAAATCACGTATGGTCGAAGAGCAATTTATGAACTGGTTCATTTTGAACTCTTCTCCTGTTTGGTTGCTGATAAATGATTTGCTGTGGTTCTGGAAATTGGAGCAGCAATTAGAATTTAGATGGCCGCTGTGATGGAAACTGTGACGTTACGGACCCCTGAGGGGTATGCAAGGTCACTTAGTTATCCTTTTATAGACACTCCCAGAACGCACGGGTTCTGAGAGGCGCAGGAAGTGATTTAAAGTTGTCCGCACAAATTCCGGATATGCCACAACAATAAATCACAGCCCTGAACTCATGGAGCTGCCACCAGTTATTCTTTAATTTAAGCTCAGTCCGTAACGGGATTATATAGGGTGAGGAACCAACCCTGTAGCGTGTATAGAAACAAGAAACGGGGACGTGAGATTCGTGGATCGAGATAAAAGAGCAACACAGATTAGATTTTATATTTAATTGCCTTAAGGGCACACTAGACAAAACAATATTAACAGTAGAGATATATAGTTACAAAATACAAGGTTCAGTAAGTTTGTTACCTTGTCTGTGCCTAATGGAACTTGATAGTTCACACCTTAAGATCCTTCTCTGCTCTTAAAATGGTTCCCAGACAAAAGACAAGGCGGCCTTAGAGGTGCCTGATTATATCAGGTAGAGTCACACCTCAGCCCTCCCAACAGGAGGGGTCATTAATCCCTCCTACCTGGCAACCAGAGCGCTGGAGAAGCCATAGCTTCTCAAGAGAAAGTCATAGGGTCATGGTTCTAATATCATTGGATTTGGGTGAATCCCTGGATCACATTGATACCAAACCTGACCCATTTGCTATGGTCCTATCCAGAGATATTGATATATCTGGAGCCAAGGGTGCTATAGTCCCAGGAATTGGACTATGTAGTTGTTCTTCTGGTGAGATGGACCGTCACTCCATAATTATCCATATTCAACCTATTGGTTTAAGAGTTTTTATGGCTCTTTGTTTGAGAATTGGGGGGGAGGGATGCATGGAGATGATTCAGCTGCAATGGTCCTTTGAAGCTACACCTCCTGGAGTGATCGTAAAGATCCTAGCTCAATTAGGCCAATTAAGCTGAGGCTGGGGGAAGGAGAGGGATATGGGTGGCTTGATGAACAGGACAACATCTGGCCTTATACCTGTATGTTCATCACAGCTGCATTTAAAGCTACCAACGATTTTGGGGAAGAGAGAAATATGTGTTAAATTCTTTATTCCTGCACAGTTTGCTAGGAGCCACATTCCATTCAATGTGAGCATCTGTATGTAATCTTTGGTTGTTTTGGAAGATTTTTTTTTTTTTTAAATAGGGATCATTTAGAAGTATTGAAGTATTGGCCAGGATTTTTTTAGGATATTGTTGAGTGTCTGATGATTACAGTTGTATTAAGTTATGAAACTGGAGAATGTATTTGAGGTTTGATGTTTATTATTATTTTTAAGAGAAGGTTTTTACACATTCTCCTTGGCTTAAAGTGATGGCTCGCACATCAGCTGCTTCCACTAAGTGTTCAGAGGAAGCCTTTCTCTTTGAAATGATGCTTCAAGATGATACTTTGGTTTCTGAAAGTATCCGTATTGGAGCAATTTTTACATATCCTCCTAAATTGGCTAAAAGGGATATTGGATTTCCATTTAACCTGGTGTGCACTTTTAGCCCCTTAGAGACCAAACTTATTTGCATCTTGATGACCATGGCCTATTTTTAAGTTTGTTTTTCCATTACATTTTGTAATTTAAAATAGTGGGAAATTTTGGTTGATATATTTAACATAGTAACATTTTATTTATGAAAAAAGGTGAATGTGGTAAACATTTTGAAAAAAAATTTGCTATTTTTAAACTTCAAAATGTTCTGTTTTTCAAACCTACCCAAATTAGTGCTAACTAAAATGTATCATATCTATGCTTTGTGTTGGTGTTATTTTAAAAGTGTCCTTTTGTTTTATTATGACGCTATAGAAAGATCACATATCGAACAGCATTCTTTCAGATTTTCAAAAATTTTTTAGAATCAATTATTTTAGGGACCAGTTCATTTGGAAGTTCTGTCAATAGAAAGCCCCCACAACAGGTAGGAAGCTTGTTAACCCTTTACGTATTTTACAGAAATTCTAACAAAATGAAGGTTTGATTTGGAATTCATTAATATTTATCATTAATACATTCATTGAGCTGCAAAATTTACCCACATAATTTGAATAAAAGTAGAAAATGCATCTTAGAATATATTGGGCAGTTTCTTCCAAGTAAGAGGACACCCAACATGTGGATGTAACCCACTGTCAGGGCACATGGCGAAGCGCAGAAGGGAAGGAAACATTGAGATTTTGTAGGGCAGGATAGTTTTCAGGTGCCTTGAAGTGTTTGTAGAGACCCTGGGGCCATGTTCACACGTAGGATTTTGGTTGCATTTTGAAACAAAATCCAAAGGCTCTACCTGCACGTTGAGGTAAGATTGCATTTACTTTGCATTAGTTAACATGTTCGAAACACAGTGTTACCATGATATATGATCACGAGTGGAGCCTTTGGATTGTGTTTTCAAACATAAGCAAAATGCCAATGAGAAAGCTTCCCCTGCGTTTCTTCTGTACTCTGATCTCCCGTTGTGACCCCGAACATGACTCTAAGTTTGTACCTTTGCTGCCAGCCCTGACTTCCTGCTCCGTCCCCGACTTTGCATCCTTGCCACCTGTATTGACCATCCGCCTGTCCCTGACTGATCACCCGCTGATTCTGTACTTCGACCTTGGCTGCCACTGTGGGCAAGTGGCCCCTGTGAAACAACCTAGTGACACCATGCTGCAGCAAGACCATCCTGCTTTGCGGCGAGCTCTGGTGAAGACAGGTCGTCCAAGGGGTTCAATAACCCTGAATCCTGACGTTAAGATAGACCCTGCCAAGGTGCTCCTTCTGAAACTGGCTCATCTTACTAGCGTTGTGGTCCAGCAATCACAGTTTAGGAGAACTGCTTCGGCAAGTCACCGTCCTGCTGCAACAGTTGCTTTCCACTCAGCTTCTGCACCAGACTCCTGAGACTACAGTCATGGCCAAAAGTTTTGAAAATGATACAAATGTTAATTTTTACAAAGTCTACTGCATCAGGTTTTATAATTGTGAATAATAGATGGGGAGACAAAAGAGAAAGCGCTCCTATGGTTTAATACCCTTGGTGTAAATATTAATTATGATGGTGTAATATTACACTCACCTGGTGGAGTTGTGCATCAAGGGCACAACTCCCCGTAGAGCTTATCTGAAGACTTGGTGCCACTGCCGCGTTCCTCTGTTATCTCCTTCTTAGTGGAGATGCAGTCCCTCAAATGTGTATTCTTTGGCATCCGATAGAAGGGTGCATTTTTTCTCCCCCAGTTTGGAACGCTAAATAATGACACTGGCTTCCTCGTGTTGTTGTAATTTTTACATAAAACATTCGTATTCAATAAAAAAGATTATTTAAAATAGAATAACGCTTTTCGCGCTTGTGCCAAGCGTTTCATCAGATGCATAGGTGTCTATTCTTTAGCACAAAATTTATAAGAGTTCATTAATCGTTCACCGGAAGTGACCGGAAATGTCGTGGTTCCAATTACGTTAAAATTAGTCCTCGAGTACTTCAGTAGTTTCAATAATTTGATAAGTGGCCTATATAGTGTTACATATATGAATATATAAAATCTAAAACACACACACCGTTTATTTTTTGTTTCTCCTGATCGCTTACTGGAGAAAATAGAACTACAAACATGGTGGCGCACAGAAAACTACAAGTACGGAAGCCTATGAGGGTCAAATTCTACCAGTATTTCTTGTTTGAACCTGGCTCTTTACTGACATTTTGTGGTAGACTGTGAATGAGTGTTCGAGCTGATGTTTATACCGGAGATTAGATTTTGGATGTAAGTAAGTGTGGTTATTCTGGATTAGTAATAAACTTACTGGAAATTGGAGATATATATGGGAGATTACTGTGAAGAATAAATATGATATGTGATATTGTTACGATACTATCTAATGCAGTACTATATTTATAGTATTGTTTTCAGTTGCATGTTATATTATTAAAAAAAA
Organism: Engystomops pustulosus; assembly: GCF_040894005.1. Taxonomy (NCBI): domain Eukaryota; kingdom Metazoa; phylum Chordata; class Amphibia; order Anura; family Leptodactylidae; genus Engystomops; species Engystomops pustulosus. The sequence goes on from NC_092414.1 coordinate 122,123,552, forward strand.
ACATTTATTTTTTATGTTTTTTGTATAAGAGAATGGAGAACTGTTCTGGTAATACTGGCCGGGATGGTCCGGATAGATTAAGAGCAGACCGGCTTGTCTATATGACACCCCACGTGATGAATGCCAACCAGAAACAGTGGCTGCAAGTAAAGGAACAGGAGGTACTACTAGGTAGGTTGTTGTAGATCATATTGGAAAAGTGCCATATAGTGTGTACATATTACAAGATTGTTTCTTGGATTTCATTGAGGCCATTTGGCGCTAGCGTGCTAAACTTGTACATCCAATAGACTTCCTGTCTACAGAAATCTGGGAATCTATTGGGTACTGTGATGTGATTGATTGGCATAATTGAGATCGAGCACTTTTTTGGGGGGTGACATAATGTACAATGTTTGGAAACTCCATGTAATGAAAAAAATTTTTCGAATGTTTTCTCTATGTTTATTTAGTCGACTTTGGAGTGTTTTTACTGTTCATCCAATCTATTGGAGATGGCAAATCCGGCATTCAATTAAATAAATAACATAGCATCACATGACATTCTATGTTTAATTTGAAAGGTTTCTTCTGTATTTTGAGATTTGAAAATCGATCCTATTTTAATTATATTGCAGCACAACCATTTGGATTTATTGCATTTCTTGACAAGGCTATTGGTCTTGGCATTCTTGTTTTTGTGTTGCCTAAGTATTCTTGGGGCCAGACTGTTCTTGATCGTGGCTGCTCTTCTATAGATGATTTTAGGGCAGTTTGAGAGGTGCTATACATCCGTCTTAAGAATTGGCCAATGTTTTTGCAGGATCTTCCTTATATTTTCATGTCTAGAGTTATACCCAGTAATAAAATTTGTTTCTTGTTGGATATTAGATTCTTTTTTATGTATGTTTGCTTCTATACACTCCTTTTGGCTGTATAATTTATCTTTTCTATAGGCTGTTCTCAATATGCTATCGGGACATCTTTTTCAAGGAATCTATCTCTCAGCATATGTGCCTGTATATCATAATCGTTTACATTTGTGCAGATTTTCGTATTCTTTTGTTTTGTGAAAACGGATATTTTTTTATCCATTTCTTATGATGCACACTAGAATAATTGAGGTAATTGTTGGAATTAACTGTTTTGAAATGGGTTTTTGTGCTGAAATGATTATCTTCGTGATAAATTTCGAGGTCTTGGAATATAATACTAGTAGTCAAACAATCTAGTGAATAGGAAGAACATGGCACTCACCGGCAAGAAGGACCAGCCAGCGCCATGACTGTCTCTTAAAAGTGTTTCAGCTTCATGATCGGGCTATCAGCAGTGCTGAGCTTGCTCAGGAATGGCAGCAGGAAAGTGTGAGTGCATCTGCACGCACTGTGAGGTGGAGACTCTTGGAGCAAGGCCTGGTGTGCAGGAAGGCAGCAAAGAATCCACTTCTCTCCAGAAAAAAAACATCAGGGACAGACTGATATTCGGCAAAAGGTACAGGGAGTAAACTGCTGAGGACTGGGTAAAAGTCATCTTCTCTGATGAATCCCCTTTCCGATCGTTTGGAACATCTGGAAAACAGCTTGTTCGGAGAAGACAAGGTGAGCGATACCACCAGTCTTGTCTCATGCCAACTGTAAAGCATCCTGCAACCATTCATGTTTGGGGTTGCTTCTCAGCCAAGGAAATCTGCTCTCTCATCGTCTTGCCTAAAATACATCCATGAATAAAGAATGGTACCAGAATGTTCTCCAAGAGCAACTTTTCCCAACCATCCAAGAGCAGTTTGGTGATCAACAATGCCTTTTCCAGCATGATGGAGCACCTTGCCATAAAGCAAAGGTGATCACTAAATGGTTCAGGGAACAAAACATAGAGATTTTGGGTCCACGGCTTGGAAGCTCCCCAGATCTTAATCCCATCGAGAACTTGTGGTCAATCATCAAGAGAAGGGTGGACAAACTAAAACCAACAAATTGTGGTCCAGAAGTTGATTGAGAGCCAGGTCAGGTAGAATTGCAGAGGTCCTGAAGAAGAAGGGTCAACACTGCAAATATTGACTTGCTGCATTAACTCATTATGACAATAAACTCAATAAAAGCTTTTGTTACCCATAATATGATATCACTTGTATTTCTGTATGTGATACAAAAATCTGACAAACATACATAAAAAAACAGAGGGCAACAGATCATGTGAAAATATAATATTTGTGTCATTCTCAAAACTTATGGCCATGATTGTACTCCTGTGACTTCCCCTGCTACCTTGGCTTGTCTACCTGCTGATGGACCTAGGCTAAGACTGTCTATGCCCGACATGTATGATGAGGATCCCAAGCTGTGCAGTGGCTTTACCACTCAGTGCTCCTTGCACATTGAAGTTATACCATCTCAATTTGTCACTGAACGCTCCAAAGTGGAATTCATTGTCAGTCTTCTCTCCGGGAAAGCCATGGCCTGGGCTACCCCTCCATGGGACAGAGGGGAACGGGTAACGGCTATTCACACTGCATTCCTGGCGGAATTCTGCTCAGTGTTTGAAGAACCTGCATGAGCCTCCTCAGCTGAGACTGCGCTGCTGAACCTGTGCCAAGGAGATTCATCCGTGTGAGAGTATGCTGTTCAGTTCTGTACCCTGACTTCTAAACTCTCCTGGAATGATGCGGCCCTCACTGCAACCTTAAAAAAGTACTTTCACCTTAAGTTGAGGAGGCATTGGCCACTTGTGATCTGCCATCTACTCTGAGTGGTCTCATCACACAGGCCACATGGATTGACGTGCGCTTCATGTAGCGCGCTGAGGAGTTACCTCATGAGTATCCTCCAGCCCATGTTCGACGTCTACCTTGCTTGGTCCCTGCCTTCCACAGGCCGCTCCGGCTTTCAGCCGTATTGCTTATAGACGGGCCTATGCAGTTGGACAAAGCCTGACTCTCCCTCCAGGAACGTTCCAGACAATGTCAGGAAAATCTTTGCCAGTCCAAAGAACTTCATTTGGGCTTGTCCGGTCCGTCCCCAACATCCGGGAAATGCCAGCTCCTAGGGTTCTTGGGAGAAGCAAAGGGTTCTAGGTGTAAGCAAAGCTTCTCCATGCCTGACCATTCCTGTGCTCTTCAGCTTCAGCACCCACACTCAAATTCAGGTCTCAGATTTCTTGGACTCCGGCTCTGTGGGGAAATTTGTGGATGCCGCCCTGGTCTCCCAGCATCACATTCCGGTGGTTCCTTTCAAGTAGCCCCTCATCATTTCCTCAGTCAGTGGACAAATTCTCTCCAATCTGGTCTGGTACCACGCCAAGCCTATCTCTCTGCAAGTAGGAGCTCTTCATAAGAAAAGACTGTCCTTTTACTTGCTGCCACACTCCACCTCATTTCTCCTGCTGGGTCTCCCATGATTGTAATTCCAGTTAAGGACTCAGTATATTAAAGAGAACTTGCAGAGAGGTTTCATCCTCCACCCTGGCTGGCGCAGGATTCTTTTTTGTGACGAAGAAGGATGTCTCCCCCCGTCCTTGTATTGACTATGGCACATGGATCTTTGACCGCCTGTGTGGTTCCAAGGTCTTCTCCAAGCTGGACCTTCATGGGGCCTGCAACCTCATCTGAATCCTGAAGAGTGACGAATGGAAGACAGCGTTTAACACTCATTGTGGACATTTTGAGTACCTTATGATGCCATTTGGATGGTGTAATGCTCCAGCTGTGTTCCAAGAATTCATCAATGGCATCTTCAGAGATCTGCTGTATACGTGTTTTGTGGTCTATGTAGATGACATCTTGGTGTTCTCCCCAGATCATGCGACCCACCAGTCTCACATACAGCAAGTTCTTGGCCACCTTCGGGCTAATCGTCTCTACGCCAAGCTCAAGAAATGTCAGTTTCACCAGCGGAGTCTTCTTTTCCTCGGCTACATAATCTCTGACAAAGGTTTCCAGAGGAATCCTGCTAAACTGTATGCACTTCTACAATGGCCGTGCCCAGAAGGTCTTTGTGCCATTCAGAGGTTCCTGGGTTTTGCAAATTATTATTGCCAGTTTATTCCACATTTCACCACTCTGGTGTCTCCGATTGTGGCGCTCACCAAGAAGGGCACCAATCCACGCCACTGCTCCTCAGCGACTGAAGAAGCCTTCTCAAGGTTAGAGTCCGCTTTTGCCTAGGCTCTAGGCTCTCTAAGACCAGCTATGCCTTGAGCGCCTTCTTTGGAGCATTTCTGGTGGTTACTGGCAAAACCACCCTCCCCTATCTGGGCTCATGGAAGTGGGTCCTAGCCGCGAGGTCCAGGGAGCTCTTGGAGTGGAAAGTAGAAAAGAACCGGGAAGGAGGATTATCCGGTGAAATGCTGCCAAAAAGGGCTCCACTAGCCTGCCCTGGTTTTTGACAAATTCTGGAGCTGCCAGCAACATGGTAGGAGCAGCATATAAGTAAACATTTAAAAATTAATAACCTTTATTAAAGTCTATTAAAAGTGGAAATAATGCAAAAACTCACATATAGGATAACAGGCCCGAGGCCTAGACGTCCCAACACCCACACCCTAGTGAATCTATATATACACAAATACTTTAGTTAGGCGCATAATGTGATACACACCTGCTTGAGACTAGCAGGGTTGCAATATGGGTACGAGCGAAAACATACCTGACCTGGGGGTACCTCAATGTTAGACCCACCAGTGATGTTGTTTGCCCATATGCTTGTCAATGTCCGTCTCAGTAGTAGGGCTTTGGAGGAGCCACCTCTATCTCTTCTGGAGGTCAGTGGGGAAGGGGTGTGACACCTTGTACTAGGCTTCCCCTATTCCCCAACAAGCTCCCGCCCTTACAAGGGCAGTCCCAAAAACTGTCCCTTGTGCTAAATGTTACGTCACACCTCCCTGACGCGTTTCCACAGAATGTTTCATCAGAGGGAGAAAACTTCATACATACATTGCCCTAAAAACAATAATTAAACTTATATCAGTACAAATATTGCATCCCCTATACCCAAGTAGGTTCCTTCTATCCGGCTCACCTTAGGTCAGTGGGGCAATTCCATAAGCAATGGTCCGGTGGGAGAGGAGTGCCTTCACCCATCCATTTGCGCCTAGTATCCACACCGGGTAATTGGCGTGTGACGCCTTTCCGGATGTGAGCTGCTTAAAAAGGGGGCCTGTCCCGCCCCTGTAACCTCATTCAAGTGTAATGGGGGCTTACCGGTTTGCCTTCAGCGCGTTCCCCATACCACGAGGAGCACACTTACCACGCTGGCGGTCAAACCGGAAGTGTCGCCCACGTCACTTCCGGGACGGCGGCCAAAGGTTCTAACGCTAAGGCGGTGCCATAGCAACGCCTTAGGAAGCCGCGCCTGCGCAGTTGCATCGCAGGCAGCGGACCTTTACTCTAATAGGCCTGGTTAAAATCCACATAGCACAGGTACAGATTGTAACCTCATAGCGCTACAAAGTTGTCATGACATAGTTGGTATTCAGGTAAGTCCCGATCAAGACTAAAAATCAATAATACATCTAGTACGTTTAGGTCCAACCAGCGATTGTGCTTACAAAGTTAACACGACATAGTAAGTATTCAGGTAGGTCCCGATCACGCCTAGAGTCACTAGTATATCTCATATATTTAAGTACAACCAATGATTGTGCCCATATGCAAATGCATACAGAGCCGTTATAATCATATATGAGAACATAGAAAATTGATATTGTTAAAAAATTCTCTGGGGAACCGGACTTTGCAAAAAAGGAGTCACAGTTACAGTCGGTCTTGGAAAAATTCCAGTACCATCTTAAAGATAGAAAACATCGACAATTCACAAGGGATCTACAGGACTTTAGGGACAATAGGGCATACACCATCCTGACCCCCACCAATACAAATAGGGAGGCTGAAACAGACCTATCATCTACTGATACGGACCTATCAGAAACAGAGAGTAGAGGAAGGGGGGAAAGGGGTGGACAGAAATCCAGAGGAACAGGGAGAGGAAGGGGAAGGTCTAACACATACACACAAAAATCCTCTTAACAGCATTTTTGGGAAACAGCTTACCCCCTGAGGAATCGAAATCCACCTCAGAATCCCAGGTGATAAACCTGTCCTCAAGACCCCTGACCGTAGAGGAAATAGAAGTCCTGAAAAAAGGGCTCAATTTTGTCCCCACTACAGACTTTGACTCATTCACTTGGACAAAAGACTTACATTTATTTGCCAGAAGACTAGGGGGGCATAATTTTTTCAAAAGGAAGGATAAGAAAACAAGCATGGATTTAGGCATCCCGATAGAAATGTTGGAGGATGTCAGACTGCTACAGAGTCTGGAAGAGGACTCAAACATAAGGGGTCTGGGACCATTCACGCCATTGAGAGGGACGAGCACAGCTATGCCCCCCAAAACAGACGTGTCATGCATAGATGTCTTTGTAGAATTGGTCGAGCACGACCTGCGAACATTGACTAAAGGCAATAGATGATTTAACCTATCTAAACAGGAAATGACAGCACTGAGGGTACTAGAACAAGATCTAGACATTACGATAAAGCCCTCAGATAAGGGCGGGAATGTAGTAGTGATGGATAACAAACAATACCATCAGATATGTCTAGGTATACTGAAAGACAAAACTGGCTATGAGATCTTGAATGAGAACCCCACTCCAACTTATAGGAAAGAACTAGATGGCATATTAAAAACGGCCTTGGGGAAAAAGTTGATATCATAAACAGAATATAGATTTCTTCTCCCAACATACACGACAATAGCCACCTTTTATACCCTACCGAAAATTCATAAGGGTGTAAACCCACTAAAAGGGAGACCTATAGTCTCCGGGGTCAACTCGCTCTGCCAAAACATTGGGGTATATATCGACCAGATCTTAAGGCCCTTCGTCGTGGCTTTACCATCATACATTAGAGACACGACAGATCTACTGAGACACCTTGAAGGAATCCAGGTAGACAGGGGGGTATATTTAGGGAGTATAGATGTGGAAGCCCTATATTCCTCAATACCACACAATAAGGGAGTAGAGGCAGTTGAGTCATTTCTATCTACAAGAGGCAGGCAGTTTGGTCCCCACAGTATGTTTATTGTGGAACTACTACAGTTCTCTCTAACCCATAATTTCTTTTTATTTGATCGTAAGTTCTACCACCAGCTCAGGGGAAGAAGTCTTTTATTTTTGGTGACTCCCCCCCAGAGGACATTGAGAGAGTAGAACTCTTCTTAAGATATATCGATGATATATTTGTCTTGTGGAGAGGTGACAAAGAGTCCTTTCGAACATTTGTAAAAAAACTGGATAAGAACAACATTGGATTACGCTTTACTTGCGAAATTGAGGAACATCAACTCCCATTCTTGGATGTATTAATTAAGAAAGACAGTAGGGGCTTTCTACAGACGTAAGTATATAGAAAACCATCATCCACAAACGCGCTATTACGCTGGGAAAGTAATCACCCTAGAGCACTATGTAAGGGTATCCCTAAGGGACAATACCTTAGGATGAAACGCAACTGCAGTAGCAGAAAAGAATTTAAAACACTTGCAGATGATCTGAGGGGCAGATTTAGAGAACGGGGATACCCCGATCATTGTCTGCGCTCAGCATATCAACATGCAGTGGAAAAAGATAGACAGGACCTCCTAACCCCTAAGAAGGAGGAGTCGAGCAAGGTACAGAAAGTCATGAGGATGATTGCAACATTTGATAACGGGGCTGATATGGCCAAAGAAATCTTGGCTAAACACTGGCCCATCCTCAAGATGGATCCAGACCTGGAGGATGTTATTGGGAACAGACCTATGGTGACCTTTAGGCGAGGCAGATCGATACGGGACAGAGTGGTACATAGCCACTACACGGCCCCTGCTCCCAAAGGAACCTGGCTTGAACGAAAGACACCGGCTGCTTTAAATGCAGCGCGTGTGTAGCCTGCCCGTTCTTGAAGACAGGTAAATCATTTGTCGGGAACAACAGCAATAGGACATACACTATTAAAGATATCATTAACTGTAAATCCAAGGGAGTCATATATAAGGCTACATGCGCTTGCGGACTCGAATATGTAGGAAAAACTATTCAAGAGTTCTGCAGAAGGATTGGAAGCCATTTAGGCGATATTGAACACAATCGGGACACCCCAATAGCGCGTCATATACATGCCAGGCACATTGGTCAAGCTGCTGCCATTAAATTTACAGAAATTGAACTGGTGCCCCCCCCCCCACCCAGGGGGGGAGACGGGGACCGGAGGGTACTACAGAGGGAGGCGAGATGGATATATTTGCTTAACACCGTATCCCCTAGCGGTCTCAATCTCCAGTTACAATATGCCTGTTTTATTTAAACATAGGATTGCTCTATTTAACAATCTAAATAAATCTATATATAAATAAAAAACTGACATCCCACAACTATGGCTGCCTTAGTGGACAGTGCTCCCAAGAGACATCCATTGTTGGTAGAGTGACATGAAGCACGGTGCAGCCGGCCCTCCTTTCTATGTTCTCATTTATGATTATAACGGCTCTGTATGCATTTGCATATGGGCACAATCATTGGTTGTACTTAAATATATGAGATATACTAGTGACTCTAGGCGTGATCGGGACCTACCTGAATACTTACTATGTCGTGTTAACTTTGTAAGCGCAATCGCTGGTTGGTAGAGATGAGCGAGTATACTCGTCCGAGCTTGATGCTCGTTTGAGTATTAAGGTACTCGAAACGGCTCGTTGCTCGGACGAGTATTTCTCCTGCTCGAGATCGAGCATTTAATTAAAAAAACACAGTGAAGAACAATGAAGAATAGAATAAAAACAGTGAACACAGGATCATTTAAGTGAAAAACACAGTGAAAAACACAGTGAAGAATAGATTACAGATGTTCGGCACATCTGCTTACTTGTCGGAAGATACGTGCGGAACGGTGCGAACAAAATAGTATGTGAAGAACAATATATATGTGTGAAGAACACATTGAAGAACACGGTGAGCAGCACAGAGACATCGGGGAGCAGCAGAACGGAGACATCGGGGAGCAGCAGAACGGAGACATCGGGGAGCAGCAGAACGGAGACATCGGGGAGCAGCAGAACGGAGACATCGGGGAGCAGCAGAACGGAGACATCGGGGAGCAGCAGAACGGAGACATAGGGGAGCAGCAGAACGGAGACATTGGGGAGCAGCAGAACGGAGACATAGGGGAGCAGCAGAACGGAGACATGGGGCGGCAGAACGGAGACATAGGGGAGCAGCAGAACGGAGACATAGGGGAGCAGCAGAACGGAGACATGGGGCGGCAGAACGGAGACATCGGGGAGCAGCAGAACGGAGACATAGGGGAGCAGCAGAACGGAGACATAGGGGAGCAGCAGAACGGAGACATCGGAGAGCAGCAGAACGGAGACATAGGGGAGCAGCAGAACGGAGACATCGGGGAGCAGCAGAACGGAGACATCGGGGAGCAGCAGAACGGAAACATGGGGCGGCAGAACGGAGACATCGGGGAGCAGCAGAACGGAGACATAGGGGAGCAGCAGAACGGAGACATGGGGCGGCAGAACGGAGACATCGGGGAGCAGCAGAACGGAGACATCGGGGAGCAGCAGAACGGAGACATAGGGGGGCAGCAGAACGGAGACATAGGGGAGCAGCAGAACGGAGACATGGGGCGGCAGAACGGAGACATCGGGGAGCAGCAGAACGGAGACATAGGGGAGCAGCAGAACGGAGACATCGTGGAGCAGCAGAACGGAGACATAGGGGTGCCGAACGGAGATCGGGGAGACTTCAGTGAAAGAAGAGCAGCGGATCCCGGGACATCAAATCTCCCGACAAGTAAGCAGATGTGCCGAACATCTGCAATCTATTCTTCACTGTGTTTTTCACTTAAATGATCCTGTGGTCACTGTTTTTATTCTATTCTTCACTGTTCTTCACATCTGCTAACTTGTCGGGAGATAATATACACGCGGAACAGTGAAGAATAGATTGCAGATGTTTGTATACATCTGATAACTTATCAGAAGACATTCTTTTTCAATTAAATAACACATTTTATTCCCGAACCATGGTCCCTTTGAAAAATGCTCGAGTCTCCCATTGACTTCAATGGGGCTTGTTATTCGAGACGAGCACTCGAGCATCTGGAAAAGTTCGTCTCGAATAACGAGCACTCGAGCATTTTAGTGCTCGCTCATCTCTACTGGTTGGACCTAAACGTACTATATGTATTATTGATTTTTAGTCTTGATCGGGACTTACCTGAATACCAACTATGTCATGACAACTTTGTAGCGCTACGAGGTTACAATCTGTACCTGTGCTATGTGGATTTTAACCAGGCCTATTAGAGTAAAGGTCCGTTGCCTGCGATGCAACTCTGCAGGCACGGCTTCCTAAGGCGTTGCTATGGCACCGCCTTAGCGTTAGAACCTTTGGCCGCCGTCCTGGAAGTGACGTGGGCGACACTTCCGGTTTGACTGCCAGCGTGGTAAGTGTGCTCCTCGTGGTATGGGGAACGCGCTGAAGGCAAACCGGTAAGCCCCCATTACACTTGAATGAGGTTACAGGGGCAGGACGGGCCCCCTTTTTAAGCAGCTCACATCCGGAAAGGCGTCACACGCCAATTACCCGGTGTGGACACTAGGCGCAAATGGATGGGTGAAGGCACTCCTCCCCCACCGGACCATTGCTTAAGGAATTGCCCCACTGACCTAAGGTGAGCCGGATAGAAGGAACCTACTTGGGTATAGGGGATGCAATATTTGTACTGATATAAGTTTAATTATTGTTTTTAGGGCAATGTATGTATGAAGTTTTCTCCCTCTGATGAAACATTCTGTGGAAACGCGTCAGGGAGGTGTGACGTAACATTTAGCACAAGGGACAGTTTTTGGGACTGCCCTTGTAAGGGCGGGAGCTTGTTGGGGAATAGGGGAAGCCTAGTACAAGGTGTCACACCCCTTCCCCACTGACCTCCAGAAGAGATAGAGGTGGCTCCTCCAAAGCCCTACTACTGAGACGGACATTGACAAGCATATGGGCAAACAACATCACTGGTGGGTCTAACATTGAGGTACCCCCAGGTCAGGTATGTTTTCGCTCGTACCCATATTGCAACCCTGCTAGTCTCAAGCAGGTGTTTAACCTTATGCGCCTAACTAAAATATTTGTGTATATATAGATTCACTAGGGTGTGGGTGTTGGGACGTCTAGGCCTCGGGCCTGTTATCCTATATGTGAGTTTTTGCATTATTTCCACTTTTAATAGACTTTAATAAAGGTTATTAATTTTTAACTGTTTACTTATATGCTGCTCCTATTCTGACCAGTAACAGACTTACAATATTAATATTTCTGATGCTTTTGGCAAGCAACATGGTAGGCCACACAGTGGCACAATGACAAATCATGGAGGTGGCAGCAGCAGCATGAGGTCAGAGAGTGGCACAATGACAAATTCTGGAGGTGGCACCTCTGGAGCTTGGGACACAAAATCAGAAACTTGTCTGGAAACACAAGAGGGGTGTTGAAAGGGACATCATCCCTTGAATTCAGTCCTACTCCCTCTGTTCATGGTGGGGTTGGCGTGAGCCGCTGCACGTTACCTGCTGCGCCCCCCCCCCCTCCCATTTCTAATACAGGTTGATAGGTCGATAGGCTATATAAATAAAGATTATTATTGTTATTATTTGTGTCTGAGGAAGGAGCTTCCCCTCCGAAACGTCACGACACACCGTACTTTCATTGTCTCAGTAAGGAGCCACCGCTGTAAACGTGTGAACTACTCTATGGACTTTGGCAACACACTTTGAAGTATGGTGATGTACTGATGCCTTGATGTCTTATTTATGATGAAAATATAAAGATTGTTGTTTAAATATGTTCGGTCTCCTGGATCAATTTTAAGTGTTGAAAGGGACATCATCCCTTGAATTCAGTCCTACTCCCTCTGTTCATGGTGGTGTTGGCGTGGGCCGCTGCACGTTACCTGCTGCGTGCCCCCCCCCCCCTTCCCATTTCTAATACAGGTTGATAGGTCGATAGGCTATATAAATAAAGATTGTGATTGTTATTATTTGTGTCTTGTTGTATTCTGTATATATCTGTATGTTTATGAAGGCACCACAGAGCATAAAGTAAATCTTCCCTAACCACATTTTATGTTTAGTGTATACATTTTATTGTATGTACAATATTTATATTTTAAACAAAGATTTTGTACTGTGTATTAAAATCTTGAAAACTAAAATAAAATATTTCAATACTGACAAAACATTGACAATATATTTTACTTAAAAATGTATATATTTGTTGTAAAATGATATATACAAATTATATACAAATTATATAACAGAGTTTCAGGTGTGTCCCCTGTGACCCAGACATATTGCCAGCTGTGAGTGCTTTTAATTATGCAACAAGTTCTAAAGTAAATCCTAAATTGTGTCAGTATACTAATTGCCCATCATTGGTGAAGGAGATAATTGATCTTTGGCTAATGAAAATAAATATTGTATGTATATGACTCTGCCCAAACTCTGTACAGGAGATCTACTCTACCATATCTACCAAAATCAAGACAGCTATACAGTGAATTCACAGAAGTCCTTTCATTACAATGGGTTAAACTGTGATTTTTAAAAAATGAGTTTCCATCAAGTTTTGAAACGACTGCACATGAAGTTTTCAAGGTAGATAGTAATAGAAATGTGAGTTGCAAATAAGGCTTCATATTATATTAAATTTAGGACCAATAATATTGTGCCTGTTAACAGGGTGAAATGTTTTATCAAATAAAAAGCCTTAGGTAACAGCCAATTTAAAAACCTTTCTGAAAAAAGATTGGCTTCAAACGGTTAGGAGAGGAAGCTTTTACAGAGGAAGCTTTTCTGCTGGCGATGTTCACTTTTAGACATCTGGTGGTCTTACAAAGACCATGGTGGCGGGTGGTGCACTATTTATTTCCAGAGGACCTACCTTCCCAGCTCCCTGGGGCTCTCATGTGACCCTGTGTGGACTGGAGGATTTGAGAAAAGAAGAAAGCTCCATTTCCTTTCATAAACTCATTAGGATTAATATTTCAAGACAATGGAGATCCTTAAAGATTCCTGCTATGGTGGCTATAACATGAGAGATTCGACACAACAGTATTTTGGAAAACCTTATATTCATTAGAACAGGTACCCTATCCACATACCATGAAATATGGGCACGTTGTTTTTTTTTCAGGTCACTATCTCCCTTCTTTTATAATTCTTTTAATAATTCTTTATTTATATAGTGCACACAGATTACACAGTGCTGCACAGAGCTTGCCAAAATGGTCCCCGACTCCAATGGGGTTCACAATCTAATCAACCTATCTTTATGTTTTGGAGTGAGGGAGGAAATTGGAGGACCAGGAGGAAACCCACGCAAACACGGAGAGAAAATACAAACAGAACAGAATTTTGGGTAAGCAATACGTCCTGTAAGCATGAATTGTTCTCATCAGCCCGTAGTGTATTTTTCTTGTTGACCTTTTATCATTGTATTTGCTGTAACGTTTATGCTGAGTGTGAATAATATCATTTACCAGCTACAATACTGCCAATAAGGAGAAACCTATTTCTGTATGAAAAAGCATTGAATCATATTTAAACAACTGACAGAGAAAGAGATGTAATAAATATTTATTCATTTGACTGGATTACAACCTTTTGTACATCACAATTTGCATAAGTTCTCAAGTTACATCCTGTGTACAACCACAAAAAACTATGACATTTTTTTTTACATAAAATGAAAACATTAATGGATTTACAGGCATATTCTATACAGCTTCTTTTAACTTTTTTTTTACATCTTTATTTCCTTAAACAAAATATTAATAAGGGGTTTGTAGCAACAAAAAATAAAATGCTAAAAAATACACAAAATAAAGAGCAGACCTCCATCAATGCATGCAACATTCAATATGAAAACATTAAGTGTAGGACAATACAGAATTTATGTAGTTCCATTATAGCTTTTTTTTACACTTTTCTTATATCTTTTATATATCAGACTCTCTGTACAGATTCTCAATGGACGACGACAAACAAATCGTTCAGCCACCGGTTTATCATCTGACCACATCACAGAACACCTCTAGAGTTACAATTGAATGGAATGCTCACATTTACATGCTGAATGCCTTAGGGGAGTAGAACCCTTCACTTCTTTCCATCTACAAAAATGTATACCTATTTACACAATAACAAAATAAAGGAACTTGCTTCTTGCGACCTTTGCATTCAGAATTCATTAGACTAGCAGAGCATAGAATGGTAATTCATATATATAGCTAAAAAGAGAATATTTGGCTTCTATGGCCGATCTTGCTTCATATTTTATGAGAGCAGGATGTTTTTCCTGCAATGTGAAGGGTAAAATAAAAATGTATTTTACCATTTTCAAATTGAAAAATTGTATTTAAAATACCTGAAACTATGCAACATATCTGAAATGTAAACAAAACATCAGGCACTAGTTATGTCTGCAACATTTAGGACTTGGATGTGTTTTGTTCTGAGGCTTAAGTGACTTGCAATGTGTATATTGTGTTATGTCGTTATGTTGGCTACTTAAACATACTGTTTTATATGTTACTATAACATGTGCTTAATAAAGACTGTTTACAGTTTTGCCAACAACGAAGCCTGTTAAAAAAGAATTCCACCTCTCTAGTCTGCAGACATGGAATGTGAAATCATATCAACTTAAGCTCAAGATCTATAACTCATCATTTCCAGATTTGTGAACCTAAAGTATTCAGAACAATAGAAATCTCATTCATGTGTAAACACACACACACTGTGCTTTGTATTTGAATGTTTCAATTGCAATGAATTTAACTAAAATTTGATTGTTTACATATAAATTATATTTATGTCAATGATTTTATCTTGGCTTTTTATACATAAAGTAAATCTTAATTGGGTGATTACTAAATATACTTCCGAGAGAAACAAAAAGCCATATACACTAGGAATGTGTTTAAATATGTGCAACAAAAAATACTGATGCCTTTCTCTTACATATGTTTAAATATTTTCTGTTTTACAATATTTTTTAGCATTTTCACTTACAGAAAAAGCATTGAAACATCAATGTTGCATAGAATACTTCCATAATGACTCAAGAATTTGGTATTATACATTGTTGGCACACATCGGAAGCATATAATGCACCATAAGTCAGGGATGCACCAAAATAGTTGTCACTCACTCTATACGACAGATGAGAAATGCATCTGTAAGATTTCATTTGTTCGAGAGGTACTAATTCTACGAATCTCTGCACTAGGGAAAACAGATACATGACTTTATATACAATTTATGACTCAGAAAGATAGAAAGAAAATCATATTTCATGGTTTGGAACAATGATGCAGTTCTTTCAATGGAATGTGTTGTGAGAATAAAGGCAAACCAATGTTAGCCCTGCTAATTTAGTGCTGATTACAGGTTTCTTAGCAAGAATCCGTATTTGTGCTATCATTCTGACTTGACATTTCTATAGCAACCATCCACATGCTTTGCAGTCTTTTACAGTATACCTCTGCATAAAAGAACTACAGTTTAAAGGAGAAATGCACACTTCTGACACGCTTAGCTTGTGATGGAACCTGCTCGAAAATAAAATTCCAGAAGTACTAACAAATATGTACCTTGTAGTGATTTTACTTTACGCCATTTTTGCTTGATTTTCCAAGAGACCATTTACTGCATCATAGTCCATAGTTATTGTTATGTTTATCAGTTAAAATACATTATCAGCATACCCATAATCTCAACCATTCACCTGAGTTTCTAAGTGAAGATGCAGAATGTCATCTTAATCCTTGCTCTTCAGATACCTTGCCTAAATTTAGGTTAGCCTAAAAGAAGAGGTCATACCTTGGCTTTATACCTCACTTTAAACACCATGTTACTGAAGCCTCAGTTTGTATTGTAACACTAATGTTTTAACTCTTAAATGTACCTAAATACAAGTTTTGATTTTCCAGTTAATGCAAAGAAACCAGCAAGATTTGCCAAAACTGAAGTACTTATTCATTTTGCTTTTCGATTTACAGAAGATAGGCACTGCACGTTTACTGTACTGATACTGTACACGTGGCATAGTGAGAACATTACCTGCAACTCATAGGAATCAAATGTACTATTCAAAATTAAACTTAGTTCATATCTAATAAACATACTAAGTTTCAATGTATAGTACGTATAGATAGGAAACAGCTAAGGTGCAAATAAGTTAGAACACATACTAGGTGTGATACTTATATACGTTTTTTTTGCTATAATCTGTTGTATCTGATATTGCCTAAGTTTTGAGTACTTGTACTTCTAAGCTGCTTCATAAAATTAAACATCAAAAAAGACACTTCTAGATTCTAAACTGGAATCAATAACATTCATCTAGATGCTAAAGGCCATGTTGTCTATAGCCTCTGAACTCCTTGTGCTCCAATCAACTGTAAAACATGTCAACAAAACCTTCTCAGTCTGAAACACATTCTGCATCCGGGTCCTCTTTAATTCCATTGAGCTCTATCCTGACATTGTGCCCCAGCAAAAATTATTGATCAATGTGTTTGAGCAGAGCTGGCTAAAAGTTTGTGCCAATTTACTATCCGTTTTCTAAGGTCCACTTTGTCCAGCCAGATGTAAGCCTCACCAATCAGAGTTTTCTTCATGAATTTTCCTCCATTTGAAGCGAGTAGAATCTATTATGTAAAAAATATAAATGCATTGTATTAAAGAGATATTACCTAAATAAGATACAACAATGAAGTAGTGTACCATTTACAGTTCTATAGATTTCTTTACATATAGCCGTAACTATCCAGCTACCATGTATCATGCCCGATAACTAAAGCTCTAAATCTCTTGACTTTAAAATCCCAATGTAATGGGAAGACTGAACTTTTAATTCCATAATTAACTTAACATTCTTTTTCCCAGAAGAACTTATCATCCTACAAAATAGGTACACCTAAAATTAATTCCCACTTAAGGTTCTGAGCAGCTCATGGTTCAGTGTTTAGTTCCTAGCTAAAGTAAGCAAGCTAAAGTAGATGAGTCAATCATATGAAGACTGCTTTGGATCTCCAAAACAATGGTGCAAGATCATTTTGGTGATGTGGTGTGCACCTTCACATGCTTATGCTCCTGATTTTTGGCCTACCATCCCAGAGCTCTTTATTTTGCACCTGTTCCAAAACAAAAACCTCAGTTTTCCAAAACTCAATCATTTTATTGGTTCTCAATTAGTATGCAGCCTTTGTCTATTTTTGCCGCAATTTTGCCACACATTGAGACTAACAAAAAGCAAGTCTACCAACTTTGAAAGTCCTTCCTGAATTTGGAGTATTCTTTCTGATGCCCATTTTTCTTCTAGTGATGCACTAAATACGTTAAGGCTATGCCTCACAATATAAAATCCCAGTGAAAAGCACAGCTAGAGCCGGGCACCAAAAAATGGACCTTGTGCCAAATTTATCAGGATCTTTATTAGAAGCTCTTTTGCACCTCAGATTTATTATAGTGGCTTAGACAGCTTGGAAATTGTAGCATATGAAGATTCAAATCCCCACAATGTATAAAGTCTATATGAGTTGGTATCTAATTTATAATAAAAAAAACTCTTACTTGCAGTGAGTGCCCAGCGGGACTCATACTAAATCGAAACGTCTCATTGAATGAAGGTTCCCGATCATGCCTACAAACCCTTGTTTTCTTCTTTATTATTCGTTTCTGTGTTGCTATGTTAACTACGTAGAGCTTCACATAAAGATCTGTAAAATAATGTAAATCATGTATACAGCAAATGAAGCTCATGACTAGTTAAGCAGTTGACTGAATGGTTAAATTTGTTCTGTATTAATGGTACTTACAGCAGGGTGTTTAATCTGCATCATTATAATCCTGGTATAGTAAGAGGTGACACAGCACAGGAAGACTTCAGGTAACTCTATACCCATGTCTTCTATGTCATGTACATCGGTTCTGGTAATTGCTAGGCATTTTACATTTGGTGGATGGATACTAAATCAGATCGTTGTATGGGCTAATCTTTGACTACTTATTAAAAATGAAAGCAGGTCATTTATGTAACCAGTTTATCAGTGGTTGTTGCTTAAAGCAAGAGCTTTAAAAGGACAAATGGATTGGTAAATAAAGTCTGTATTTCACCTCAATTTAGAAAGAAAGCATTTGAGAATCAACTCTTTGAAGCAGAACACTAGCTGGGAGAGGCATAAAGAAGGGTAAACATTCTTTCAGAATGAAATCATAACCCTTATATATTTGGAGTTGTACATGAAAAGATAATATGCAGCTATGAGTCCAGCACTATGAGCACAGTTAAAGTATAACACAAAAATGTACCCAGTGGAAAGAATTTATCAACACTTATACGCCACCTCCATGCCAAGTGAGCAAAGAGCGGTCTGGAGTGGTGGGCCTCGCGCCAATTTTTAGAAAGATCTAATACAATGTTATATATATTTTCAGGCAAATGGAAGCTTGGGATGTATAGGTAAGTGTATTACAGAGCACATACAAATGAGAAAATGTGAAAGCACATCAGGAGATTGTAGAATGGCCTTCCAATTACAAATTCAAAAAAGGATCCACTTGTAGTTATAACATAGCTATTTTCCCTTTAATGTTACTGGTACAATAGACAGAAATCTGACAAATTTGTAATTTACCTGGCAGATGATCAGGAGATTTAAATTTATATGTAATATTTCTGCATTGTAGAATCTCTACTATCAGTTGCTCTCCATCTGTCTTCATCTCTTTTTTCAGGGCAATTTTGATTTCACCCATCACTTGGGTTTTACCTATAATACAACAGGGTAATAATATGTAAGTGCTATAGGAACCTTGTTGTCATTTTCAGGTCATAATAATTCTAATAAATCTTCATTTATATAGCATACACAGATTACGCAGCACTGCACAAAGCATGACAAATCGGACCCTGTGCCCAATGGGGCTCACAATCTAAACAACCTACCAGTAAGTTTTGGAGTGTGGGAGGAAACCAGAGGGCCTGGAGGAAACCCACGCAAACACGGAGAGAACATACAAACTCTTTGCAGATGTTGAACTGGGTAGGACTAGAACCCAGGATCTCTAGTGCTGCAAAGCAGAAGTGCTAACCACTCAGGTCATGCAACTGAAGCATAATCAGTAATTTTCTGGAACTTTCTATAATACGAGATGCAGACAAGTTGTTCTCAAAGCCTTGAAATAAGGCAAATGATTTGTTGATGGCCTACAATAACCATTAAACAGTGCATTGAGTCGTAACATGAAAAATAAATCAAGCTGTTCAGATTCTTAACAAGCTTGAATGAATGAATGTTTCCATGAGACATTTTCTATTTACTGCCATTCTTAGCAGTAAACTACAAGAGTAATAATGTTCTTGTGCTGTAATAAAATGACAATGCATACTCTTCAATGGCAGGTAAAAAATGCTTTAACATAGAGGCTATGCCATGTAGAAAAAGTAGAAGTATATGTTAATCTATGTACTGTATTATGTTTCTTTTTTTAATTTTATAGATGTATCCCTCCTTTCCATTTCCACTGGTGTGAGACATTCTGAAATGTCCAATTCTGAGTGACCAATTAAAAAAACAACATGTTGAATTACTTATGCAAACAATGCTTAAAGGGGTTGTCTAGAGGTTGAGAAGCATGGCTGGTGTCTTTCTAAAACAGTGCCACACCTAATGGCTTGAACAGGTATTGTTGTAATATCAACACCAACCATGGTCAGGTGTTGGGATGTTTTTGGTAGATAGTAGCCATGTTTATCACCCACCAGACAACCCTTTTAACAACACATTTGTGCATGTCTTTTTTTTTGCTTTTTCTGTGTTTTGGACTTTATCTTAGAGGGTAATATATCAGGCATATGTGTAAGTTGTTTTTTGCCCCTTTCACAAAACTGTGACTTTTTTATACATCCACATCTGGATCACAAAGATATAGCAGATGCCACAAAATTTCTGGCACAGCTAGGTTTTGGCACACATATGCAAATGCATCCAATAAACTTAATATAAAAATGAATATAAATATTAACAAATATGATAGAAAAAACAAAACACCTAAGATTAATGACCATGAATTTTTGTTTCCAGAAGTTGAAGAAAAGTTAAAGATGTGTGTACTACCAAATTACCTACATATGTGATAACAGCTTTTACTCCTAGCACTCTATATACAAGAAATGTATTGTCTAACCCATAAGACCCATCTAGTCAGCCAGCGCTATGGGGCCCACAGTGTCAGGTGACCCCCTTGATCTGGGTTATTGAGTGTGTATTGGGAGTATATTTTCTGTAAGTCTATATATGGTATTGTATACATACGTGTATATAGTCTATAAGTGTGTGCATATGTGATGTGTATATGTATATGTGGTGTGCATATGCTGTGTATGTATATACGTATATAAATACTGTATGTGTGATTATATACACAAATACGTATACATTTTAAAGTTGGAATGGAGTCCCATACAGAAGTTCACAATGGGACCCTGTCTCATAGTTATGGCCCTGTCTATACTGGTCAATATTTAGAACAGTGTTAATTTATCTCCCCATCGTGCTTTACATGTACATCATACAGTAGATTCTAGATGGCTATTGTTCCTGCCTTTCATTGAATATACAATCATTATACAGAGAAATGGATGCTGAGGGAAAGCAACTACATCCAACAGCACTCATTAGGTAAATGTGCACATTGAAGATGATGCAACACCATACTGTGTAAGTAAATGTCATAAATATGTACTGATACAAGACTGATACAACTGTAGAAAGCTCACCTGAGCACTTTTCCTAAAGAATAATGTTTAGTTGTGATAAGCGGACCCAAACTTTAGTCAGCAGTTTAGTTGTCTCACCCCCTTTTACCCCTGTGATAAGTGCTAGCTTTGCAGGCAACATTTACAACATAAACGTGATTGGTGCTAGCAACGATTACAGATGTTACCGTGGGGGTGACATTCGGTCCCTGGACAGACTCTCAGGTTCGAGTCTAGCCAAGTTCTTGATCGGGTCCGCTTATTCATTCTCTTTAGGGTAATATTTAAGTAATATTTAAATATTTTTCTTTGTTATTATGTTTGCTATGCTGTTACATTATTTTTATGCTGGGGTAGCACCAGGGACGTCGCCAGCACCAGGCTTACCTTGGCAAGTACCGGGGACTAGAGCTGCTAGGGGGACCCACACAGCCGAATCTTACTCCCCAGCAGCCTGGCAGCACCTGATATTGATGGCTGTATATAATTAAACCATGAGGGGACTGTATATAGTTAAACTATAAGGGGGCTGTATATAAAATAACCATGACAGGGCAGTTCGGGACTGATAAACTACGGAATATTTTAGTTAGTTTCTGAATTTTTGTCAGCTGTATAATTATAAAAACAACCCTAATTGGGTTATAGAAAAGAAAATCATACTTACGTCACTGATATTGCACCCTTGTCAATCACTACTACTTGTAGCAGCATCCAAAATATTTTCTCCTATCCCTGAGATGCACCCCTCTGGCAAGCACCATGTGATATTATCTCAGTTTATATACAATACACTGCTATAATAATACAGCAGCATATTATATGATTAACCATACACTCTAGGATTAAAACATCCCCGGTGGCCTAAAAATAATCTAGAATATAGAAAGATACCAGCAGTTTTGACCATATTAATCTGGAGACAGAATCAGGTAGTTGCCCTGAAGATCTGTGTAACCATACATTTCTGTGTTTTGATAGTAGCAACACTACTGTGAAAAAAAAAAAATATTTCAAGATCATACCTGTACTCAAACTGTTGTGCACTTTGTTCCATGCTGTAATATTTAACCAGAAGCATGCTACTGTTCTTACTCAGAGCAGTACTACTGTTCTTACTGTTACCAATGCAATGCAAAGATCAACCATGTGCACCAACTCCAGCTACAATCCTAGAATATAAAAGCTTTTTATCACAGTCTTGCTCCTACTAAAAGCAAAAAGATAGGTATGCTTACAGAGATCTCCTAAGCTGCTTACACAGTCTGTAGCTTTGTATGGTCAAAACTGAGTGATCTATATAAGAACATGGGAGAGGCAAGTTGTGTTGCTTCAGAAATGATTGACTTAAAAAATCAAATATGATATATGCAATTTTAGAATTTAAAAATTGAGTTTGCTTTATAAACCTGATGGAAAACATCAGAAACAAACAGCCAAGTGACTAGTCAACCAATATACAAAAGAAAGAGATAAGTTACTGTAGATCCTACCTTCTGTTTCAGTCAAACCCAATCCAGTCTGGTCTTGTCCATTTTGGTTCATTTTACCACTGTTAAAATCAAGCATATTATTATCAATCAACTGGACTATTTGCCAATTATCTTAAGCATGACAAAAGGAAATGCATTGAATTAATCAAAACTACTCAATAATCAGTTTCCAGTGAAATAATATTAGAATTTTACCAGAGGCTGAGAGCCTATAGAAACGGAGACAGAAATGGCAATAATTAATATGTTATTGTTAACGCTCCCTCAGAACCAGTTAGTCAATTACACAAATTGATGATGTTGGCAGCGTTCATAGAGTTAGTAGCTGTTAGTAGAGTCCAGTGTTTGCTCAATAGGTAACTAATTTTGTGGGCTTTGCTGTTCTTTGCGTGCACAAAACATGGCCTTACTCACACATGCATTTGTTTTTCAATTCCTGGCTTCAATGTTGCCTTACCGAATAAGTAATTTCTATGTGCTTTTCCCCTGTTTTTAAACAAAACACCTTTTAGTTATAGATCAGTTAAGAAGGTATAGTATCTCCTTCCAGACAACTAGATTAACTCTTTCATGACTGCTATATAGCTGTATTTGCAGATAACATGGTTATAGATGTCAAGCCAATAGTCAACTTCAATTTATAACATATTTTGGTTGCTTTTTTACAATTTTACCACTCTCAAAAAAAATTGAGAATAAAATGAGGAAAATGGCAAAAAAGCATATGTAATCACATTTTATTTATTTGCCGCAAATTCTATTAACAAAAACATGTTATGAATAAAATTATTCTATCAAGTTAAAGTCTTGCGTGTCATCAAAAAAAAAAATTAAAATTGTCATATAGTAGAATTTCTGGAAGCGCCTCAGTCTTAACAGCAACGAAGCAACAACAATACACAACAACACATTCTTTTTTCCATGAACAATGCCTTAAATGTTTGTACAACAAAAGAATCGGAACTCTTAATAACGTGGTTTCTTCATGAATAAATGAATATTCTAGTGTTATACTATAACTAATGTATGTTTGGAACTTTGCAACCCCTTCAAGACTGCCATTACTATATACATAGTAATTAATGATGCACTGGGCATATATATATAAGCCAACTACTTAAAGGAAATCTAACATCAAAATTAAGAATGATGAACCAGGGACACTTACTAATAGATCGCTGTGACTGTGGTAATCTTCTTATATTTGTAATCCATGTGTACAGAAAGTTTTGGCACACAGTAGGAGGGGGGTGCTCCTTACACATGGTAACAGCTTGTAATTCTGCAACACAGAGGGACTCTGGTAATGCCCTCAGATCCCTTCTGGGTCATTAGCATAATTTTAAAAGTTGATTTTAGAGGCCATGGAAAACAAATATAAGAAGATTACCACAGTCACTATCCCTGGATCTATGAGTAAGTGTCGCTGGTTTATCATGATGGATGTTGAAGGTAGATTTCCTGTAAACAATACATTTATACTGTATAGAGCTTTAGCTTTCCAGTTAAAAGGTTTCATCTGATTCTTTATCAGGACAATCCAATCAATAATAAATAATTGTTATATTTGTCCAAAACCTAGCCCATACAGACATTAATAGCTGGAGAAACACATTTAATTAATACGGTGAGCTTTACTGTTGGGTATCATAGTGATGATGCTGTTAACCAAAATACACCTAGTTAGCATTGTAATACACAGGAAAATCAGATATTAATAAATATATACACATTAAAACTGAAAATGACTACAACTTATTACATTTGGAAATGTAAAAAAATCTATATGTAATTGTTTACCATTTTTGCTCATTTCCCTCTACAGGCAATCCCTGGATCACATCCAAAATAGGTTGTTTAGGTTTGTTCTTAAGTTGAATTTGTATGTCATTTGGAACAGAAATATTTTCATTGTAACTCCAGACAAAAAAATGTTTAAGTCCAAGTGACAAGTGGGCAGAGAGGTCAGTCTGTAACTAGTGGTCGTTTGGCGGTCGCGTTTTCTTAAATCAGGCACTGCCTGTTTATTCAATTTTAAACTAACAAATATTGTTCCAGTTATGGTACCAAATAAAAGCCCAATACATGATAAAAAATGTAAAAGGGTGTATTAAAACTATTAAAAATATGGTAATAAAATAGATTAATCATAGTATAGTATAAATAAATTTGTATCATATAAATAAATACATCTACCACTTTACCCTTCTCTTTATGATCAGATCTATATGACTAGTGCACATGGTGGTGGATGACATTCTAAAGGAACTAAGAATAATAGTGAGCTACAATAACACTACTACTCTCATTCACAATGAGAGAAATGTGATATAAAAATGACCACACCATAGACTACTTGAGGAAAAATCTCAGTAGCACAAGTGTGAAGAAATTTCAGGTGCAAGCTTCCAGGGTCAGGTGAATGGGTCCTCCAAAATAGGTCCAAGGAAAAATGCTGCACTTTTTACAACATTGTAATAAGTGGCGATGTTTTGGCTCAGTATGTGCCTTTCGCAAAACACCATACACTAGTTTAAAAAAATACATGGCTTTAATAGAAAGTTTTAAACCAATTTGAGCAGAGCTTATGGAAATGTTTATAAAATAAATTGCATATCCATAAAATAAAAAAAAGTAATACATTATTTCTTAATATAAAATGTAATATATTTTGGAATATAAAATAAAGATTGTGACTTACATTCTTGGAACTTGAAACAGAGTGTTATCCCCTTGCGTGGTGTTACAATCACTGTCCATACTGTACCCACTGCCAAAACTACTGACTGATGACGTCGTGGAAACTGTAGATTCAGTAGTCCTGTGAGGAGTTGTTCTTGCTGTACAGGAAAGTAAAAACTGTATGAGAATATGTTACCACAAAAGTAACATGCTTATTGCCTAGGTTATGAAAGACAATATTTCCTGAAATGCAAAATGTTAATAGTAATATTAAGAATCAGCATTTACTATAGTTTTATCCATATCACTATATGTTTAGGCTCTTTGCTTGGTTAATGTTACATACAATTCCCTGGAAACAGAGATACTGTTTACTCAGTGGTTTTGCCCAATAAAACCCTCTTTTTATTGTAAAAAGAAACAACTAATATAGTATAAACCGCTTCCTTTCTTTGATACACAGAAAACTAGTAATTTGTATTTATTTAAAAAAATATTACCAGGACAGGACTACCAGTATTGATAGCAAGGCATGTATGCTTCATGGTATCTCACATTTCAAAATAATAATATGTGGCCTAAATGATTACTTCATTTGTTGGTGCAGTACTAGATTATTATAATATTTTATAAATAAAAACCTCTTCTGACCCTGAGAAAAATTCTGAACCTCACTTTAAAAAAATATATATGTGTATGGCTCATTCAGGACACTCATGAAAACTTCTGCAGTAAAAAGATGCATTCTTTAATGTTATAAGAGTTGTAAAATACAACATTATGTATATTGCCAGTCAAGAGATGATAGTGATCATATTTCCCCATATTATTATATGGTTACATATATACAGTAATGGTTGTTACAAAAAATCTGTTCAACCTTTTTTCATCCTTTATTTTATAATACCTTATTCTGTAACAAAACACATGACACAATTTGATAAATGAATAGTCCAGATGATAACAATAAACTTTGAAATGTACTTTATTAAAGAAATATGCTCATGTGTCCTTTTTTTAACCTGCCTTTTTTTTCCATTTTTAAGCAGTTTGTGTAAACCAGCTTTCTATCCTTTTCTTAACAGACAACTGAGAGACAAAGAAGCCTGATAATGACTTCAATACTACTCTTCAATAGACAGTCTCTGGATAGTCTAACCAGAGAGAGCTTAACACAGGGAAATATTCTATAGGTAATGAAAGAGTTAATCATTAGCCTACTTATCTCTCTGAAGTGGACAATTTAAGACACACTGCTCATTGCTGGAGAAATAGCAGAAACAAGGTAAGGAGAACCTGCTTTACTTAATGGAGAATATTACAAAGTTTACCATTATCACTGAGTCTATTCATATCTGAAATAAAAAAAAATAAATTGCTTCAAAAATGTTGTTACTCCAGGTAGATGTTTCTACTTTATTGAAATATGTGAATTGACACATTTTACTGTTAGCCATGAGTGAAATCATTAAATTAAAAGATTAAAGGGGTATTCTCATTTCAGCAAAAAAATATTGTTTGTATAATGAAATATACTTTCTTAATCAACTCCTTAAAGTTTTCTTTGATCTCTGCCTGCTGTCATTGTATAGGAAGCTATGTTTACTTCCAGTTGACAGAAAACTGACCATGGTCATGTGATGTCACACAAGTGCACAACTTGCTATAAAACACAGCTTTAAATACTCTCTGGGATATTAAAAAGCATTCACCTGTGTGACCTTGGTCAGATTTCTATCCACCGTAAATAAACATAGAAACTTCCTATAAAATGACAGCAAGTAGATACAGAAACTATATTTTAAGATTGTAGAACTTTTTATTATACAAACAATATATTTTGCTGAATCGGAAATACCCCATTAAGGGAGTGTTTCATTTTAAAGTGAAAGACATAGTTTTCAATATATGTATATATAAGTAAGAGCTCTCCTTATGGAGAATTTGCCAATTGAGGCCGCCTTGCAGGAGTCTGGAGCCATTAACGCTCCCCTGAAGGATTCTTTGAAATATGCAAATACAATTTCGAGGTAGGTATAAGGAAAACATTGCCTCTTTTGGTGTCCTTGTAAGACAGCCCCCTTGACATCAAAAATCACTTCCAAGAAGCCTAATGACATGATGCAGGATTAAAGCCAAACCAGTATATCTATTCCAAAAGGAACAGGTTCCCAATTGTAGACAGCACAACTTGTGAGGTCTTTGCATCTAAATAGTACAGTATAGGGAACTAGTTTATTTGAGTATTTACATATTTTCCAGAATGCTTTAGTGGAGCTTCAATGACTTTAAGTCTCCACATGCTTGAAAGGTGGCCTTAATTGGCAAAGTTTCTGTAGTTAGAGTTATTACTTCCTGATCCTAGTCAAAAGCCTCTTACTCAGCTAAACCATTTCTATCCACTGTACTGATGAGATGCAAAGACATTGAAACAGCACTGTCTAGAATTGGGACATCTGTTCCTTTTGGAATAGATGTACTGGTTTGGCTTTAATCACGCATCATGTCATAAGGCTTCTTGCAAGTCATGCTTGATGTTAAAGGAGCTTCCTAACAAGGTAGGCAATGTTTTCCTTATCCTATCATGGAAAAAATATTTGCATATTTTCAAGTATATCCATATGGCATTATTCTGGACTACATTGACTGTAAGTTAAAGGGGTATGTCACATTTTATCAATATCATTATTCCTGGGAATGAAGCACTCGAATAAGAGGGAAAAGTGGTATCAATGTATAGTAAAGAGGTTTTTGCACAATTATTATGTATCACCTTGTACAGTTTCTGATAACTGCAAGCCACTATCAGTACCAAAAAGTAAATATTTGCTCCACAGTTAACTCTAAGCTCTATACATTATATGTTAACCATGACAAAATCTTATGTTTAGTGTTTACTTCAATCATTGATGGTAGAAAGATACAATGTTAACTAAGTATCAGTATTTGTCTCACCTTCTGCTTTGACGGATCCATCGGACATCACCTTCTTGAGTGCTAGCTGGCTTTGGTCTTTGCTGTCATTTGCTGGTGAAGGCAGATTGTCAGACTGAGTTCTTTGAATTGGGAGTACTCCTGCTATGCTGTGTCTATGTTGCTTCCTGGCATAATTAGACTGACCACTTTTATGTGCTGCTGTGGCAGTGTAGGTGAAATGGAAACCCATAGTATGTATCCTCAGATGGAACCAGCTTAAATGTTATTCATGCAAACAGAAGTGTTGTTTTCTGTATTCAGATAGGTAGTGTTTATAACACCAAAGAGACACCACATGCACAGCATTAAGGGGCTTTAAAACTGGCTGTTTCTTTTTATTGGTTTAAAAAATGTTTTTTCCCACCACGGCTTTAATCCTGTGAGAACACATGCAAGAACAAGATTCTGCGACAAATACATTTATCTCTCTAGCAAGGTTTTCGTTTTCATAAACGATATTCTCTGGGGTGTTGACTGGTATAACAAATAATATGTGCATTCAATATACTTTACAGTAGCATCACTTAGGAGGTCAGTCACTAGAATGTTATGTATCAGTATATACATCTGGGAACAGTAGGCTTGAAAAACAAGTGACATTATTTACATTGAAAGTGCTTAGTGAAAGATATACCATGTGGAGCCATCATTTCATGGTACTGTGTGTATGTCATTTATTTACACAACAGGCAAGGAAATCTAGAATAGATAGCAACACTGAACATACTAGCATTTCCAAAAGTGTTTACTAACCGATTGCCACTCGACTATACTTAGACCACTATTATAGTTTCAATTTACTTACATCTGCAAAAATATATTGTATTTGTACAACTTACAGTAGTGAAAATTTAGAAACATTTCCTGGTTGTGCCTATATCAGAAGAATTTATCACCCTGCATTATTTGTAGTATTGGGAAGTAAATTGTATATATATATAGGTTCACTGTATCTTTTCTCATTTAGCAACATCACCGTTATGTCCACTATGGACAACGGAGGTCAAGAAAGCTGTAGTCCCAATACTAACCATTACTCAATATAAGTATTTAATTTTTGGGGGTTATTTATATATAATATATCTTACACCATAACTGCTTACATTATATCTGCCTAGTCAGCTTTATACAATTAACTGTAAAATAAAAGAACTATAAGAGTATATCTAAATAAGAACAATATTGTAGTGTTAGCTATATCTTTCTTTCTTTCTATGTATGTTTTATTTTGTCAATAATTGACAACTCCTTTAATGATTCCTGTTTATAGAACAATTTCTCATATTCTATACATACCATATAATGAAACAAAGTTTTTGACTAAGTTAAAACTTGTGGTTTACATTGCAAATTACCACTCAAAAGTAGTATGTGTGACTAGAGGTCTAATGACCAAAAAAACCCTAAATTAAATATGACTAAGAATAATTCAGTCATTATGTTCATTCTACAATCCATAAAAAATACACTTTAATGTTTCATATATGGAGAATGTTGGCATGGGCGTGCAGTGATATAAAGCAATCACTAAAAATGATATGATTAAATGTGTTTACAGAGGTGTGGCTGTGGTGGTGGTTCAACATTTATAAATCTAAAATATGGCCATGATTTTCACTATAATGATAATGTTTATATGAACTATGTAACATTATCTCTTAGTAAACAAATACATGCCTTAACGCGCAGATGATGCTCACATACTTTGCAGGAATAGAGAATAATAATTGTGAATTGACTAAAATAAATTTGAAGAGCTAAAAATGATGCTGAGATTGGACCTACAAGTGTCATACAGGTAATCAACATTATGGGGCATACCAGACAGTATACAAGATGAACACAGTTGGATGAAGGGATGAACCAATGAGGAAACAGCCAGTTTCATAAATTTTCAGTAAACAAAAATCGGGTAACATATATTAGATGTGGACAAAATTTTCACAATAAAGGACATTTAACAAAGGTGAACAAGTAGTGACAACAAATAATGGTCAACAAGGGAAACAGCAGGAAAAGGCAACAGATGAACATTAAGCTGCCATGCTGAGGAATTTATTTGCGTCTTTTACTTGGTTGAAGACGAAGCTGTTGAACAGCTGCTTCAGCAGCCGCGATGGCTGCTCCAGCATCTTCTAGATGGGTCTGAGTGACACTGCTTTTACTTTGGCTACGTGATGGTCCATGTGAACGAAGGTGTCCCTCAGAAGAAGATTTTGAGCTACCAGGACTGCTATGAGATTTCTCTATAGTTGGAACCTGCATATCTAAAAGAATACAGTTAGACACCTAGTTGGCTTCAGCATATTTAGATCTAGGAAATGAAAATATATTATTTTTTGGTTTGTAGTTTGTATTTCCAAAATCTAATTGAGAATATGATATATGAAAGTTATTAAGGCATCATTTGCTAAATAAATACAGAAATGTATTGACAACATGATTTACTGTTTTACCTTTAGATGGATCTGGAAAGATTCCATGACTTCTGCTCTTAATGACTGATGGCTTTGGTACTTGTTGACTGCTATGACTGGAGTGAGACTTGGCATGGTCAATACTTTCACTTTGCTCTTTTAATGGGTACCATCGAGGCATGTTATCAAGATAGGAGGCGTTTGACAAGTCTATTAATACCTATAGAAATAAAAATTATATATATTTACTTATCAGTTACTTTTGGTATATATTTAAAGTAGGAACTGTGATTATACAATTACCTAAAAAAATAACAACTTCCTACCTGGTAAACTCTGCAGGTACCTGACTGCTGCAGTTAGTCACTAACCTCATTGTATATTTCTACATGAATGGAACAACACTTTAAATGTAAGTGATTAACTATAGTGGTCACAAGGGTATATGTGATTTAACGCTGTGAATTTCCCCACTGTGGGACTAATAAAGGATTATCTTATCTGATTATCTTATCTTATCAGTGTAGGAGAACTGGCATGGACCATTGCTGGTGCTAATGGAGCAGAAACTTTACCAGACAAGTATTAAAGCACACCTACCATATTTTTTCCACATAACAATAGCTCTTGGGATGAAGAACAACTATTATTTTAATAACCCATGTGCTGCAGTTTCTTTTCTATCATCCTCAGTTTAGACTGTCTCTGCAGTGCTTCATGGATTTGCTGATTTCACCTGTGATTCTGTAGAGTAGGTTTCACAGAGCAGAGGGACTGCTGAGCCTGCTCACTCTACATGGAGGAGGTCATGTGACAGTACTCTCTCTGTGTAGCTGAGTGTGTTCAATACTGTGGATGCAGAAGTCTCCTACACAAAATAGTGAGGTAAATTATTTCTTCTCAGTATCAGATCCTCCATCCCAATCTGTGATTCTGTAGAACTTTCTCTGTCTCTCTGCACTTCAAGCTGCATCATAGATTCCTCTCCTGCAGCCCCCTACCTCACCTTCTGCTCTTGTGGCACTTTGTGCACTTCAGAAAAGTAATAAATCCTTAGGGCTCGCATAGAAGAGACTATACACTTGTTCTCTTTGTTTTAAGGGGGGGAATCGCATATGATAATTTGGCAAAAATCATTATAACATTGGAGCTAAGTATACTTTCCAGTGCCATGAAGAGTCAGTGAACAATCACTGAAATATTCATCTGGTAAACATGGATCGGATGATAATAAGTTACTGTACCTCACCAAGAAAGTCATTTGAAGAAAATTTATCATAATCCCATACAGTGACTTCCAATGTTTTCTTCTTTAGCTGTAATGGAGTTCAAATAACAATAAGTAAAATTTTACACATAGTCACAAAAGTTCTAACATTTTCACAGGCTAGATGAATGACTACAAACCTGTTCCATGGAGATGCTCTTGTAAATCACTGTCTGATTCCATTCTGGGTTTAAGCTTTTTTGTACATATTTTGTTCTCCGTTTGTGTTCAGCACTGAGGCAGAAAATTACAGTAATGTCATTTCATATATGGATCTTCATGATAATTAACTTGCAAATAAGCATTGTGATAAATGTAAGACTATAAACTCGTTATGCTTTATAGTATAGTTTGGTTCATATTCTACAATTGTACAAAATTATAAAATTAAGGTATGCTACACAATTTAATTATATTTACTCTACAAACTTTTTGCAAGGAGTCATACAGCAGGTGAGGACCTAATAAAAGCCCCAGGAATCCAAAATTCCATAATACACTATAAGTACTAGTATAATACATTCTATAGTGATATCACTTCAATGAAAGGTATGTCTGCATTGTGGCTGGATGAATTGTACACTACAGAACTATGTACTTCAGACTCTGATAATAGTTTAGCAGAACAATTAATGATCTTTTCTGTGGATATGTAAGCATTAGTACAGAAGTCAGAATAAAAAACATCTTTAAATCTGCTTCTGAAACTGGAATGCATTGTCTTTCTATTTAGAACACTAGAATCTGAGTGTTCAGAGGTTGCTTCTGTTTAATGAGGACAAATGCCACTCAATCACTTTTAAGACCGGTTTAGCATGAAGACCCAATAATCCCCAAGATGTGTCTTTGATTTCTTATCCTTTCATTGCAAGATCAGAAACACAATCCCAAAATGTTAACAATGTTTTTCCGTAATGTTGACAACGCTATTTGATAAATTTAAACCAGTATAGCAGATTCATGAAAGGATTATTACTTTAAATCACAGAGGAAAAAGAAGAAGGAAATACATTAAGAAGATAACAAAAACATTTATAAAAAATTGGCAAGAAAAAAGCAAGGGGTTCCTAGCGATAGATAAAAAATAATGTTTTTAAAAATGCTATAGTCATAAGCTTAAACATGGCTATAAACGGAATTTGGACAGACAACAAAGGAAATTACACTTTTAATATTTTAATCGGTATGTGATTGTTTTTATGGTTATTTGGTGGCAATATATTAAAGAAAAGGAAATTCTTTGTAAAATATTAGAATTTTCTTTGTTGGTGCTGATATTAAGGATAAATGTATGGAGTGTGTAAAATTGAGGAATAATGTAATTCATATGATCCTTATATTTAAAAGCACCATGCAACTTAGTTAAAGGGGTTCTCTTTTGTAATTGAGTTACTATATATATTATTTGTATGCTACATACATATTCTTTTGATATGATATTTTTCAAGAGAATATATAGCATAGATAGTTTTTATAGAGTAAGAATAGTTGTTGAAGATGGGTATAATATGAAATATATGTTTAACATGGGTATAATATGGTCCTGCTGGTATATTTCACATATGAACTTTTAAAGGACACCTGTCATCAGGTCTCTGTAACTATTTCTGTCACCACTACCTGTTGGAGCAGCTCACAAGGATCCCATCCCAGCCTTTATCTAGTTATTTCATACATTAATGATTATAAAATCATCTATTCTTTATTATGTAAATGAGGCTGGTCACATGGTCAGAGGCAGTGATGTCACTCCTGTTACCCCTCCCCTCTCCTCCCCCTGCTCATGTCTTAAGGTATAGTAAAGGATAGTTAGTGCCTGTGCTTCATCTGCTGGCATGCTGCATCCTCCTAATACACAGAGAAACAGACATAAGCTACACAAGAACCTGACATGTTCTGCTATAACATGGCTGCCTGGAGCTGTTGTATCGCTCCTATACACACGCAGGCTGCAGGGGGCGTGGCCACCAGCACCAGGAAGCACATAGAGGTACCATTATACCTCACATCATTATACAGGCTGTCAGTGAAGAACCGGGGGTGTGGCTGTACCTCCCACTCATGAAAAAGCTGGACAGCTTGAATATGCTAATGACTCATTGGACATTTCACAGGTCATTTGCATACAGCTTTAGGACCTCATTGCTTAGGTTTACAGGCATGTAGAGGGACAATGAAGGGATAGAGGCAATGCTTTCTAATGGCAGTTTATGAAAATCTATTAGATTAGGGGGGTTATTTTGCATGACGGGTTCTCTTTAAGATCTACTGTTTACCAATGACTTAATGGGGTCATTTATCTTAGGATTTTTCTTTTTTTTTCTCTTATTTTTTGCACATCTGAATATTAGTTCAAACATTTTCAACTTTTTCACCTGCCCAAAGATTGTGGGAACCTTTTTTAACCAGTGTGGTGCCTAACATACCTTTAAAATCCAGATGTTGTTGTATGAAAAAGTTGCACCTTTTTGCACAATCTTGGTAAAAAGTTGCAATTGTCTGTGCAAATAAACTACACTTTCAAGCAGACTTAGACAAAAGAATGGTACTCAAGACTCTGCAACTTTTCGTGCAACATTTTTTGAACCCAAGTCGCAAAAAAACTCAAATGCCAAATATATCCCCCTCTAAGTTAATTGAACAAGACAGAAACCCAAAAGAAAAAAAAATAGACAGACACAAAATCCCAGACTATAGCTAAATGATCCCCAATGAGGGGGGAAAAATTGGGAGGAGATGATATAGAAAATTTAATTGTCCATTATTGGTAAAAAAAAAGGACAAAATGTGTTTGAAATGGGAAAGTGTTGTTTTAAAAGGAGAATTTAATCATGAAAAAAAATTAAAAAAAAGAAGCTATACAGACTCCAAGGATGTAATATTATCTCTGAACTAACTTTCACATCACTACAGTAACAAATAACATTTGTTCTGCACTGCAAGGCATCCAAAGGAAAACTAAGTTAGGGGAGATAGGGCAGTAGATGATATTTCATGTGCATACTTAGCATTGGCCATGTGCAGGTGTATGGATGTAAGAAAGAAAGCTCTGAGATAATTACATCATTGCTATATGTATCTCCTTAGCTGGAAAGTAGTTTGGGGGATGCATTCAGTTGAATTTGGATCAAATAATCCAGAATTGACCTAAATGGCAAGTATAGAAGGAGCAGTATCCCATTGGGTACCCAATCTAATCCCAACTACTAACAAATTATTATATAAACTATAATAATTAAAACTAGAGAACCCCTTTAATTCCAAAATGTCTACAAATATTGATTTGTAATACATTTTGTAAAATTGAGCAAGCAAAAATCATCAAGCATTGTTGTTTTGTGTAAGTGTTTCATGCAAATTACTAGTATATCAGTCTGTTTCTCAATAAAAATATAAAGTCCAACTCTACCTGGCATTCTGGACAACCATTACTTGGCTGTAAGGACCCAGTGAAGGGGCATTACACAAATCATAGGGAGCAAGCAAAGATAAAACAGAATATACAAGTGAAAGACATAAAACACATAGAAGGTAAACAAATCTCTTCATTCCTGGTAATGGGCGGCAACATATTCATTAAAAACATGAAACAGACGTAGAATAACTAGATATATATTTCAGTAGTGTACTGGGAAAACATTGACAAAAAGAAAAACATGGCAGTGTTACAGCAGGGGGATATATGATACAGTGCATTAATATAACTATATTTTGTTTTTTTTTAAGGAATGATCAATGACTTCCAGGTTCTGAGATTCCCACAGTTCTCTAAAACAAAACATAGCAATTTTCACAACTAGGGGAGCCAAAAAAATATGCAGTCTAGTAGATTCATTTTAGCTCATGGTGGAGATCTCAGAGCCTTGAGCCCCACAGCTAAGAACACATCTTAATAGCAGATTAGCCGTTTACTGGGCATATGTTATACGTTTTTGAAGCTAGGATGCAAATATAATTGGACACCTAGGGCTTTACAACATTAGGTAAAGACATTTAATAAAGGAAAATTAGAAGCTTACATTTACATATTATATAGTACATTTAATCTCCTTGGGACCTTTCTCTGTTGTATTATATAGTATTGATTATTTACATAGAGATTATTTTTCTATTTATTATTTACATTGATTATTTATATAGAGAGTAATATAGAGTCATTTTAATATATTCTAGAAGTGTCTATTTCTAGTTTGTTCCAAGACTTATATTGACTCTATGGCATTTGGATAAGGTTATAACAATGAAACAAATAATTGTTTGATTATGAAAAAATAGAAACTAATAATAATAAAGATTTTTGAGAATTGAAGTGTTACAAAAGTTGTAAAGTTGTAAAGTCCGGCAAATGTAATGCTAGTCTTGTTAGTTCCTCGCATATGTCTAAAAAATGTTTATGCAGCTAAAAGTTACAATCTTCTTACCCTCTTCCCGGCAGAAGATATACTTTCACAAAAGGATCTGAATAACCATTGTTATCTCTAGGAACAAGATTTCTTGCTTGCAGAATGTGGATTATGAGATTACCAAGATGCTTATCATAATTTACTTGAAGCTACAAAATACAAAGAAAAAACTCCCATACTTAAATGCAAATGCGTCACTGATAGGAAACAATTTTCTGTATGACAAATAAATAAATTCATAAACCATATTGCAATGAGCATGGGTGGGGGTTTTCTGAAATGAATCACTTACTTGTATGCAACCATATGAAGGGAAAATATACCAGTAGATTCAGGTCTGTAGATGGCTTTGATCTTTAGATAATGTGGAAATGGTCCATCAGAAATGCCACCACAATTCCCACCAGTGGAGTGTGTGATCAAGGAACTTAGATTTCCAAAATAAGTGAGCTAGTTATTAATTGTAAATAATCCTCATGGATGGGGGGAGGGATTTTCATGGGCACCTATTGGGTGTTTTCAGTCAAGTAACTAACCAGGTAATGAACATACTTGCCTTTAAGATAGTGTAAGTTAGGTGTAGCGGCTGTGTTACCTGTATAATCGTACTGATCGGCAAAAGTTTGTCGAAAAATTAAAGGTTGTCTCTGGATATGATTCATTGTTGTAATCAAAACTGATGAAGAGTTCATTCTAGACTAGAAATGCGTCTTGATATTTATTTTATTGTTTTATTCATTTACTTTTAAGTTCGAGTAAATAAATATTTTATAAAGTAATAAGGTTCTGAGCTCCACTATTTGGGATCTACGACACTGGATCATATCCAGAGACAACCTTTCAGTTCCACACCAGGGACCTGGTGTATGGAGAGAAAATAAGATTATTCTTTTTAACTTCTATATAAAAGGAAGCTGTGCATGAAGTGCTGTCTATTTTTTTTTCTTTTAAATGCAGTAGAGAAATGGGCACATGAGTGTATATGCAGTATAAATTAATTAACAATTCATTTTCAAGATGCTTTAAATAATTCATCTAATATTAAACAAAAATGCATTTGAATACCTGGATTTCGCCAGTAATTGGATGGGAAGATACTTTCACAGCTTCAGTAGACTAAAAAAAAAAAAAATCAATATATTTCTGTTTTAAAAATTTTGAGCAAATATGAATATTGCTTCTATTTATGATTTAACTTGCTAAATAGCAATAGCAATAGCAAAAGCATGAAATAGCATACATGAATATAATATTATAAGTAAAATCCCCAGTGATAACTTCACGAACAGCATTGGAATGACTATTATTGTTAAAATTGGCATCAGTGGCCTAATGCCTTACATGCATGCATCATTGTGGCTGGCTACATTCATAACATGGATGATATATAGATCACTGTTGCAGGAATCAAAGGGATCACCAGACTGTTGCCGGAGTGATTTAACAACTTAAAGGGAACCTGTCATGAGCAACTGGCCTAATTAACCACGTCCAGAATATAATATCAACAGCATAACACCTTCTAGTTTTTGTTTCTTTCACGTTCCACTGTGGTGGCATCATCCGGAAAATCAACTTTGAAGTGAGATGTAAATTGCTCGTACAAAGTCAAGGTGAAGAAGAGTTTAGCACTAAAGCCATGGTGGGGAGTTCTGAATGCTTCCTCCTCTGTAATTGTCGTAATGCATTGGACTTCAGGAGATCTGGTTAGTGATGTTTCTGAATGCAGGATAATCAGTTACAGTGAAGGGGCTTTCTGAAGAAGAGCAAGCATGACTTCAGTGTTAAAATCTCTGCCTCTTTGACTTTATACAACCAACTTACATCTCACTTCAAAGTAGATTTTCTGGATGCTGCCACCAGACAGGGTCATAAAAGAGACATGATCTGGAAGGTGTTCAGCTGCTTGTAAACATACTGGTAGTGGTTTATTTTGTTGATTTCTG
Organism: Engystomops pustulosus; assembly: GCF_040894005.1. Classification (NCBI taxonomy): domain Eukaryota; kingdom Metazoa; phylum Chordata; class Amphibia; order Anura; family Leptodactylidae; genus Engystomops; species Engystomops pustulosus. The sequence continues at coordinate 122,161,583 of NC_092414.1, forward strand.
CTGAAAGGTTCCCTTTAATATATATTATTTATGATATTGGATGTTTTTAGGCAAATTTAATACAATATTAAACATGTGATTTGAGGAAACAAAAACCACATTAATACCACATTAGTTACCATTGAAAAACAGTACAGGAGGGAGGGAGACAGCAATACCAGTGAAAATTTATATAATGAGTATGTTTGGGGGTGGCAGGATATATACTTGAGGGGGCTGGCTATATACAACAGGGGATGGCTGGCTATATACTCCAGGGTGCTGGCAGGCTATATACTCCAGGGGGCTGGTAGGCTATATACTGGGGGGGGGGGTGTGACCAATGCATTTCCTACCCTCGGCTTATACTCGAGTCGGTAGGTTTTTCCAGTTTTTTGTGTCAAAATTAGAGGTCTCCGCTTATACTCAGGTCGGCTTATACTCTAGTATATATGGTATTTCAGGCCCCCTTGGATACTTTAATCCTAGACGGTCTTATCACACATACAATTTTCTGTAATACAACTTTATTGCAGTATACTGTAGACTTACGGCCTTTAAATTACAGTCTGTCTCCTGCAGATGTTAATAAAGATATCGTAATGACAGCCGTGGGAGCCTTTATCATGACTGTGATGTGTTGACTGCCATTTAAAGATGGTGGCATCTGGCAGCAGATCTGTTTGGTGCCAAAGTCGGGTTCATCAGGTTAACTAGGGAAATCATTGCCAGGCCGAATAGCAGCGGCAGTTACCGCCTGTGTAATACTGCTGATACCTGCCATATGATGTATACAGTCATATAGCAGGAACTGGTTAACAAATATTACTTCACCATAAACTAGGCTACATTCTAGAATTTTCAGTCTTCAATTTCAAAAATGTTTTTTAAAAGAGCCACTTAAATGTGCAAATTTATTTTCCTTGTTGGGATAAGGAAAAAATTGTCCGACATTTATCAAAAACAGTGCAAACCGTGCTGTTTGCCTGTGAAGTGTGCAGGGTGCGCCAAATTCATGAATTTTGGTGCATGTTCTGCATGAATCTGGTACCCCTGAACTTCTCCAGCAGAGTGTATCAACTTTTTTTTGGTGCACCTTTAACATAGGGTACTCAACACGATTCTGTATGATACTGAAGGATAAATGTGTTGCACGGTCTGACTGTGCGCCAGAACGCCCCAGAAACGCCCCAGAAATTTGTGTCGCGTCAGAAATAGTGTGCGAGCAGTTTTCAATAAAAAGAACGTGCTAAAACCGACAGAAAACTGGCGCAGGGGCTTTAATAAATCTGGACTACTAACTTTTTTGGCTACCTTGTAATGCAGATCCTTAAGATCAAGAATTATTTTTTAGAAGTCTAGTGACATGATGTGGGATAAAAGCCAAACCAGTATATCTATTCTAAAAGAGACACAACTGTAGACTGGGCTGCTTCAATTTCTTTGCGATTTAAATCATCTTAGCATTCTCATCCTTTTAATACCTTGCTGCTGTGCCTTTTCTTGCTTACTGAAGGGGAGCCAGGTTGTCCAGGACTAGGTACTGCACTGGATCCTGCGGATGTCGTTCCTGAATGAATATATGATCCTTTCTCCATTGCTGAAGAAACAACAGAAGGTGTCTGCTGCTGCGAAACCTTCTGGAGCTCGGCTGCTAGCTGTTTAGGATCCACTCCAGGGGACTTTGTTTTTTCTACTGTAATGAGGCAAAAATGCATAACAAACAATAATAAACTGGCAGACATGGAGGTGATTGTATAGGACTGAAAGAATTCCAGAATGGGTTATTTTGTAGATGGCTATGTCAAATACTGCAAAGAGATGTCATTCCAGGAAATCGGTATCCACTTTAATCTTTAACCCTCTTAAATCAGCGTAGAAACAAGCAGTTATTTTAGTTATTACTCCATGTGACTTACCGGCCTTTCCTGGGTCATGAAGCTCTAAATTCTGTGGTGTTGCAGAACTTGATAGCATGCTGATATCCCTGGGATAACAGAGTAAGAGGTGAAAGAAGAAAACAGTTAGATCTGAAGACATGAACATGCATGTTGTAATATTATTGTTCTGACAAATTCTTTGGATAGGCAAGAGTAATTTTATTGCGTATGTGTGCCCCATATACAGTAAGAAATCTTTAAGGTATAACATAAAAAATATAATCTCGGTATTAAGGATGACTTTAGAGCCATTAATGTTTATGTATGTAGCGACCTGAGCAGGTTTTTCTAGACGTTCATGAATTACAAAATACAGGTAGCAGGCAAACCTGAATGGCTAACACATTTAGCTGACCGGATTTAGCTGTGATCGGATGACCATCTTGCATGCTGTCATCTTCACATTGTAGCTCAGAATACCCAGCCAGGGATGCTTTGATGGCCCCCATAGCAACATGACCTCACATCTGCCCATTGAAACGGAGCTCTGCAATATGACTGCCGGCTCAGGCTTATTATCCTATTTAATTTGAACATGTGTAGAGTGATATAGGACCCTATGGGGATCTGATGGGGAACTCATGCCATACATTTTTGTGGAGCATGCTATTCCTGAAAACAATGGGAGGGGAAAATGTATCAAAATTCAGATTATTGTGCAAAACTGTGGCATAATTATGGACAAACGACTTGTGAGGTGCAAAAGCCAGCACCAAGTTGCAATAAATACACCAATGTTGCTGTGATCAAATATGAATAATTATTTGTATTTTTCATTTGTCAGAAATCTGAAATAACTTTACTTTGCCACGGGTTTTCCAGCAGATTTACCTATGTATAACTCAACGGGGCAAAAACATGGATTTTCTATGAAAATTCAGAAGCAGTAATACATATTCTATGGATTCTAAAATATACAGTACATTTATTTACTTCACTATTTCCCCAGAGAGAGTGAATCGAATACATTTCTATTTATAAGCAGTAGAATGTCAACAGGTTTTTTCTAGTGAACAAAGTATAAAACTAAATGTCATTTTATGATTACCTGAATCTATTTTTCCGGAAACTTGTGGAATTCAAGCAGATTTGCCTGGCTACAAACTGTTTGCATTAGGCCCACTGCACACAAATGTGTTGCACAAATGTAACAGTTGTTACAATGTCAGCACTGCTTTTCATTACACAGGACTCCCGTCTAGTGCACTGTGCTCGGATCTGACCAACCACAGGTCCCTTTCCAGGGATGCGACATGTTCGGGTGCAGGAGGCCTTACACTGTAAGCACTTGGGATCCTTTGTTTTGGCTCCACAGTTTTTAATCATTTCAGGTTTTATGTAATTCTCTCTCGGTATAGCTAACCTTTGCAACAACATGTAGGGTCAAGACAATATCACTGGTAAAAATCACAACATGCTATGTAGTCATTCAATGAGAGTTCATACTGTAAAAAGTAAGCAGCAAAAATAAGAATATGGAAGCAAACTCACAGTCTTACACAAATATCTGCTTCTCCACTTGACTGGCTAATGATACTCTGAACTTCTTCATATGTTTTTCCAGTTAATTGGAAACCATTCCACTCTAAAACCAGCATTCCTGGAATGATAATTTCTAAAATTTACTGAATGTAAAAAAATAGGAAAACACAATTATGATTATCCTTTTTAGCTTTCATCTTAGCCTTGTATTTCTTAATACAATGGGTTTAGTTAAAGCAAATCTATCATTTATTTTGTGCATTATAAACCAGTGTTACTTGTTTTCAGCTCAGCATCTTGATCATGGATATTTCTTTATATTCTTTGTATGTGACCCCATTCATCCAAAAATTAAGTTTTAAAAATATGAGAACTTCTTACCCACCCACCACTTCATCTGCACTGCTTTTTCATGTCAACTTTACACCTCCTCTTCAACTAAATTTTGTGTCTGTGCAGTAGATCTGTTGGCTTCACTGATGCATTGTGCCTGCACAATATACTCCCCAAAAAAAGATCTACTGCGCGGATGCAATATTTCAATGAAAATGAAGAGTCATGAAGAGAACATAAGGAGGCAGGAGAGAATGCTAATAGGGTGATACTGTTTAGACACAAACTGCGAGAAGAAGGTGAAATAAGGCTCAACAGATGTAGTTGTGCAGCAGATAGGTAGAACTCTATTTTATGCCTAAGTATGCTACCGTAAGGGGCTGCCTTCAATAGATAGATCAATTGTTGTCAGTTGCCTTACTGGTTTGGATCCTTGCTTGAATTGGAACTGGTTTGGTCTATTCGAATGGCGCACTCAGGTCAATGACAAACACATGGGTGGTGATATAAATGGATTTTATTGAGGTCTAAAAATCATAATGCCTTTCACCCAAAGTATAACTTTTATTTGCACTTGAAAAAGAGATATATTTACCATAAAATGTGAAGACCTCAATAAAATTTGTTTGTATTTGCCATTGGGATAGATCATACCAGTTTCAATTGGCATGAAGGGGCAGTGAGCATGCTGTGGTGGGTTAATAAGAACTGCACCTTGGGGGCATGTATAAGCCTGTGAAGCTGTAGTCCAGAATGGCTTTGGTGAAGCCCACCAAAGCACTTTTGGCTCATTTACATATTTTTAAAACTTTATTTTTAGATGATGAATATAAGACATATACATGATGCTCAGCTGAAAATGTGATGCCGGTAATGTTGGCTTTTTATGGACAACATTGATAGATTTCCATTAACTGTACAAAGATTGTTCAAAGTGAGTTTTGAAAAATATCTTGTGTTTCATCTGTATGCAAAGTGTTTTAGTGCAAGAGCAAGGTGAGTTGCAATTAACCATGAATATATTTTATGATTTATTTCCGTGATACATGTAGTTAATTGTACTTTTGAAAGCAGTTTGTTGTTTTATCTGTCTAGTGCAGAAAAATACTAATAAAACACTTAATGACATACTCACTAATTTTAATGCTGGATAGACCCTCACCTTCTCTACTTTTTGCTGCAGTGATAACATTGTAATACATGGACATGTGACCATTGCATTATGTGCTGTGGTAACTAACCACAGAAAGTGATTGACTTAAGCAGTATTGAGATTTTGTCACTATAGAAGAAAGTAGAGACTTTGGGGGTTGAACATTATTATATTACAAATAATTTGGGTGAGTTTATTTTGTATGTCATCAAGAGTTTAAAACTTATTTTTTGTCACTGAACAACCCCTTTCAAGTGTAACACTACTAAAAAGAAAAAACTGTTGTTCTTCTTTTGCCCAGAGCTAAGTCTCCTTACATAGCCCCAAAAATTTCAGAGTTATTTTACCTTAAAAATAGATGCAGTAAAGGTAAAAAAGTTCTGCTTTTCTGGAGCATGTTTTTATGAATCTGGCGCTCCCTGAGCTGCCCCAACAAAGTGCACTAACTTTTTTGGTGCACCTTTAACATAGGGCTTGCGACACAATTCTGTTGGCCTGTGCATGTTAAATCTGGTGCATGATCCCACTGAGCACTGGAACACCCCCTAATTTGTGTCGTATGAAGACTAGTGCTGCTGCACCGCAAAAGGGTCGTGTGTGACACTAATGTGGTGCAGACACTACTTTAATACCTATGCAAGCAGTTTGCACCTAAAAGAATATACAAAGTCAAACTGGTGCAAGGGCCTTAGTAAATTTGCTCCATTATGTTCACATTTATTTTAGATAATTGCTTTAGTGAACAGATTTTATCCCCTATTAGCTATTTCATCAAATAAAAACTGATTAATATTGATGCTAAAATACTGTAACCTGTAATCAGCTACCAAACTAATCAAATGATCAGATCTACTAAAAATAGAGCCTACAGGAACAATGTGAACAGTGCTGTATCCATAATGTAAGAAGTCCATTGCATAGTTCTTAACCTTATTGAACCCCCTCTGCATTGATACAGGCTACGGAGTAGTTAGACTTCAAAAAGTCATCATTAGCACAAATAGAAAACAGTTTGAAGGGGCCTAACTCTGGGTAAAAGCCGAATCACACTTCATTTACTTAAATTTCATAATAACTTATTAATAAAGTTATTAGCTATAAATATCCCAAGTTGATGCATATATATAAAATAAAATAAGATATCATTTTCTGATTCAAACAAACACATTTTGTGTCATGCCTATTTTACTCTACTCATTGAGTAAGACCAGTTCCAGGAGTGTGTAAATGTGTGTACTTTCTGGTGGATGCCATGTTGCTAATCAATTCAATTCTAGTAATTTAGAATTATACAAACCACAAAATTCATAGTGCACCATGATATAGTGTATATTAAGTATGTTTCTATGAATGTGATTTCTTAAAGCAGTTTTCTCTCAAAAAAATGAAGATTAAATTCTCAAATTGGGAAATGTCAAAAACAACGTAATGGCATCATTTTAAATTTAGATGTATGTAAATGGGGACTATTCACAGAAAGATACACAGGGTGCATTTCATTTATGGAGCAAAAACAGGAATACATAAGAGCAATAAATTTGATATAGAAAGGATTGCAAAGCAAAACTATTAATGTCGAAATTGTTTAGGTGCTGCTTTAAGAAAGAATCTCACATTCTCATTTTTTACTCAGCAAGCTGAAATTGAGGACGGCACACAAGGAATGTCCACTGCAAAATGGTACAATCAGAACTTACAAAAACTAAAATGGATCTTCGTACATGTTTTGCGGTATTCCTGTGCTGTGGCATAACAAAATCCAAAAATAATAGATTGATAACATCATCTGAACCTGTCACACCCACCATACAAACATGTTAAACAGTATTGTAATGGGTGTTTCAACATTATAGATCTGGGTACAAAGCTCTATAAATGAGAAAAACATGGAAGGACAAGCAATATCCAGATCTATTGTGTAACCCTTTACTCATCTCAAATACATTTTACAAACTTAATAGTAATATACTGAAAGGAGATTGCATGGCTTATAGTCGGTTAAACAAGTATTCCTGGTGCAATGTTTCTGTCAATTGTATAACACACAATATATTCCTCTATTTATAGAAATTAAGCTACTGAAGCTTCCGTCCTACAGACCATGTCATTTCTAAGTGTCGTGAGCTGTCAGTATTATGAAAGAGCATTGGATAAGAAGAGAATCTCTAAAAGCCAAGTCCAGACGCCTAAACCTAATAGTGATAGACTAAAGCTACTCACATTGATTGTGACATAAATGGCAAGACTTATTTTCTGGCAATTACATTGAAAATGATAATCCTTCATGGGATTCATTAAAGGGAACCTACCACCACGATTCTACCTATAAAGGTAGAACGGTTGGTAGGTGGATGTAAGGGACGTGAGAATAGCTCTTTTTAGAGCTAATCCTCACGTCCCTGCTAACTTTTGGTAAACTTTATTCTACTGCAGAACGCAGGCCTGAGGCACAGCAGCCACAGCTCCGAGGCCGGAGCTACTGGAGCTACGAGGAGCTGCACGCAGCACACAACAGGGTAGGAGGAGTAACGTGGCTACTGGGGAGTGGAGTAGCCGCGCTGTGTAGCCTCGTGCCCGGCTACTCCACGCCCCAGTAGTCGCATAGCAAAATTTACATATTAGTTGAATAAAGTTTACCAAAAGTTAGCGGGGACGTGAGGATTAGCTCTAAAAAGAGCTATCCTCACGTCCCTTACATCCACCTACCACCCGATCTACCTTTATAGGTAGAATCGTGGTGGTAGGTTCCCTTTAAGTCTGTTTATTGTTGGAGTTAGTATATTTTACATTATAGAATATATAATGAATTCAATCAGAATTTTCTGAAGAAGTGGTTGTGGATGTGTAGATTCTTCATTTTTCATTAGATTTAGCTCCAAGAAACACTTGGTATGTTTATAAAGTAAGTAACACAAATGTGCTAGAGTACTATCGTATTGTATTGTAACTGAACAATGTAATTCGCTGTAATTGGACTGTAATGCACCAAAACACTGATCAAAGACGTCCCTAAAGTCTGTCTTGGAAACTCTGTTAGTGACTAGAACAGAACATACAGGGGCACATTTACTAAGAACATTGTAAGGTCATGCTTGCTGTCAAGCGAGCTGCCTTACAAGGTATATCAAAGAGGTGTGGTTTTCTTAGAATCCCCTAGTGGAGAGTCCACCTGTAAGCATGTCTCCTTCAGATCCCAAATTGGGTAACAAAATATCAGTAAATGAAATAAAAATTTGAGTAATTTCAAAACCAACCTAACTCACGAAGAGTATCATTCAATAAAGATAGATTAGGCTTTACTTCAGTGCAGAACTATGTGCTATGGGTTAGAACACACATCTTCATCAGGTTCGCCCACACCAAGGGGTCAATCCTACCCGGTAACATGTACTGTTACAAAGCCTAATCTATCTATATTGAAAGGTACCATGTTTCCCCGAAAGTAAGACAGTGTCTTACATTCTTTTTACCCCCAAAAGTCCCACTATGTCTTACTTTCGGGGTATGTCTTATATTGGGAAAAATGTTATACATTGTGAGTAGGGGCATTATACAGTGCGGGAGGTTATACAGTGTAAGGGGGGCATTATACAGTGCAGGGAGGTTATACAGTGTAAGGGGGGCATTATACAGTGCAGGGAGGTTATACAGTGTAAGGGGGGCATTATACAGTGCAGGGAGGTTATACAGTGTAAGGGGGGCATTATACAGTGCAGGGAGGTTATACAGTGTAAGGGGGGCATTATACAGTGCAGGGAGGTTATACAGTGTAAGGGGGGCATTATACAGTGCAGGGAGGTTATACAGTGTAAAGGGGGGCATTATACAGTGCAGGGAGGTTATACAGTGTAAGGGGGGCATTATACAGTGCAGGGAGGTTATACAGTGTAAGGGGGGGGGCATTATACAGTGCAGGGAGGTTATACAGTGTAAGGGGGGGCATTATACAGTGCAGGGAGGTTATACAGTGTAAGGGGGGCATTATACAGTGCAGGGAGGTTATACAGTGTAAGGGGGGCATTATACAGTGCAGGGAGGTTATACAGTGTAAGGGGGGGCATTATACAGTGCAGGGAGGTTATACAGTGTAAGGGGGGGCATTATACAGTGCAGGGAGGTTATACAGTGTAAGGGGGGGCATTATACAGTGCAGGGAGGTTATACAGTGTAAGGGGGGCATTATACAGTGCAGGGAGGTTATACAGTGTAAGGGGGGGCATTATACAGTGCAGGGAGGTTATACAGTGTAAGGGGGGGCGGCATTATACAGTGCAGGGGGGATGGGTGTTTTAACACAAACCATAAAACTGTGCAAGCAAACACACTGACCCACACACTACATGCATACATTATACATGTACATAAACATGTACACAATGTTCACATATAGATCAGACATCACACCTACATACACACTACACATAACATACATACTTTTCAGTGTCACTGACTGCAGGGCTGAGTAGAGGCTGGTCCAGGCTGACATGTGCTCCCCTGCTCCTCTCCCCCTCCTGTTCCGACTGATGTAGCAGAGTTTAGGAGCTACACAGGAGGGGGAGGAGCTGCTCCAGTAACACAGACGGCAGCAGCACACAGCAGGAAGCTTCTCCCTCGGCTCCATGCTGCAGAGTCCAAAGTGTGCAGCGCTGTCTCCTCTCTCCTCATGTGACCGGAGCCTGCACGGAGTAGCTGAGCTCCGTCACATAATCTTCTATCGGCCAGGAGCTACAGCAGTGACATGAAGAGGCTGCAGCACCCGGCTCCCGGCAGCTCTAACTATGTCTTACTTTCGGGGTACATCTTACATTAGCCTACCCCCCTAAAACACCCACTATGTCTTACTATCGGGGGTGTCTTACTATCGGGGAAACACGGTAGCACAGCTTTGAAAGAAATGTTGCTTCTTTTACTAATCTTTATTGATTGTGAATGGTCCAGGTAAACAATAAAGGCCATATTACCTTTCATCACCCAAATATTGCCGTCTGTAGCTGGAAATAATAATGTTTAAGACTCCAAGTTACTATAAAGCCTATACATAAGACTATTTATCTCTTAATTATTATGATCTTATGACCATTAATCTTCTTTTCCTGAGTTGGTTATAACATTTCCAAACTTATGTCCAACCAGAGGTGTTACCATTAAAACAAAGTGCAAAGTGTTTGTAGACATTTACATTGTGTTAGCTGCTCTGCGATATAACACATTAAAGTCAGAGAAAAACTAGACTTACTCTCGATGAGTTGGTTGCAACAATCACAACTTACTGGATGGGAGTTTTAAAAGTTCTCTTCAAATGCTCTTCAAAAGCCTGTAACCAATCTGCAGCATGTCACTTACTAGGGGTTATTTATCTTTATTTTTCTTCCTGTTTTTTCTGTCTTTTTGGAGAATTTTTTTGCAATTGCAATTTTTGCACCGTTTCGGGGGCATTTTGAAATGTCCTCCGGACATCGTCAGAAAGACAGATTTATCTTCTATTCCAACATTTATCATTTGAAAATGATAAACATTTTTTGGCACAAAAACGCTCCAGACAAAACCATACTAAAATTGAGATTGACAAATTACCAAAGAAGCAGATGGAAAAAAGACAGGCTAAAAAAAAGCCAAACAAACAAAGATAAGATAAATGACTTCCACTGTCACAAAAGTGTGGAATTTGCACAGCAAATTGCTGCAGAGCTCAAACCAATTCAAGTGGTCTTTTTAGTTCAGCGTGTCCCTGGACTATCAATCTACCTTACAAAGGGGTGCAAGCTTATGTTTGTGCAATGGATTATGCTATCTCTTTGGACATTATTCTGATTAACACAGTATATATTTTATATAGTCAGCGTGTTACTACATTATTACACATTTATTCAAAATATTCTGTACATTAAAATATCTTCTTACCGTTTTCAAGATAAATTAAACATCTTTTTACCTTCTGTGAGTCTGCCTGTCTGCTCAGCACTTCCACCAGGTAAAATCTTGGCAATGTAGGCTCCAATCTCTCCTTGGCTCCCAGGAATCTCCTTTCCGCCAATAACCCGTATACCAAATCCATTTCCTAACAATGAACAAAAGTGCAGGATATTGGTGCCCACTTCTTTAAAGTTGACAATTGTAATGCAAGTTATGCAGCATCATGCCAAACCCTAACAAATACTTTTATGGCACATTAGAAAAAGCCTGGGAGACTCAGCGAAACACGTGTTGGGACACAATCTATGCCCACAGCCACAGCCTAGGGAAAGATCACTATAAGAACAGATGCAGTAGCGGTACTCACCCCCTGTGGGACTGCTGTACAAGAGCATACCAGGACCATTAAGTGTTAGTCTCGGTAGCGTTGACGCAGCATCCCGAGACTACACAAGCCACGTAGTGATAGATAGAGGAGACGTGGTGTATCATTCCACCACGATTGCCTCACACACAACAGCCGGCACATGCACGCAGCTGTACTGTGCTGGACAGTAGCGGAGGTCCCTTAAGATCTCTCACTCTAGGGAGACTCAGACTGCACTGTCCCGGATTCCCACTATTGAATTACAGAGGGCTTCAGTTATTCTGCAGTAGGGATTAAATACATTATAAGGGGACTCCCACCTGTATTTGCATTCTACAATATATGTGGCTGGGGCAACAGCTTGGCAACAAAATTTATGCCACGCTTGTTACTTTAGCACTACTATATAAAAAATGAGAACGGACTCAAGATTTTAATAAATTAATAAAAGTAAATTTTTATTACACTCACAACTTTTTCTTTCTCCTAAAAATCCCCCTCCCTTTTTCTTTTCTGTGATACATTCTACTAGGTGGTGCACACAGTGAGTGCTTTACTATTTGAACACACTACGTGAATTAAGTTTTTAAACACAAATACCTAACATTACATACAAATATATAAAGAAACTATAAAGAGACTGTCTCTCTCCTGTTTGTTTACACAGCTGTGAGCAGTGAATGTTATCCCATTCTGCTCTCTCCCTTGCTATGAGCATTATTTTCAAACATCAATCTGACAGTAACAGTGCATAACAAATTGCACTTCACGGCAACCGTATTTAGTATTCCATGCCATGTACTGGGAAGCAGGAAAAATTATTCCAAATGCAGTGAAAATGGTGAAAAAAAGCATTTGCGTCACATTCATATGGGCTTGGATTTTATGGCTTTAACTGTGCGCCCCAAACGACATGTCTACTTCATTCTATGGGTTGGTGCGATCATAGAGATACCAAATTTAATGATATTTTCATTGTTACCATTTTAGCACTGTACAGCCTTTTGAAAACTTTTTATTGAATTTTTTCAATTTTTCAAAATGGCAAAAAAGTGATATATTCGACTTTGGGTTCTATTTTCCGTTACGGGGTTAAACGTCCAAAAAACCTATTAGTATATTTTGATAAATCGGACATTTTGGGACGCAACAATACCTGACATGTCCTTGATTTTTACTGTTTATTTATATTTATATCAGTTTTGGGGAAAGTGGGGGTGATTTGAATTTTTAGTATTTTTTAATCTAATTTTTTTTTAACTTTTTTTTTTTTTTTTTACTATTTTTCAGTCCCCCTATCCTTAAAACCTTAAACATGACAAAATAAAACATTTAATAACAAACAGAATCTCTAAATTGTAATAAGTCATATTATACATTATTTCTTGATGGTGATATGGCTATAATACTAATTGAGCAAAGCAATAATTAATGATGCTGTCACAATGTAACATGTGCTAAATATATTCACAATAGATTATACCTAGTTAGAGAGCAGAGCATCAAAACATATTTTAAATATTTATATCCCACAATCACCAGGTGTTTCTTCCTATTTAGAAATGTTTTAAAATGTCAAAGAAATAATTTGTACATGCTCATTACTACCGAGCGTAAAGGTCAAAACTATATTGTACATTTAGCTTACATACAGTACATCTCCTTAGCTGCCTTAGAAAACCCTCACTTTCACTTGACTTAATGAGATAGATGAAATGGCACCATTCACTAAGCATGTCAACACCATGCTGAACGAGAACTAAAACCCAAGTTTAATTTCAGTAAAGTAGAAAAACATGCAAAAAAGGAGAAATTCCTGTTGTTTCCACGTGTTGAAAACATGATATTTGAAGCACTTTTTATTAAAATTGTAATGCTTGCTGAAATGGACAAAAACATTTCTGTTACTGGGTTTACTGTTCACTGCTTATCTTTTGATAGACCAGCATTTTGGAATATAGCTAGTTACTTGAACCCTTGGGGGTCTGATTGTTTCAGAAGAAATCAGGTGATACCATTTTGAGGCTGGGGATACATTTTATAGATGCTGGGAATTTTCTGCTTCATGCATAATATCTTGCCTGATGAAGAGAAATAGTATTCTTGGAAACTCCCTATCAGATATTCTCAGCTTCAGTAAGGCATCACCTAATTTCTTCACTCTTCTTCTACTTTCTATTGCTAACACTGAAAACTGCCTCTGGCAGGCTGAATGACAGGTCTGGCAATCCTGGAGAGACTCATGGCACATGAGATTTAATTAGACATATTAGACATTTTTGCTAATACAATGTTACAAATGTCATACAGATACTTTTAGAATTCAAACCAAAAAACTGACCTATCTGCTTAGTGAAGTGTGGTTGGGTTAATAACCCCAATTACCCCTCCCCATTTGTTTTCATTTCTTACTATTATACTAGTAGGGTAATGGAAAAATTATTGTAGAACATAGTTTTGTAAATAAAAATACAAAGTAAACTGAAATACCTTCTAAAACCAATACACTATACAATAATTGAAGTAATAGTAAAATACAGAAGGTAAATAGTTCTTTTAGTTTTACAACTTCCATATACCAAAAACATTCACATTGTTAAAATTGTTAAAAAAAAATGCATGGAATGATATCAGAAGCCATAAAATAAATTACTATGTATTATGTTTCTAAATATCTTTTACCTGATACTGTATGGTCCTTTAGATCCCTCTGTAGTTTAACTCTGGTATGAGGAAATGAATAGTGGATAGGTTTTCCATTCATCTGGTACATAAATAGCAAAAGTAAGAAATTGTGTATTGACACACATTTTGGAAGCACTGTACATACACAGTAATCAGAATAAAGTACACCATCTTTGAATTGTATGATTTTACATATAAAGGACAAGGTCCAAATTAGGTAAATACAACCTCAGCAACACAAAATAGATTGCAAGTCATTATTTAAAAAAGACTAGGAAAATGGAAAAGCCATATGTAAAAAGTTATGCACGCTCCATAAATCAGTGTGTTAATATCATTTTTAATAGCGATAACTTTGAGTCTTCATTTTTTTAAAATTTACATAAGTTTCTGACATTGTTCTAATTAAATAACTCTTCTATATTTGTTATACACCACATTTAAAAGGTCCCAATACATTATTGTGATTGATGTGAAGAATGGATTGAGCCATTGCCACAACCTGATTATTTTCTTTCCCGACCATTCTCTTGTATATTTGCTGGTGTGCTAGACATCACTGTTCTGTTGCATGTCCCAGCTATGCCCAAGCTGTTGGATAGATGGCCTCAAATTTTACTCTAGGATACTATGGTATAAATGAATGGTTAATTCAATGATTGCATGTGCTAAATTCCTGTGGTAGTAAAACATCAACCCACCATCATTCTTACCATGACATGTTTATACTGATACAATATCTAGTGTTTGGATTTCACCAAAGGTGGCCTTGTTCATTATGGACACATATAAATAAGTTTTGTGGCTTGTTCAGCTACCATGTTATTTTTAGAAAAATTCTTCCTCTGAACCCAACCAAACAAGTTATATTAGTTCCGTAATTTGGGCATGGACGTACGCATTTAACATGTAGAGGCCTGTAGAGTATAAGATATAGCTCTTGGGTTTTCACAATTACCCTGAGCTTTGCTAAGTCTTACCTAAGTTAATGTATTGGGTTGTCCAATCTCTACTGTCAAATATATCATAGGTTTTCTACCTGTGAATAATTTTTCTCATTGTAAAATAAAATGCCTTTAAACTGTTTGGAAATGGTCTTCAGGACCATCACAGATTCATGTGTAGTATAAATTCCTTCTATAAGATTATGGCAGAAATTGTTTCTACTTAGCATTTTGTTAAATGCATGAATGCCTCAGTCTATCAAACAGTTTGCTTCTATGTAAGTGGTCACACTTGCTGATGATCAATTAACAAAGACCTTTTGCTACTCATCCTCTTATTTTCTATGGAAGCAGTAAAGATGTACTTCATTTTTTACAAATTGCTTCTGCATTTTGGCTTAGTTTTTTGGTAAATAATAGCACTGGGTAAATGGTAACGAACTGTTGTTTAAGACCTTTAAAGTACCAAATATTTTTTATTATTTACTTATATGTAAAACAGCATATGTGACGTTTTATTGGACTGTTTGCAAAAGTCCCAAGTCAGGAGTCTAGCTTTGCATAGCTGTGCACATCATTGCACTAGCTGTAGTACTGTGTTTTAACAGATTAATGAAGTGGGGGATTTAGTCCTTTGACTTTTTTGAGACTTTTTTTAATGTCAGGCAGGCAAAACCAATGATAAATAACATGCAATGTTTCTATCTTGGATCTACAGATTAATTAAATTAATCTCTAGCATGTTTTCAGAATTTATCAGTATTTTCAGCTTGTTTTTTTCCACTTGGCTTGTATCTGTTGTTGCATTCAAGCTACCACATACTTGGCTTTAGGGATTAAATGTAATGCTTTTGCAAGCCAATACAGTAGCATGGGATGGCAGACTCTAGGCCAGTGATGGCGAACCTTTTAGAGCCTGAGTGCCCAAACTTCAACCAAAAGCCACTTATTTATTGCAAAGTGCCAGCTTTGCAATTTAAGTAGCAATGTATTTCTCCTTGTTCATTGACAACTTTCAATCCTTTAGCCTCCCAAGGACACCAACGCAGTTGAAAGGAGGAGGGCAAATTCATCTATCATTGTAGGAAGGTTCTGCAGGCAGATTCTTCGAGTCCTGTCTGGTGAACTTCATTCTGGGGTGATGGCCTGGGTGCCCACAGAAAGGGCTCAGAGTGCCACCTCTGGCACCCATGCCATAGGTTCGCCACCACTGCTCTAGGCTATCATAGACACAGATTGTTACTCCCCGATGACTCCATGGGGAGCAACAGTCCTCCCATGATGGTACCGCCCATGCTCTGCTGAGAATTTGAATGTGGCTGACAGCTTTACCAGCAACATTTTAAAGGCATAATGCAGGAAACACCCGGTATGTATGGAGAGGGCTAAGCTCCATGACATATATGTATGTTATGGTGTAAAAGCTACACCTCCTGAATAGACCATCTACCAATAAGAAACAGGTAATAAAACCATAATGAATAGTGACATATATTTATTTGTGAAATATCCTATGCAAGAATGTAGATCTCCTGTCTGCATCATTTTGGAAACATAAATTTTTTATTTATGTTAATTATACTGTTTTAAATATTAAGTGGGTTGAGTATGAATAATTATCCAATTTTCTAGGATATTACCTGTTCATGTGGATGAGCTGGTCTGGTGTGCGACAACTTGTCAGGAAGTTTCCTTTCAAATCCATGCCCATTTTCCAGTCGGGTTTCTCTAGGTTTATCAAACCAATCAGTTTCTTCACGACGAAGATGATAGGCTTTGAAAATCAATGTTATATTAATATTTCTATTTCAAGCATTATAGAGGTAAGGGGGAAGTAAAAGACTACTGTGAGGCAGTCATGCAAAAGACCAACCATGCAGCTTAGGTCAACATCAGAAGGACACATACAGGCAAGCAGATTGGCAGCTTACTGTACAATTGCAAAGCAAAAATAAGTTAGTTCATTGCATTTTGACAAAAAAATTGCCATGCTATAGTGTAATGGATCTGAATATTTTATAATCATTTTTATTGGGTGCAGTGATAGGTGACCTTATGTATACAGTAATTTGTGAGGATTGAAATGATCTAAACATGAAAAAGGTGAGACTTTTCCCAAATATCAACTGACACATAAACATGAATCAAGAAACCAGATACAATGTATATCTCCCAGTAAAAAATGCTATAGACGAAGAGTTTACCGTGATATCAATAGAAATCTTCTTTTATTATTAATGCATTCGTTCTTTGATAATTTTATACATTGGGGCACATTTACTAAGAATGTGGGAAACTGCACTAAAAGTGCTCTGCCCGTGTATAATGCTCGGTGCTCCAGATTAATTAAGAACGTGAGCCAGAAATCATGAATCTGTCGCTTCCCGGCACTGGCCCGACAGAGTTCACCAACTTTTTTGTGTCCGACTGAGCACCAGAACGCCCCCTAATGAGTGTTAAATATCTCTGCAAGCAGTTTACACTAGAAAGAACATGCAAAACTGGCGCAAAGCCCTTATTTAATGTGCCCCATTGTGTATTTGCAATGCATTTTTCATTTCAAAAGTTATATACAATTATTATTGATTAATAACGAGAGAATGACTCCAAATAATTGTATGAATGTTGAAATATTCCATACTGTTCACCAAATGTCTGGTTCTAAATCTATTTATTTTGGAGTTGTTTTCACATAAAGCTACTTACTGTATATACTGAAATGTGTAGCTCTTCCTAACAAGCTATACTAAGAAGCTATAATCTTCAACATGAATCCGACAACTGAGTGAAATATCAGCATAGGAGTCCACAAACAGTTTTTAGGAAATGGTTTTAAAAATAACTATCCCATAATCCATAGTCTTGAGAGGGCTTAAGATGGATTTATACTGTAGATACATGAACCAGTAAAATCAAGCTACTCTTTGGAAAGAACATGTAATATTATATGTAATTCAGACATATTCAATATTTTTAAGAGTTCGTCAGGTTTTCTTTATCATGATGTCGTTTTTTTGCTGTCTTTACAGCATGTTGTAACAATAAATACATTGAAATTGTGGTGTCTGGTTAAAAATGTAGAACTTAAAGTAGTTGGCCAGTGAAAGAAACTTTATCAGGTTAAGAAAAAGACCCTAATAGGGTCACCCATATTGCACTTACCCTAATAAAGTTTATTCGTATTCCAGAATTAAATATCTTTTATCAACCATCTGGTTATATTCTAAATAACCGTTATCAAACATCTGGTTCTATTCTAACTACAAAGATCTCACTTATTTGGAAGTAACTTGGTATGTTGGCATTGTTTTAGGGGCAGAAAATGGATCCTATAGATAAAGTTTTTGCTGAGGACCAGTATGGTGCAAGGTCCTATCATTGCCTCTGTGGCTCTTAAATAGGATTTAACATGTAAATATACAAGACTATGTTCATTACATAATATGCATATAATGTAATAAGCCAGGAAAAGCTTCCAAAGCATATAGTATGCTTAAAATGTCTATGGAACTTCCATTACTGTTTGTCTTCTAAAGATATAGTAATGTACATCAAATGGAAGCTATATTCTTAATGGGACCGTTTCCCAGGTTTTACTCTGCTAAACAGCCAACTCCCTCAGGTAGGGTATATCATTTCTATCATTCCCTCTTTTATGTTAAAACCTGCCAATGTACCTTTGGAGAAATCTTCTCCAATAAAGGACATGGATTGGAATGCAAGTTGCAGATAAAGATCACATTTTCTACTTTTTCTTTAACTGCCTCTATTTACTGCTCAATAGCTCAAGCGTGATCTGACTTTGTAGTCTTTTTATGGTAAAGCAGGCAAGGTTTAACAAAAAAATAAAAGAATGACTTAAAGTATATGTCATACCATATCTGATGGTGTTGATAGTTTAATGTTGTGGGCTCTCTTCAAAGGAAATGTATCATCAAAATCAAACATGATAAACCAGGGACACTTATTTATAGATCCAGGCACTGTGACTGTGGTTATCTTCTTATATTTGTTATCCATGACTTCTTCCTTCTAAAATATACTTTTATGATTCTTCTAATGAACCTGAAGGACTCTGGGGGTAGAACCAAGGCCCCTCAGTGTTGTAGCTTCACAGGTTGTTACAATGAGGAAAGAAGGTCTCCCCTTCTGCACTTCCTGCTGCTACATTACACAGGCAGAGGGAGGAGCGAGACAGCAGGGGCTTGGGTGAGACATGTTCTGCTCATTGTAAGAGTCTGTGAATCTAAGGGGCACCATGGATAACAAATATAAAAAGATTACCACAGAGACAGTCCCTGGTTAATCATGGGGTATTTTGATTTTCTTTAATGTGAACAAAATGTTCTATATGAAGGAGACAAATGCATTGATCATTGTTTTAATTTTGATTATTGCTTTGACTGGATCAGTAACTGAGCTGTATTTGCTTTGTACTGTAATTGTGACACTGCCTTAGAACTCTACATCACTATATTAAACTATTTAAATTATAGGCACAGTGTTCTAAAATGATGAGTATTAAAAATAATATCCAGTCACATTAAGAAGCACCCTTCTAAAAATGATATTTTGTAGATTTGCCATGCAGTAAAATAACAGAATATACTCAATATTATGGTTTATGCTTTTTGTACAATTGAAATATTTAAAATATAGAATTCATTTTAGTTTTTCCAAAGTAAAAAAAAAACTATTCCCCAACTCTAACAGCTCAGTAACTTCTTAAGTTATCTGAATGTCACAGACCATATGTAAAATTGAATACATTTTTGTTATGGATTTCTGTATGATTTTAATGCCTTATCACAAATGGACCAGTATTGCATGTTTTCCACACAGCAAAATATACACTGAAAATTCAATTCTTCTGGTGGATATCACTTTGAAGTGCAAACCACTATGAACAAATGAGGTGAAGACAATCTAATGATGTACATTATGGGACTTTTGTTGCATCATTCATTTCATTTGCATTGTCATACACTTTAGTTTTGTCCTCTAAAAGATGTGGAATTTCAAGCTGCAATTTTTACTTTCTTGGTTAATGTATGTACTCAAATGGGCCATTTCATATATTCATATTATCAAAGTAAATAAAAATAAATCAATATAATATTACATATTATGTAATTATTAATCAATAGGTGTAGCAATATTTTTCCTTTCTTATGGTAAACTGTTTAATATTGATTCAGCATCTTGCAATAGTATTATATTACTATACTCATAGCTATTATAAGAAGAATGTATATATCTCTATGTATAGATATTTTCTATAATCAATACATTCCAGTAAGTTCTTATTAAAGAACAAAACCAACATGCAATACAAAGACATACAGTACACAGACTCTACAAGAATGGCAAGGGAAGACTCCTACCATCATTAAAGGAATTGTCTGGAGGTTACCCAAAACAAACAGAAAAAACATTCATTTACCAACAGACACATTGCTCACATCACATTTTAGCCACAATTTTAGAGCAGTTCGTGTTAAGAATTCGGAGATCTAACAGGTACAACCATGTAGACCTCTGAGTAAAACAAAAGCAGTATAAGGGAAGAAAACATTGAGATACCAAAAAAAAAACAACAAATGTCTATTTTGGCAAAAAAAAAAAAACTTTTAGCATGGCAATGGCAGATACAGTTTGTACATTTGCACTTTTTTCAATATGATATCTCAAGCCTGCTACTCATCGCAGGAGACTGACTAAGGTTTATTTTTCTGCAATGCATAGTATTTATACCATCCAATCAATATTGTATACAAACCTAATTGTCCATTTACAAGGAAGTAGAACTCAGACCCCATGGATCCACTGAACCAAACTAATAGTAGTGAACGTCCCTATGATGCTATACATTTGATTTGTCAGAAATGTGGAGCTATGAGCTTTACAGATAGTATACAGATAAATGTGAGTACAAGATGTGAATCAGGCTATAACCTTGTATTTATAAACATTCATGTGTCAATTTGGTGAACTATAATAAGTTATATAGTACATAATATTAAACCCACAAATTCAATTTAGCATATTGAGCATTGGGTTTTGAAATACTAAGTAAGTAATTCATCCCTTATCAGATGGATTTTTCTCAGAAATAGTCATATATTTTGCAATGCCATCAAAAAGACTGATTACCCAAGAGCACTGCTGAAAGTGCAAGATAGGCTGATATGTATTTGAAGCAGCGTCTACTTCTTATTACTTTGAGATATAAAACTTTTGACATTTGTCACCTTATATTTCCTGATATTCCTGAACACATGTGTACAACAAGAAAGTCACTTGATGACTTTTCAATATTTAAAAGCGTGTGGGCTAAAAAAAATAGGGTTTTAATTTTCCTTGCTCTGTTCTTTGATTATCTCTCATAGGGTTCAGAGGAAGGGGGTCACATATATGTGCCTATTTCTAGTCTTGATTTTTATACTGGTAATCTCTTCTTGATGGGTGTTGGTTGGGTACAAGGGATTAATACCCATCAGAGAGTTATAGAAATATGTTTAGAGTGGGAAACCTCCCTTAAGTGTCAATTACAGAATGAAGGATCGGAATCTTTGATACAATGTTTGGAAGTTCCCAGAGTTGCAGTCACATGTAGTGTATGAATTGCAACATGAAATGTAATTCAAAGGCTCTAGTGAGGTGCTTGGCCAAATCGCATATGCATTTACACTGAAATACTTGTGATTGGAAACAATCTCCACAAATTTTGCATGTAAACAATGCATAGCATGTGGTTCTCATTCCTGATCGCAAGTGTTTCAGTGTAAATGCAAATGCAACGGACCCAAGCGGCGTTGAATTGTGTTTCAAATCGCAAATCAGTGAACACGACCTAAGAGCTGTGTAACAGTTTTATATCATACTTGATATAAAACTATTCAAATGCACACACACACATATGTATATATATATCCAAATAAAGAAAACGGCAGCACTCCAATATAGTGAAAACAAACGTAGTGTTTATTCCACCTCTAGCAATGTTTCAGCTGTGTTCCCAGCCTTTGTCAATCAATGTGTGTCATGATACATAGAGATATATATTGTCGCAGTGTAGTGACATCATACATTAGGGAAACATCATATAGACATCCAATATATACAATACAGTGTATAATTGAATATATTTTCATCAATCTAAAGATTGATTATCCAATCTTTAAGTGATACAAGTTTAAATACATGATCAAATGATTAGTATTAAAAAAATATGTTTCAATATAAATTACTGTCATAATTCACCTGTGTGGGAACCTCCTCCTGGCCAGGTGCTATATAACAAAACAGATGGTATACACATCTCCACAGCGCAACTGCGCATGTCAGTGAAGTGTAATGGAGAGCAGATACTCTAATGCGCATGTCACGCATGTGAATAAACTACAAAGACGTCTAAGAGCGCCATCTTTGATAAGGATATACCTCAGTAAAATGTAATGGAGAGCTGTCACCCATGCGCATAAGCAACATGAATGTCCGGAAATGCCATCTTGGATAGGGGTTTAGCTCATTGAACAGGACGCATTCTTGCCCATACACTATCAAATAGGGATCTGCGAGAAATATAGAGGAATACCTTATCTACATTCTACTATAAGCGTAAGAGAGTGTTATTGATATTGATAGTACTATCAGAATGTCCAATGGATATATACAGTGTGTTAACTGTGTCCTTATGCTCCACTATAAGGGGTGTAGGGCAACCTCCATCTCTAAATTTTATAGTGAGATCAGCAAAATTCTTTTGGAGATGGGATTCAAGAGAGACAATATGGCAGACCCTAAGAAACTGGCTATACGGTAGTGACCTCATCAGTTTTTAGGGTGATTACTCCTGAATAATCTGTAACATTTCAGGAGTAATCACCCTGTTTGATGTATAATTAGACCTGTTATATACTTAACAGCTATATATATGGTTATATATGTTGGTACATACTGACCACTAGGGCCACTAAGCTTAGTTGTCCACTAGTGGGGGAAGATCCACTCGGCTCACAGTTAGAGATGGGATTATTTCCACTGCAAACCAATGTACCCAGTATAGTGTGACCCACATAGTTCGTGGCAGTTTTTACTTACAGGTACCATATTCTAAAGTATCACAGGTGAATTATGACAGCAATTTATATTGAGACATATTTTTGATCATTTGATCATGTATATAAACTTGTCTCAATTAATTTTCAGGTTGATAAAAATATAATCAATTATCCACTTTATTGTACATATTTGACACTTATGTGATGTTTACCTTATGTATAATGTCACTACACAGCTGAAAGTTGCTAGAGGTCGAATAAACACCACATTTGTTTTCACTATATTGGAGTGCTGCCGTTTTCTGTATTTGGATATTTTGGACTCTGGCTGGTGAAGGCAAAGGACCCATTGCATTTGTTACGGAGGACTATTTTTTTAAATAAACATACTGTACCAGTTACTCCTTTCCATACTATATCCTAAATAAAAGTAGAAAATATTCCATTGCATACTTATTCATGGTAAATTTATTTACCATTTTATGATTCATTTTTGGAATGTTTCCGAAATGTTATCTTTCTGATACAATAAAAAATTATTGTATAAACCAAAATACTGTTGATTAAATTTTCATGCAGCATATTGACATGCGGTCCATTTCTTAACAATAATCATAAGCAATTAAAAATGTGCATGCACATATTTATTAAATGGCACACATACATGTATTAGACATAAAAAACAAAAAGCACAAAATGAATGCACATATTTCACATATAAATACAAAGAAAATTCTATGAAATAAATAAATAAATATATAAAGAAAAAAATATTTAGATTCCACAGCACTTACTAATACTGTGGCTTTTTTTTATATCTCCTTGCTGCTGCTTAGGGCTTGCTAAAGCAAATTGCAAAGCAGACTGTTGCAGGTGCTGACAGCAGCAAGGAGTTTAAAGTATTGCAATGACTATGTGAATTCTAATAAACATTCAGATGATGCACATTGACACCAAAAAATTTAGTATGAATTTAACAGTTCCATACTTTGCTTTCTATGATGATTGATTTTAAACTATACTAGGTATAATTGCTTTAGAGTTTTTACAAATTTGAAAAAAAACCCCTAAATTTATTAATTTTTTAATTATTTAATTATCCTCATTGTTCATTATATTAGAATGCTGATAAATATATAAGGTAAGGTAATAATTCAGCTTTTTACTATGGAACATATATTATTTAAAACACATGTTTAAAGATACACATACAATGAGAATATGTTACATGTACAAGTATAAATAAGGAACAACAACAAAAGAAAAATTAAAACATATTAAAGAAAAATATTCAAATAAATCAGTTTAGAAAACATAAAAGAAAACACAAAGAATCCACAACAGAAAGAGAATGTTTGAAAGTCACAGAATTCATTAATAGCATGCAGAGAAATGAAGGTTTGTGTTGTGATAATGGTATAGAATTCTGATTTCCTGATTACCTTCACTATCAGACATGGCATGCTGAAAGTCATCCATAATGAATGCAATGTCTCGATCATAGCCACGAGTTCTGGATTCTTCTCTCATGTGTTGTTGTACCTCAGGTAAAGAGTGACTAGAGCCAAACTGATCCCTGGTGTCTGCAGAAATTGGTGGCAAAGGTCCAGCAGCAGCTCTTGCCATCCCCATAGGTTGACCGACAGGACTTAATGGACTTTCCTCTTCAGAGTTCTGTGCTACTATTGGAATCCTTCCCCTACTTTGACTAATAGGTAGACTGGATGGTTTTGTTCTTCCGGAAGGTGTTGCATGACTAAATGTCCCCTCTAATGCTTCTGACTCATTCGCTTTCTGTCTTAAAGATGAACTAGATAAATCTCTTTTTATTGACAAATCTAGACCATAGACTGATGATGGTCTTGATGAAGGCCGTGATCGACTACCACTCACGTAGGGCTTATCAACTTCATCTTGCATTGCAGTCCTTATATTTGCATTAAGCGTTGACCCAAGGCTTTGAGCCAAGGCAGGGCCCAAAAATTTTTGTTGGTCTGTAATATTTTTTCTTAAGCCATATGTAATATCATCCTGGAGTAGTCTTACCTTTGATGATATGCTTGGGATTGAAGATGTACTAGAAGAAAGATAACTGGCATAGTCAGGCTCTAGATCTCTACTTTCTTGAATTGGAGAAAACTTTGAAATCTTTGGGTCTATTAAAGATTTTTTATGCTTAGGTTGTTTTTGATACAATATAGCTGGCGGTAGCTGCTTAGCAGCCTGTTTTTCTAGTGTAAGTCTGCTAATGCTATATTTTTCAGTCTTCGGAAAGTGTCTATAGAGACTATCAGAATGATAATAAGGTGAAAAGCCAGCCAGTGGATCTAAATTTTCTGTACCTCTACGAAATTCTTGTTTTATTTGATGTTTGAGAAGCTTTAGCTCATAAGGATCTTCCATTGAGTCTTCATCCCCTTTTCCATATGTATGTAATCTAGAAGAAGTTGACATAGGTCCTAAAAAGTCTGTTACTTCAGGAGCTCTTCGAGAATCTACAGTTCGAAGAAGGTGGTCCGTTTTGGAAAGCTCTTTTTCATGGAGTCCAAATGCAGAGCTTATGGAACCTGAACCTTTAGTAAGTTCCCCAATGTCATCAATTAATACATAATTCCTGGAAGCATGATGTTCTAAATCAGCATAAAAAGAATCTGCAGATATGCTAGACATTGGGCTACTTGCCATGCTACTTTTTTCATCTAAGCCTAAACGTAAGTCCAAAGTACTGTATTTACTGCCAAGATGCGAAACAGAGTAGCTGCTATCAGTAGAGGCAGGTGCAATAATAAGAGGTTGATTTCGTATAACATCATAATGTGATGTTATTTTACAATCTAAATCTAATGCACTTTGTCTTGCTTTTTGCTGTAATAATAATAATTGGGAAGGGTGTTGATAAGCAGATTGACTTGGTGTTGACTGTGGCTGAGGAGTAAATGACATAGTTGGAACAGCTTGAAAAGTTGGTTGAGTTTGATATGATGAAACTTGTTGATGGTAAAGGGATGGTTGGTAATGAGACTGTTGAGAAAATTGTGTTGGAGCTTGAGTAAGCAAAGTAGGGGTCTGATATTGGTACTGTGTGTAAGGGCTTGTCTGAGGTGCAAATGAAGTTTCTGTTTGTGTCTGTGGTGGCAAATAAGGACTATAGTCAGGTTGAGGGGCAGTTTGTGGCCTGTCTAAGCCAAGATGGTTTTCAATTCTAGTTGGCCTTGTATTACTAACTTCACTATCTGACATGTAATCACGCTCTTCAGCAACACCTTGTAGATAAGCTCTTTCTCTCTTTTCTCTCTCTTTCAATAATGCTTCTTTTCTTCTGTTAATTCCCATTTCCAGATATCTAAGTTTTGCATCAATTTCTTTTTCCTCCTCATCTAGTTCAGCTTGTTTCTTGCGCAGTTTGGAAGATTCTCTTTCAACAAGGTCCAATTCTCTATCAATATCCTGAAGAATTTTAGCTCGAGCCATTGTTGTAGTCCTACAAACTCTTCTACGAGAAACAGATCCAACTGAGCTGTATGTAGACTGCAAAACATTCCCAGCTTCTTCTGGTGGAGGGTTTGGAAGGGTTCTTTTAACTTTCTTTTGAGTACCGCTTTGAATTGTTTTGGCCTATGATGCAAAAATAAATGAACAAAAAAAAGCAGATATAAGTGAACTACCTAAGCCCTGAAATAATACATGTCTTTGTACAAAGTTTTTTTTAATTATGATATATACAAAAATGAAATAAAACAATAATTTACATATTACTTTTATAGCACACAAGTTATAAGGGATTTGAAATCTTGTAAAAGAATATTGATTTTTTCTCAAAAATGAATGCATCAATGTGGCTGGCTATCCTTTCTACATTCAGCATTATTAACAGTATTATTTCCAGACATCAGGATTTTTTTGTGCATTTAATGTTAATTAATCCATATATAAATTGAAAAAATGGATATCTATGACAACAACAATGTTCTAATGTATCTATGACAAATGCACTGTTCTCACAGCGAATTCAAAGAGCAAATAGTCTGCAGGGTTGAGCGAAGAAGTAAGAAGAATGAGTGTGGTTAAAGGGGTATTACCAACTGTAAATTTACAATTCATAATTTATCTGCCATGTACTTACATTTCTATAATCCAATTCAAGTAGAATAAAAAATGAATGGAACTTATCCTTGCCTTGAATCTTCAAATTCTGTGTCTATTTAACATAGACATAGACATACTCACAAACATAACAGTAAGGGATGGTAAGGAATGGTATGGACATCCTCCTAGGTAGAATAAACAAACATTTCACATCTTGTGCTCTACTGAAGAGCTGGTAGAAGCATAAGACGCAAAATGTCCGTTGCTCTTTCTAGTGGGATGTCCATACGGTTCCCTTACTGTTATCATGTTTGTGAGTATGTCTAAACACCAAATTTGAAGATTCAAGACAAGGGTGAGTGCCATTCTTTTTTTCTCTACTTGAATTGGTCCTGTAAATCTCATCTCTATGAACAGAGTACAACCCAGTCAGTGTTCAATACCCTATTTGAACAATGACTAAATATACATCCAAGTCCCTAAAAGTATAAAGGTAGTGCGATTCACAGTACTCCATCCTCGTTTTAAAATTCTATATCGGTTATATAAAAAATGATATAACAAAGACAAAGCAGGACTGGCAGTCATTTAACCTAGCATGGATAAAGCTTGAATTGAGTGAGTGCACTCTTTTTTTATTTTTTCCATTTTATCAAAAAAATTACCTCTCTGAACATAATTTCACATAAATGTAGTCATGTGGTCTATTACAAATTTAGGACAGCTGTCCTTCAATATGACCACCACAGATGGAGTGATTGCATACAAAAAAGTAGTTTTTGCATATGAAATGTCTGAGAATGACTGAATGTCCCACAGCCCCTGTAGTATTAAACACTGAATACAGGTGGTTGGGCGCCTGAATAGATAGACAACTATCTTGTATCTAAGGGAAAACATGGCTACATTTCTATTATCTTCACACCGGTATATTTAAACAACATGAAATTGGAAAAAAAATTATGGCAGATAAACTACAGTAAAGTTTTGATAAATGCTTTAAGTATCTACAACAATGTATCTACAAAAGTTATTGTTAAACTTGAATTTAGATTCCATGCTTCCCTATCAATATACTCATGCTACCGATCCAAAAACATTGACAACATAGCTTTATGTCAAAGCGGTTTTCAAGAATTTCAGATAAACAAAATAAATAAATTGTACGCACCCTACTCTGGCTCCCATTTTCTATTATAGGATGATCTACAGTCCACAATTCAGACCAGAAAAGCTAAAAGTCAGAGGACCCACTGCAGCCAATCATGTCCCAAGAACTCTCTGAGGCCGGCGATTGGCCACTTAGGCAGTGCTGGGAGACGAAAGATAGTCATATTGCTAGGACATAGCATCTTCTACAGGGCCCATAATGTTAATGGGTTCATCCCTACTTATCATAGCTGCCATGTCCGCAGTGCTAAAGGGGCCCCCGGGATCAGGAGGCATGGTCGAGTCCCTCTATGCCTCTGCTGCCTGTCCCTAGGCCTGCCTCACCTAGCACATCCACCTCTGTGTCTGTGTGTCTGTGCGGTGGGCCACCCTATCTTCTTGCTGTCTGAGGTAATGTGACGTCACATGACACATCCCGACCGATGTTGAGTGGAGGTCCAGGGCGCCAATTCACAGAGGATACATCTTTTGGTAAGTATATACTTTATATATGTGTGTTTATGGTGTGTATGTGCTGTGTATATATATATATATATATGTTGTATGTGTGTGTTTATGTATATGCTGTATGAGTTTATATGGTATGTATATGATGTATGGCAGTGTTCCCCATCCTTTTTGTATCTGGGGACCGGCTGCACCTAAAAAAGACCAGGGCCAGGTGACACTCTTACCATGGCCATTGGAAAAAAATAGTGTGCCCCATAAATACTCAATATCTAACACCATCCTATATAGTGCCCCTTTTTCTGCAGCCCTCTTTTAATATCTTGATAAGAAGATGGCTACAGAAAAGGTGACATTATAACACCCCTTTGTATAAAGTAACCCCCACACACCTATATTGTCCCCTTTGTCTTTGGACTTTTCACTGAAATGTCCACAGCGGAGCCCCCCAATGCAATGTCCCCAGCAGTGCTCTCCCAAATGCAATGTCCGCAGCAGTTCTCCCACACATGAAATGTCCCTAGCAGAGCCCCTCCACCCAATGAAATGTTCCCAGCAGTGCTCCCCCAGTGAAATGTCCCCAGCAGTGCTCTCCTCACTCAATGACATGTCCCTAGAACAGCCCCCCACCCAATGAAATGTCCCTAGCAAAGCCCCCTACCCAATAACATTTTCCCAGCTCAAGCCCCCTCAACGCAAGTTCCCCAACAGTGCTCCCCTATTAATGAAATTCCTCCAACAGTGCTTCTCAGCCCATAAAATGATATCCCCAGCAGTGCTCCCCCATTAATGAAATGCCCCAAGCAGTTCTTCCTCCCCCCAGCAATGCTTCCCCCCTCCCCAATAAAATGCCCACAGCGGTGGCCCAATAAAATGTTGCCAGCAGTGCTCCCACCCCCATATAATTCCCCCAGCATTGCTCTCCCTGATGAAATACCCTCAGCAGTGCTCCCCCAAACATATTGCCCCCAGCAGTGCCCCCCCAATAAAATGCCCCTAGCAGTGCTCTTCCCCCAATATAATGCCTCAAGCAGTGACCCCCCCCCCAATGAACACATCTGTACCCCCTGTGGGCAGAAGGTAGAGACGTGCCTTTGTCGGAACTTGAGGGGAGAAGAATGTGTACACTAAGTGTATATATTCTGTATGTCTAAGTGTTATATATATACTTTATACTATTAGTAGAGTATATATACTATTTGGGGGTTATTTATCACATGCTTGGTCTTCGGCGTACAATAACCCCGCTGAGCCCCCACGCCTCCGTTTACTGTTACCTTAAACTATATATCAATCATCTTAGCTTCTCCCCATAATACCCACAAATTACCCACTAATGTCATGGTCACAGGTTTATTTTATATACTGTATTAGTGCTACACAGAAATATTGGAGTAATTTGCATGTTTGAGACATATACTGAATTCAAAAAAGACTATTAATACTCATTTTTATTCTATTAATAAACATGTCCTAGTATATTCTGTTTCTCTTGTCATGAAATCAGTCTTGATGTGTGAAAAAGATACCAGAAATAAATGTTACAAATTGTATAACTGATTTGTCCTACAAATGTAGGACATGGCTATGATTCCAAACATGTACAAATATGTTTATTAATAGATTTCAAAAGTTATTTGTTATTGTATTCAATTAATCATTTAATTTGGAAATTGAAATAAAGTGTCATTGGTTTACTCAAAATATGAAGGATACAAAGAAAAAAAATTACTTAGTAGTCATTACTTATTGGCTTCTTAAAAATATGTTAATACAGGACATTTTAAAGGCAGTTTTTCTGTAAACTGTTGAATTCATGATGCACCCAATTTTTTCATTGGTTGATAAATCTGGCACATCTTTCAGTCTGTCCTCAAATTTTACTTGTTATGAATTTTTTTTTCTCTCAAACATTGCAAGCAAAGTATCTCCTAGTGAAAAGGAGTTCTGCCAAGGAAGCAATTGATACTAAATTTAACAATAAATGTTGGGATTTGCCATCCACAATTTAATCAGATTCCATAAGATGAAAAACCTAGTGTGCAGTTCTATTATTTAGATTGAATCTGGAGACCTGTCAAACTGAAGTTTTGTGGCAGAAGTAAATATGGCACAGACTTTTCTTCTTCATTCTTGACAAAACAATTATACTGGATGCATCTGGGTTTGTCCCAAGCTTTATAAAGACAACTCCTAGCAAAGATTAGGGGACATGGCAGCAACATTTAAGCCCACTAAATTAACATCCTTAGTTAGGGTATTGTTCCATTTTTAGCAAGGAACAAGCCCTCATAAGCTCTGTAAATGAAAAAAAATGTATTTTTTTAGTATATGTGCTGCTGAAACTACGGTATATAGATTGTATTTTTCATAATGACTGAAGTGACTGTTGCCATGTTTATCCTTTTGCTATGAGCTCTTCAAACATCTAATCACCAGTATAATAAATATTGATACCATACTAATCTTATATTGGTGACAAAGTAATAAATCTAAAAATTCAGGAATACCTTCATAATCATAAAAAACACCAACACTTTAATTTCAAATGTATCTATTTTAACATATATAATAAAAATTAGTTCTTACTGAGTATCCATCTGAGTATTGGAACTGTGTTCTAGCAATGTCTTCTGCAGTTGGACTTAAGGGTTTTGGATCTGACATAGACCGCTGCATGACCTTCCCGGATTTTGGGCTTGGTGGTGGAATCTGCACAATATCAGCATGTGGCTTGTGAGTGTCAATATCATCCACGAGGGTCTTATCATAGGGTACAAAAGCAGATTCTAGAGCTTTACTTGGTGAAACTGGTGAAATTGGTGAATAAAGAACTTTAGGACTCTTAGGAGGAGAAGGTGCAACCTGCAGTGATGAATCAGCCCGAAGGTGAGAAGAATAACCTATTTCTAAAGGTGTTGGACGTCTTTTATCTTTTTGTAATGCATCATTAAGATATTGTGGGCTCTGTACATCAGAATCAGTTTCTGTTTGGCACCCCAAGCTATCTCCTTTATAGCTCTTTTCTGGAGCAGAAATATGCTTAATTATTTCTACCTTTGAATCAACTTTTGCCCTTATTGATGGTGTTCTTATGGTTCCAAGTGGTTCCGTTTGTACTGAAATTTCTGCCACAGTTTGCACAGCTATACTAGATACTTTGGAAAAAGGTCTCGATTTCTCAGCATCAGGGTTTGCATCAGTGTATTTTCCTGAACGTGATCTTCTTCTTGACCTTGTCGGAATATCCCACTCATCTTGATCTTCATCATCAGTCTGGACACTTGTATCAACACCTTTTTTTGACTTTCTCCTTCTTCCAGTATATCTGTTATCATTTCCATCTTCATCATCAGTTTGGACTCCACTATCAACAATTAGTTTGTAAGATCTTGGTTCTTCTTGCAAATTTCCATCAATTTCATCATACATACCACTGAGCCTAGGCATGGAACTTCTTTTTTTGAGCTGTCTTTCATCATTAACATCCATATCTTTTAGAGATAATTCTGAAACAGAATTAAATATCCCCGGTCTTGAAATATATTGTTGAACATTATCTGACTGTACAGCATACCATGGATCACCTGGTGTAATTTCAATTCCTGAAACTGCTGCTGATGTAGTTGCAGTATGATCACCAGTCCAGAACTGTCCTTCTTCTGGAGCTACATATTGACCTTCTAAAATTACTTGCTCAGAAGTAGTTTGAGGTGGCATATTTTCCGAGTCATAGCCATATTGGTAGATTTGTCGCATTTTTTGCTCCTCTAACTGTTGATGAAGTTGCTGCTGAAGTTGCTGAATTTGCTCAAGATGCAGCTGCTGTTGAGCTAATGTTTCCTGCCTCATCATGAACTGGGCCTGCCTCTCCTCCTCCTGTTGATAAAGTAGGTGCTGCTTCATTGACTGTAATTCTTCAAGTTTTTTCTGAACCATAAATGTTTCTTGCTCTCTAAATCTTTGAATTTCTTGACGTTCCCATTCAAGCTCCTCAGCTAATCGCTGTTGTTTCAGTTTCTCCAGCTCTAGAAGCTCTCGCTGTAAATGAAGGTGTTGTTGCTTACCATCATCAGATGGCATTATAAAAGATGACTCA
This sequence comes from Engystomops pustulosus, assembly GCF_040894005.1. NCBI lineage: Eukaryota > Metazoa > Chordata > Amphibia > Anura > Leptodactylidae > Engystomops > Engystomops pustulosus. Next base: position 122,194,244 of record NC_092414.1, read on the forward strand.
TCTTCACCAATTTCGGAAAAAGTCTCTGATTCTGATGTAAAAATGGAAACAAGATCACTTTGTGTACTTGCTGCAATATCCTCAGGAAAATTTTGCAAACTAGTATCAATCACAGACATTACATCGGTAACATCTCCCACCGATGATGTTAATATGCTATATGTTCTAGGTAGTGGCTGAGTTTGATTTAAGCTTGACAATGAACTAACTGTGTCTGTTGTAATAAAGGTAGATAAATCTTTTACTGATGTACTGAAGATAGAGCCAGGTTGTGTCGTAATGGCAAACGTTGAAGGAATCGGACTGGTAACAGATGAATAAACAACGCCATTGGATGACCGTAAAACACTTCCCATGCCATATGGTGGGGCTACAGTAGCAGTCATACGTGCTTGAGAATACTGGGGGGCACTTATTCCAAGACCAGAAATGACTTGTCGTGTCTCTGGGTAAGAACCTGTAGTCTTGGTTTGGTAATCCAAAGCCTCACCTGAAAGTATAGGGGTAAAGTTATAGTCCATTTCCTAAAAACATTGAGTTTTGGTGGTTTGGTGAGCCATCCAATTTCGATGAAATACATGTTTAGAATTGCATGCAAATCTCCAGGATAATGATTATTTGGGCAAAAAGCTAAATTAAATTTGGAACATGCAGACACATGCATGTGAGCCACACAAACAAATAATGATACAAAAAAGAAAATAAAATACACCAGTAATCAAAAATATTTTGCGACAATGTGCCAAAAAAAATAAAACGAAATTAAAAAAAATATATTACCCAGAAATGAGATGAGGAACACTGTAATCACATTTCACAGAAAGATTTGCTGGCACATCATACTGACCTGAAGTCATTTTCCCAGATGTAAGGTCTACAGCAACATCAGCTATTCCAACTGGGTAATCAAAAGTATTTTTGCTTTTATACAAAAAGAGTCCTGCTTCAGCTAAATTTGTATCAGACATAGAAGGTTTCATACCGCCAACACCTCGAAAACCAGAAATTCCAGTACGATCATATTGATAATGGTCATCTCTATATCCAAAACGGTCTTCAGGTAAAGTAGTGGATGGTTGCTGTGAAATGCAACTTCTTCCAAAAGGCAATTTGTATACCACATCACAACACACAGCTCTTCGACCTGCAGTTAGGTCCACAGGTTTATCATCTTCAATTATTTCAGTGACAATGGCTGACGAAGTGTCATCCACAGTTACCATTGTTTTTAGGAATTTTGTTGTGCTAAGATCCACTACTCCACTGTCTACTGATTCTTGAGAAGTAGAAATATCAGTAGAGCCATTTGTAACACTAATGGAAGAAACTGGTAAAGGTTTTGTTGTGGATCCAGATACTGAGTGTGTTGTAACACCCAATGATAAGTTAATTGGCACTTCTACATTCACAGGATACTTCCCATTTTCCTCTTCATATTGTTTAGAAGTTGTCAATTTTAAGGGTTCCTTCATTGAATTTCCTAAATCAACAAGACTCTCCAAACTTGTTGTATAACTTACAGTTGTTGAGCAAGTCACGACTGTAATGGATTCAGTAACCAGTAACATAGATGAAATTACTGGCGATACAGTACTAAGGTTTACAATAGCAGGTTGCACAGCGCTTATTGGTCGATTCATTGAAATAAGAACAGTAGACTGACGTTTTCCTTCAGTTGTTGTGGAGGAGAGGTCCATACAGCTATCAGTTTCAAAATCTTTAACATTATGGTCAATCTTGTTCAAGGTGCGCAGGTCTATTATGTCGTTAGATTCAGTGGATCTCCCAACCTGTGTTAACTGAGTTTGAGCTGTTACTATTCTTTCAGTTGGAAAGACTTCTGCCATGCTAGTGAATTCAGAGACTGTGCTTTGAGGTAAGGGAACAGTAATCTTGGTATCTTCTGCAGTCATTTTTGATAGACCTTGCAGATGGACTGATGGTTGACCTACTGTAGCTTTTTTATTTACACTAAAAGGTGTGGTAGAAAACACTGTTTGTGTAATTTGTGGAACCTGATCATGGACAGATGTTTGTAGAGGCCAACATGTTGTTGTGTGAGATTCATTTTCAGTTGGTGTACCCGGTTCAGATGGCAAAGTAATAACCACATATGTTTCTTGAGATGGCTTGGTTAATCTTGGTGAGGACTTATTAGAATGAGGAGAAAGAGGTGATGTTGGAGAAGGTAACTGATATTCTGTCGATGAAACTAAATGTAAGCTCATACTTGTTTGCACTGAATGTGCTGGTGTTTTTTGTTGTGCTTCTGTTCTCTTTTGCATAGCAACTGGAGATTCACTAGCCACTGGTTTTGCTACTTTCTGAGGTTTTGAACACTCAGGTGTTTTATGACTAAATACCAATCCAGCTGGAATAGAAGATGGCTTTGGAGGGACAGGTGGAGGAGGAGCATGAGGCCTAGCGGTAGGAGCTGAACTAGTTTTTGATGGGGAACCTTCCTGAACTCCTTCTTTTTTGTATACTGTGGGAGGTTTTGGTTTTGTTGTTGGAATTTTGGGTGCTGGCCTCTTTTTTGAACTTAATGCAGGCTTTGGGGTTGCTGCAGGAGGTAATGGTGGTGGCGGTGGTGGAGGGGGTGGAGGAAGAACTGAAGTTTGAGTTGTTACAGTATCAGTAGGACTTTTAAAGAGAGACATTACTTTTGATTTGACTGATGGAACCGATGATATGACTGATTGCAAATTAGAGGAAGTGCTTGTTTCCTGTACAACTGCTGTAAAAGTCTGAGCCTGATTTTTGGGCATTATGTATTCTGTGGTCATTGATGGAACATGATTAACAAGTGACCCAGCAATAGCATTTGATGCATCCTTTGGATATCCTTTGCTGTCACCTTCTAATAGTGGGTCAGTATCATGTTCTGTTGCCATAGTATACACTTCAGAAAAATTTTGTATAGTTTGGGCACTTGTAGTTTGAGCAATATCAGGTACAGAAATAATAACATGATCAGTAGTAGATGCATCAGCAGCTAAACTTGGTGCTGATGTTTGACTAAGCTGAATGTCACTTTGTGATAGAATAGAACCAGATTTGAAACCGCTCTCAGCATTTGATGTATTTTCACTAGAGCCATCATTTTTGGATACATCAGTGCTTTTGGAAACAGAATAATCAGAAGCTTTTTCTATACTATAATCAACAACCACATCATCTTCAGGTTCTTCTGCAGTAAAATGTTGAGTTATTTTAACATCAGGAATAGACATTGAGTTAAGAGATGATGAGTCTATAGAAGCAGTAAGTATAATATTTTCAGTTTTGAATGAATTTTCATTGGAAGATGTGCGTGCAGGTTTCATATTGAAACCATTTCTATGTTGAGTAGGACTGGATCCTGGTGTAAGCTGCATGTCCTGACTTGTAATAATATCATAAAATTCAGTAGTAGGATCATGGCATTGCCTGTCGTCTGTGTTATCTAAAATAATTATTTCATGGCTTTCTGGGACAATGTAAGAACTTGAAACAATGTCTTCTTGAGGCACCATGGAATGGAATGTTCCTGCTTTGAAGCATTTGGTGTCTATACTTGCAATAGTCTGAGATACACTGGTGTGACCTTCATCAGCAGAATGTTTTTTTACTTCCTGTAATTGCTGGTCAAACAAATGATGTTGACCACTTATTATGTTAGCATCTAAGCTTTCCTCATAATTCTCTTCAATGAGGGATTCATAAATATAATCTTCGATCAACATCCCCCCATATAAAGGCTCCTTTTCAAAGACGTCTTCTTTCTCCTTTTCACTGTGATATAATTTTGCTTTACATAAAATATCTTCATAAGCTTCCTCAGCGCTCCTTAGAGTCTGCTGTCCAGTTTTCTTCTCTGGTACAGGAATATTAGGGGATACCTCAGTAGGCGAAAATAGAGATACTGATGTTGGTAGTTTATAAACCTTTTGAACTTCTATTATCTTCTCAGGACTAATTTCAAATCCTTCTGGTTCAGACTCTATGCTAGGAGAATACTCTGAACATGAAGATCTATGAAGTTCCTCCATTTCAGCTGCTTGACGCAATTCCTCTGTTGGAGACGCATCTTCAATAGGAGATAAATTACTCGGAGGTGTTTTAGGTCTTTCTCTTCTTCTCTGTGCTCTTAATTCATCTTTATCTTTTTTAGATTTTTTACTAGAACTTTTTCTTTGCTGCTGTTGTTGCTCCAGTTCTCTTTGCTTTTCTTGTTCTTTCAAAAGTTCCTCCTCTTCTCTTAATTCTTCCTCTTCAGAAGAATCTTCTATAGTGGGTAGAACTTGCCCATGAGATCGATGTCTGGCTTTTCTCTGCTGTTTACTTTCTCCGGACATCTTTTTGTGGCTTGGGCTACTGTCACTGTCTTCATCCAGGGATGAAACTGAAGTTGGCGAGGTGCCTGGAGTAAAACTTGAAGCATGGAGACTTGATGATCTTTCTTCACGTGACCTGTCTTCTGGAGAATCTGTTAAGCTTTCCATCTCCAACTCTGGTTCCTCATCATAATATAATACAGTAGGCTGTTTACTAGATTCTTCAGTGTAGGTATTAGACATTGTGCTATTTAGCTCTATAGTTTTAAATCTTCTGAGGCCCCCACCGGCACTAACTGACAGCTCTTCATTTTCTTGGCTCTTTGTTTCTCTAAATTTTGTCTCAGGGCCTTGATCATACGTTTCCTCATCTTCATCTTCTTCATCATCATCATGCCAGGAATGTCGTCTGATTCCATCCTCATCATAGCTTGCACTGCTTTTTTTAGTTAATCTCTTGCACTTTGCTGGTACTGGCTTTGATTTTGTTTCCTTATTTTGATTTTCAGTTGCACTTATTTCCTTTAATTTTGTTCTAATAAATTCCTCATCTTCAGAGCCGGAGGCATCTTCATCAGCACTCATTTCAATAATCTGTTTTCTGATAAAATCTTCATCATCTCCAGATCCTTGGCTATCATCATGTTTAAAGTCATCACTACTTGATGATCCATTGCTAGTTCTTCTTTTCCGCTGTGGAACTGGTGAATTTTCACTTTCACTACTGTCATCAAGTGAATCCTGTCTTTTGCGTATAGTTATATCTTTTAATGTGCTTATTCCCTCCTTTTTGACTTTTCGAGATGGAAATACCCTTTTGCCATTCTCATCTAGTGTCTCTTCTTCCTCTTCTTGCATGTCATCAAGCTCTTCCTCTGAGCTGTAGGATTCTGGTGTTATTGGCAATATCTTAGTCCTATTTCTGTCTTGAGTCTGTCCAGCAAATTTTCCATACAGATCATTACCTTTTCTTAGCTTTTCATCAGCAAGAACACTTGTCTGTGCTTCTAAGATTGATAAAACTGTACTTTCCAACTTAGCTAAATCCGAAGGACTAGAAGGACTGCTTTCATGTGAAAGAGATTCTTTTTTTAATGATTCTTTATTCACATCTTTTTCATCACTTGGTATAAGACTTGGAATTTCTCCCAGTGAACCAGATATACCATCAGATGAATAACCTGTATCACTTAGTCCTTGTGGGCTTTTTTGCTGCTGAGAATTTGATGTATCAGATTTGTCATCTTCCTTCTCCTACAAAACAGAAAGTGAAAATTATTAACAAACAATAAAAGAAATAAAAAAACTTCACATACACTTTTGCCTTATTATGATAGATATTACAACTAAAAATACACAAAAACACAACTAAAACAAGATCAAACTCTGGATGTCCCCCTTGCTATACATTACCGTTCTGAGTAGAATTTAATTAATTGATGTTAAATAAACATAAAAAAATTCTAATCCACATAATTTGTAAGGTTATTTAAATGAACAAAATATTTTTTTTGCCACCCATAAAGCGATTAAAAGGTTGCTAATTTACGACACTGTTGTGTGTTTTACCTATGTCTAAAGATTTTCAGTGTCCCAGTATATTGTACAGAATATTATAAGTAATTTTTTGCCTAAAACCAGCCTCATGGCCTTCTAAACAGGAAAAAAATATTTAAAAGGCAATGAGAAAATTGTGGCATTAAAGGATATCTGATTTATTTGTTGATTTATTTTTTAAGTCTCAAAAAGAAATCTGAAAAAAAAAAACATTTAACAAAAGGAAAAAGTGAGATTGATAAATTACCAAAGAAGCAGACAGAAAAAAGATAACAAACAGAGATAAGATAAATGACCCCCTATGACATTTTTTATGCTTCCATGAGACTGTAAAATATATGGGAAATAGATAGACAGCATATGAGCTTTGTTGAAATCTTTAGGCCATTAAAACATCATGTAAGCAAACCAGAGCTAAAACATATTTCATGTGCAACAAATAGCTATATAAATCAGCACACCAAAAATATGTAATCCATAATGGATGCGAATTGGTGACAATCATAGCAATGAGGAAGGACGCAGGGTGCGCTTGAAACGCGTTGCTGATTCACGCTGATTTTTTTTAAGCTGTTTTATGTGGGAACTGGAAATTTGTGACTATGGTCCTGAAATAAAAGCATGAAGTTTTATCGGGTTCAGAGTGTCCTGTTTGATGGATCGCAACAAGTTTGAAATTCGAGTGACAATCATAGCAAGCCTGTACTTCTATAAAAAATGGAAATCATCAAAATAATTAGCCATCTGAGAGCAGTGGAAACATATAAGAAAATGCTTTACAAACAAGAGTTTAATTTGACCCTTCTTTCAATACAACACTGCAAAAATACTGTACTAATAGAAAAATATACCTACAGTGCTTACATTTATATTATATTTACATTATTATAATTGTGACATAGCATCTACTCTTGGTCTCAAAATTGGTAATTTGGACAGTCTGAAATTATAAGTCATTTTAGTGAGTACAAATGCCTATAGAAGTCACTTACTTAGTAAATAGAGTAAGTCTGTTTATGATTTATTCTCAGTAAGACTGAGCTGTTTTGTGAAGACCTTAGAGTTTCCTTAAAGAACATTAGTGAAAAAAAAAGAAAATAAGCACAAGCTCTATGCATCTAAAGCATCACTGTCTGTAAATGAAAGGAGTTTGGCACAACTTTTAACCTACCAGAACATGGTCGTCCACCTAAACTGAAAGCCCATACAAGGAAATCACTCCTTCACACTGTGGAGGAACTGCAGAGATCCACAGCTCAGGTGGGAGAACTTATGTTTGTGTACTCCACAAATCTGCTATTTATGAAAGAGTGGAAAGAAGAAAGCATATTGGTGGCAGCATCATGGGGATGATTGGGTCCTGCAGGTACAGCTAGCAGGTGAGAGTTGATGGGAGATGCATGAAGATAAATAGAGAGAAATTTTGGAGGAAAACTTTCAGACTAGGGCACAAGTTCACTTTTACAGTAGGACAATGACCCTAATCAAACATCCAAAGCTATAATTGAATTGTTTAATAAAAACATATTCATGCGTTAAAATTGCCCATTCAGAAGCACTTTCAAAATGCCATTGAGAATTTGTATCTCATCTTGAAAACTGCTGCTCACAAACAGTCTCCAACCAACTTAACTAAGCGAAAGCTATTTTGCAATGAAGAATCTAGGAAAAATCCATAATCCTCTAGATGTAGAAAGCTGGTTGAAACATGCCCCAGCAGATTGGAGCTATCACTGCAGATAATAAGAATTATTCTCACAGTTAATTTGGTTTCGTTAGTCGGCCCCAACTGGAGGATGACCCTTGACCTCTGTAGGGACAGGAAGCAGAGCGGTTAAATGCCCCACCCCTGCATCCACACTCCATCGGCTACCAAATAACTAAACTGCCGTGGATGCCACCCATTTTATTGTATGTTATGATCACACACATAGCAAAATAGGCAACAATAAGATTTTTATGACATATGCTAGTCTAAGATAGGGAGGTATATATATATGGGACGTCATAGTGGACTAATGGAAACCAAATTAACGGTGAGAATAATTCTCATTTTCCATAGCGGCCCCAACTGGAGATGTATCAGATAATATATTTCTAGGGGAGAGCAACTGCTTTAAGACCTTTCTTCCAAAGGCCTGATCCCTAGCACTCTGAATATCTAATCTATAGTGCTTAGCAAATGTTAACTGACTAGATCAGGTGGCTGCTTTACACATTTCATCCAAGGAGGCATCCCTTTTTTCGGCTCATGAGGCTGCCATTCCCCTAGTTGAGTGGGCCTGAACAGTTCCTGGAATGTCCATATCATTAGAAACATCAGCCTCTTTGATGGTGGCCCGAATACATCGGGCAATGGTTGCTTTAGAGGCTTTTTTGCATCTCTTTTTCCCCTTGAACTGTAGGAGGATATCGGCATCTTTCCTGCAAAGCTTGGTGATGTGTAAGGGCTCTCTCTCATGTCTAGTGCATGCCATGCAGATTCTTTGGTGTTTTTTGGGTTCTAGCAATAAGAAGGTAGAATAATCTCCTGATTACGAACGAAGCTTGAGGAAACCTTTGGATTAAAGGGTTTGTCGAGTGTTGAGATATTTCTATCATCATATATTTTAAGAGTTCCTTGATGGAGAGGACTTGGATTTCTCATAGCCTCCTAGCTGAGGTTATGTCTATAAGAAAGGTTAACTTAAGAGTTAATTCTCTATCTTTTACATTTTCTATGGGTTCAAAAGGGAGACTTGTAAGGTCATTTAGGATCAACGGTAGATCCCAGTTTGGAACATTTTGTTTAACATGTGGTCTTAATCTAGAGGTGGCTTTGACAAACCTCTGAATCCATCTATGATTTGCCGGTGAGGTGTTGAAAAAGGCACTAAGAGCCAATATCTGGACTTTGAGAGAAATTGTTTTTAAGCCTTTATCAAATCCAGCCTGCAAAAAGTCCAGTACCTGCAAAATGTTAGGAGACAACTGATTAGGAGGGAATAAACCACAGAGAGACACAATTATTTTCCCATATTCTGGAATAAATTTTATGAGTGACTGGTTTTCGGCTTGCTGTCATTGTAGATATTATGTCATCTGATAAGCCAAGAGATTAACAGCATCCTTTCAGGATCCATACAGAGATCTGTAGAGCCTGTGGATTGGTATGGTATACTGGACCATGAAATAGAAGATTGGACGAGGAGGAAGCAGAATGTGTTCTGCCAATGCCATCTTCCTTAACCATGGAAACCAATTCTTTTTTCAACCACCATGGTACAATGAGGATCACCTTTGCATGATCCCCTGAAATTTTTTGGTCACTTTTGCTATGAGCGGAATAGGAGGGAATGCATACATTAGTGGCTAACATCAAGACTGGCAGAAAGCATCTCTTTGGTTGATGGAGACTGCTGGGTCTAGAGAAAAAAAATGAGATACTTTTACAGTCTTGCTGGAGGCAAATAGGTTTACTGTCAGAAGTCCCCATTTGTGTGTCATTTAGACACCACTCGTTCTGGTCTATTATCTGTCGACTGAGGTAGTCTACTACCTGGTTCTCTTCTCCCTTCATGTGAGTGGCTGAGAGTGAACAAACATTGTTTTCTACCCAGAAAAATATCCTTTCCAAAAGACTCAGAAGATTGGGGTTCTTTGTGCCCCCCCCCCCCCCACTGGTGGTGGAGATATGCCTCCGTGGTGATATTGTCTGAGTAAATTCTGATATGCTGGTCTTTCAATTGTAAGGTACTGATTTTTAAGATCTCTAGCACCGCTCTTATCTCTCAGTAATTTGAGGATCGAGCTTTGATTGACTTTGACCACTGTCCCTGGACAGGATGTCCTGCCACATTCGCTCCCCAGCCTGACTGACTAGCATCTGTCTGAATAATTAGAACTGGAAAAGGGTGCCAGGATATCCCTTTTCCTAGGCTTCTCGGATTCAACCACCAGTCAATGGATTTTCTGACTAATACTGGTATTTCTACCCTTTGATTTAGGTGAAAAGGGTTTTTGTCCCAGGAGGTTAATATCCAATTTTGCAGAGTTATTTTATGGCTTTAACTCCAACATACACACTTGATACATATTGTCATTAGTCCAAGGATTTTCATTGCTTCTCTTATAGTGCAGTATTTCTTTTTTTTTAAATTCTACTATTTGTTGGTTTAGACTGGTTTAGTTCCTTTTTGCTAGTGTAAGAAAAGACATTTGTTGTATGGAGTCTAACAAGACCCCTTCGTACTTGGAGTTAGATTGGATTTCTCCATATTTACTATCCACCCTAATTGTTGAAGAGTTACTAGGGTGAAGAGCCTGTGTTATATTAACTCCTGTCTTGAGCTGGCAACCATTATTGTCCCTTTTGTTCTCAGAAATGCCACCACTTTGATAATAATTTTTTAATAAGTTCTTGGAGCCAAAGGGGAGGGTCTGAGATGGTTGTTTGGTTAAGATAAATTCCTTGGGAGGAAGAGAGGTTAGTTCTATTGTGTAGCTATCTTGAAGAATAGACAGGATTCAAGGATTTGTTGTGATCTAGGTTGACTGAATTTTTGCTATCCTCCTCCCACTCTGGCATCATTGTTTTCTGTAGGGTTGGACAGAATTGCTGGCACTAAGGAGAAATCCTCTTCCTTTACCGCCTTTTGGATATCTCCACTGTCTTTTCTTACCTTTTCCTCTATAAAAATGTCTCTTATCCTTAAGGTCCCAAAAGGGCTGCTTCCTCTGGCTGATTTTGAATTCTGGAAACCCTTTTTTCTTATCGACTGATTTCTCTAAGATTGTATCTAACTCTCGCCCAAATACATATTCCCATTCGAAGGGGATGCCACACAGTTTGGATTTGATCTAAAGTCCCTGCTCCATTGCTGAAGCCTGAGTGATCTCAGTCCCAACTATCAGAGATGAGGAGAGATCTTATCTCTACTCCCTGCCCTATGTAGGGACAGGAAACCTCTGGTGTGTGGATGCAGGGGTGGGGCATTTAACCTCTCTGGTTCCTCTCCCTTCAGAGGTCAAGGGTTAACCTCCAATTGGGGCCATCATGGGGGATGCTATGCAAAAAGGTGATCCCAAAAAGTAGTTTTGCGCTTAAAAAGCCCCACTCAACTTATGCTTAAGTATATAAAAATAAAAAAGTACTTACCTCCCGCTGTTCATTTGAAATAAATAAATAAATAAAAAATTCTCCATATTTAAGGTTCTGAATTCTCCAGGCAGAGTCAAAGTACCCAAATAACTTTGTAAGTTACATTTCCCAAATATCTGCTTTATATTGGCATGGCTTTTTTTTACATCCTCTCATTTTTCTAGGTTGTTAGGAGGTTTAATTTTTTTATGAAAGTCATCAAAACATATATTTATAGGGAACTATACAGCTTTAATAGGCCTTTGATAGGCCTAAATAATAGTAAGACCATGTAAATTACCCCATTATAGAAACTACACCCCTCAACATAAAAAAACAACTTTAAGAAGTTTGGTAACCCTAGGTAGGTATTTCACAGAGGTTAAAACAAAATGGAGGTGGAATTTACAAACTGTAACTACAAACTTTATCGACTATTGCAATCCCAACTGTTACTATAGGAGCACAGTTTTCACACACTGCCAAACTCACACAATGATCGCAAGGGCTCAGCTTCTGAGCCCAGGCAATCACCATGACCCAATTGAACATCAAGGTGGTGGAACGACCCGCATCCAATGACATACAATTACTAAGGGAAGGGGTTAATAGTCAGAATTAATACAAAGACACACTGAAGCAGATGAAGAGATTTTTTTCCCAAAAATAAGGCAAGGTCTTATATTATTTTTTGCTCTGAAAAAAATGGGTTGGGGCCGACTTTTAGGGGATGTCTTATTTTATTTATTTATTTTCCATGAACAAAAATCCACATTTATTCTTGAATAAAACAATCAACATTTATTCAAATACAATAATGGCATCATATTTTGGAACATCCTCAAAAACTTTGCACACCCTGAATTCTATTATTAATTTCTTTGAGAGTCTATTGTGTTTTAAATAATTAGCTCCAATTACTTTTGCCTTTCAAGGGCACTTTTTTTTATGAGGCACTCTTGTCCACATATCTGCTTGTAGCACATTGCATTTGTCCACTCCCCCTGCTTCTTCTCCATTCTGCCTTTGGCAAACAGGTATATCTTCTTTACTATGGCACCTAGAAATACTGTTCTGGTGTCATTTTAAAGCTGCTTGTCTCCCATTAAATATCTCTCTGTATAAGGACTGTGTGCCACAGTCATGGAGATATCCAGTACTAACGTTACAGTCATGAGTGGGAGCTGTAAAGGAAAATTATACTTCCTTAACTTTAACAGTGCATATCTCTGGTTCTGTGGTACCTAGAAACACATCCTATGTAACATTGAAGGGAAAATTTGCCTCCTTCAAATGTCATCAGAACTGGGTAGAGTTATTTTTCAGCCCTACTCAGCCCTACTCTGAAAATCCTAAAAAGACCTTATTTTTGGAGAAACAAGGTAAACATGATACAAGTAGCAAATACTTAACTACTTATACAGTATAAAAGAACTTAAAGTATGATAAACTGCTGATTTTGGCATAACTATAAAATGATACTATGTAATTGCTTGAGATAATGAGCTTCATGATGTTGTAGAAGCTAAATCAAAGTAACATTATAGTGGCCCATAATTAGACGTTATTAAAAAACACATAATGCAGTGAAGCAATTTTTTTGCAAACTATTTTGTTATGTTTGCAGCAGGGCCACAGGAGGCATGGCTACGAAGCATATTTAGGTTCTGTAAAGTTTTCTACTGATCTAGTCAATGATGGCACAAGGGGTGATCTAACACTATGTTGTCTTTTTTCATTTGCTACTTTCAGAGACTTAGTTGAGAGTGGGACAAATAAGTCTGTACTGGGATAAATAAGTCTCAACAGGGACAAATATGTCTCAACTGTAACTAATAAGTTTTAACTGGGACACATAAGTCTCATAAGTAGTAAAAGAAACCAGACAATGTAGCACATGTATCACAGCTTTTTGGCTGCAACTCAAGTTTTCTGACATTAGCCTACTTAATCATTGCAATCTATCTTAAGTTTTTTCCCTTTGTGATACATGTGATGAGTTGCCTGTTTAGTCTCACTTTTGAGACTTTTGTGGTGTGCGACTTTTAAGTCCCAAATAGTAGTTTACCAAAAATAAGTCTGGGTGTAGCATGCTCTGTTTTGCGTCTTATTAGGCGCAAGAATGGGACAATTTCAGAGCCCAAAAGTTGAACAAACATTTGGGCTACAAAGATAAATACGGCACACTGCACTAAACCCTTGAGGCTAACTTCGGTACACTGCGTGATTCTGCGCCTAAAAAGTCCCAAACTGTGAAAAGTCACACAAAAAGTTGCACAAAAAAAAAGAAAAAGAAAGCAATAGGAGTGATACATATCCCCCAATTTGGTGATAAGTCTAGATATATCTTTCAAATGCTGGATATTTGTGGATTTCTGTTGAAAGTGTTTTGGACATTTCAGTAGAGAATACAATATTTCGCATAATACATGAGCACACTAACACACAATTTTACATTCATCTATTTACTGTATTTTACAATTTTCATCTACAGTATAGTTTTCTGATCATAGTCAAGTGCACATCATCTTAATGCCGTCAGTTTTTCCTGCATGTGTTTCATGAAAGTTGCTCAGAACTGTGAAAATCAGATGTGAAAATGGCACAACTAGGATGACAATAGGACTACAAAAATGGAAGATCAGATAGCACTAGGCAAGCCCTAGAATAGTACTTGGAATTTTAATCTGACCAAACTTTAATCAATGATTTTGGTCAGTGAATATTGAATATCGAGTTTTACAGACAACTAGCCAAAATGCTACAGATTCATTCAATGTAAAAAAAAAATCATTGCTCAAAGGCTAAACCATCTTGCAGCCACTGAAACATTCACCATTACTTTTGTTGAAAACTGCAATAAGACCCTCAACACAAATACAAACATAAAAATGCACATAGCTTAGCATTTATGTATTCAGAGGAGGAGCTGAAGACACACAAGTCCCACTGCAAAGTTCTGCTTCACCTCACATTGCAATGTTTCGTCATGACCACTAGGCACAACCTACCTGTACCTTTCAACAGCTCATGTGACATGTGACACATGTATTCAGCATGAGCAGCACAAATGTCTTAAGTCATTTCTTTCCATTTTCTAAGTTTTCCTTGAGTATGGTTTTATTTGGAGCTTTTGGCGCCAGAAAATGTTACAAACATTAGACAATTTGAAATGATAAATGTCATTTGCCACATTTAGCTCAATACAAGATAAATGTGCCTTACTGACGACAGACAAATGTCAGGTGGAAAAAATGTAATGCACCAAAAAAAGTCTCAACAAGGACAGAAAAAACAGGATAAAATATATTGAGTGGGGAATTAACCTATTATTAAATGACCCATTTTGACCCATTTTCTGCTTTCTTAAATGATGATTAAAAGTTAAATTATGACATTGTCACTGTTTTTGTAAAGCACAAGGAAAAAACACAGAAATTGAGATATCCTGCCAAAACAAACAAGTTGTATTTCAAGCTTAATGCCAAATATTCAAATCCGCGATTAATTTTTTTCTGGAACTCAATTTTTGAATAGAATTTTCCCCCCTATAATCTGTTAATTACACATTCAAATAAACCCTTTTAGATGAAAACAGAAAATAGGAATTGATGTTGGTGTTGTAGGGTGACTATGGTTCTGTCAATTTTAACATATTGGCAGCTGTGTACATAAACAACTACTACTTACAGTCTTTTCTTTTCCAGTTTCTTGATCTGGGAGTTGGCTTGCAATAGGTTTAATTCTCTCATCACAGATTCCTGCATCAATTTTCTTCAAAGCCGCCCCTGAAAGGTCAATCATCAAGTCTTGCTTTGGCAGCATTTTCTCTTTCGATTGTAAATGCTCTGTATGTACAAGGATAGTGTCCTGTACAATATTTTGTTCATGTTCTTTCATTGACAGTGTCTCTGCTACTATGGGAGCCACTATAACTGGGTCTTCTTTCATCACTACAGGCTTAAAGTTTATCAGTTTTACATCTTTGCTTTCTTTATCAGCAAAATTATCAGTCTGTCCGAGTTTATCGGCTGGAAGTGCTGTAATTTCTTTTTTTAATACTTGGTCAGTTGTTTTCTCATTCAACTTTACATTTGGTGTTGAGGGCTTTTGTACATGGTCTGCAGGAACAGGATGCTTTGGTGAAGACTTGGATGATAGTCCTAATGGTTGGGGAATCTTGTCTAAATCCCCAAGATGTCCTGAGAGTGCCCTTTGTGTCTGACAATTTAAGCATAGCCACTCTGCAGCCTAAAAAAGGAAGAGAAACAGAATTATTTCATTTGCATAATATACAATCTATAGTTTTTTAAAGAAATCTTTATTTAGAATATTCTAAACCTATTGACCTTTTCTGCATACATTAGCATCTATAGTCAACAAATGATTTAACTATGCAGTACTTCGATACAACTCCCATCATCAAAGGAACTGTTATCTAGTGCCAACAATATTCTTTTGTGATGGACAGCACGGCCCAAGGCTCTTATTGATTCCCCACTGAGTAGCCAAGTAGTAGTACCAAAGTCAATTACTCACAATGCAATACAGCTATCTGTACAATAGATACAACTGTCACCATAATTTCGTGAATTTTCAGAAGATAGTGTAAAACTGCTCACATGTCCATTCCCTGATATTTCATAGAACTTCTGTAGAACATTTATTCGCAATTTACATAGAAACTTAAATGGATATTCTCGTCTGGGCATTCACAATCAGTTTCATTAACTGAATGAATGTCAGGCAGGACTCATTACAGCATGTCTGACCACCGCTGCAAAATGTGAGGTGGTCGCATTCAAGGAAGATATCTCGTTTCTAAGGGACAACCTAGCAACATTTAAGAGAAATTATCTTCACACAGGAACATTTTTTTTATTAACATCCAATTGAAGAAATGTTTACATCTGGAAAATTAAATTTAAATGCCCAGATGGGAATACCCCTTTAAGCCTGTATGTACATATGTCTGCTGAAGGAATCTGCGCCGTCATGTTTACAATCACCAAATTTTGCACAGCTGCTCTCTGTGACTCAGGCACATTTCAAGCTGAAATTTCCACCCCGCGCTTTCCAAAATCCACTGACTGAATAACAGACAGGCTGTGACAGGGACTGATTGACAGACAGGCTGTGACAGGGACTGATTGACAGACAGTCTGTGACAGGGACTGACAGACAGACAGTCTGTGATAGGGACTTTTATAGCTAAGAGAAGTTATTTACCATCCCGGGCAATGCCAGGAGCTACAGCTAGTACTGTATAAAAATCTGTTCTCACAGTTACACTACTAGTCAGAGGATACCCATTGAGAGGCTTATTGAGCCCCCTTTTACTAGAGCAAGCCAAAGTCAACATTTGCAACTCCAGAAAATTTGTCTCCATAGGCAGTGCTATAAAGAAGTGCCTCATGGTAGAGCCACATGATAAACAGAGCCAAGTTTTATAGTGTCAGCAGGTGTCTCGACATCATTGGTGCTATCCGTAACTTCCTTCCTTTCCACTAAAACCAGCAGCCCCTCGTACATTTGTCCCCTCAGTCATTTCTAAAAACCAACATTAGTCCCAGGGACAAAGACTAAACAAAAATTCCAGATGATATCCAGGATTAATAGCTTAAATGCCTGCTTTTTATTCATTTTTTTTTGTGGGAGACTCCCATAAATAGTTTTAATTCAGAAGTATGATTGCCCAGGTAACTGATTTATCAGTTACCAAAATATTTTACAGTAACCAAATCAAAATAGAAAACAACATATTTAAGAAGTGAGAGCTTTGTATAACAAACACTGCCTTCCATTATTATTTTAATGATTATGCTTTAAAAAAGATAAGATTTCAGCTTGCGAAAAAATGAGAAATAACTTGCAGTCATATTTTCATGGAGTCTGTCAGAGTGTTAAATGACCTACTGTTACTATGGTATCAAGCTTGCATACTTCTATCAATTTATGTGAACACGAGTTGACTGAAATTATTTCTATTTCAGTAAATGTGAGAAAAATGTTCATATATGACCGGGTTAATTAAAGGAATTGACCTCCTTTTTCTTTGTTCTTTCTATTTTTTACCTCACTGAAAAGATACACTTGGCATATGAAAACGTTTATGTTTCATTATTTAAATAATGCTGATATTTTCCTAAACAATATGCATTGTCCGTTTATTCACATGCCTTACATTATAATCTAAAATTCCTAGACAAAAGGCTTGACTTGTCTAGAGAAAAGGTGCTGCTGCCATCACCATAGACAGGGGTTCTTTACTATAACAGTATAGACTATGTAACTCTCTTGTAATGGCTGATACTTCACACATGTTCAAGAGGGCGGCCTGGATGTCTTTCTTAAGAACAAAAATCTCACAATATGGAAACTATAAATGCTGTTAATGTGATGATGATCCAAAAAATATTATACAAGGCATGTTAAATCAGATTCTTTGTTGTCCTAATTTTGTAGTGGTGCTTTAAGGAAAATACAATTCATAAATCACATATTAAGAAAATAATAGAGAAAAAAAGTAAAATTATTTTCTTTTTTAAAATGGTAACTTCCGAGGCAGTGAATGTAACAGTTCCAAAATTTCAATGTAAAAGTAATTTATGCCACACATTGTTCTGGAACAGTTCAGGCTGAATGGCTGCTTGGTATTAATAACATGGATAATTGCACCGTTGTTTCATATTCTAAAGGTCAGCATTTTCAATTTTTGTTCCGGCTACCTTTAATATTCAGTGTTATGGATATGCTGTTCTGAAATTATGTATTTAAAGAATGTATGGTAAAGTGCCTGTGGTTATGTCTATATAATAATGTAAGTATTAATTCTGTTAATTAGAAAAAATAAATAAATAAATTATATATATATATATATACATACACTCACCGGACACTTTATTAGGTACACCTGTCCAACTGCCCATTAACACTTAATTTCTAATCAGCCAATCACATGGCGGCAACTCAGTGCATTTAGGCATGTAGACATGGTCAAGACAATCTCCAGCAGTTCAAACTGAGCATCAGTATGGGGAAGAAAGGTGATTTGAGTGCCTTTGAACGTGGCATGGTTGTTGGTGCCAGAAGGGCTGGTCTGAGTATTTCAGAAACTGCTGATCTACTGGGATTTTCACGCACAACCATCTCTAGGGTTTACAAAGAATGGTCCGAAAAAGTAAAAACATCCAGTGAGCGGCAGTTCTGTGGGCGGAAATGCCTTGTTGATGCCAGAGGTCAGAGGAGAATTGGCAGACTGGTTCGAGCTGTTAGAAAGGCAACAGTGACTCAAATCGCCACCAAGGTAGGCAGAAGAGCATCTCTGAACACACAGTACGTTGAACTTTGAGGCAGATGGGCTACAGCAGCAGAAGACCACACCGGGTGCCACTCCTTTCAGCTAAGAACAGGAAACTGAGGCCACAATTTGCACAAGCTCATCGAAATTGGACAGTAGAAGATTGGAAAAACGTTGCCTGGTCTGATGAGTCTCGATTTTTGCTGCGACATTCGGATGGTAGGGTCAGAATTTGGCATCAACAACATGAAAGCATGGATCCATCCTACCTTGTATCAACGGTTCAGGCTGCTGGTGGTGGTGTCATGGTGTGGGGAATATTTTCTTGGCACTCTTTGGACCCCTTGGTACCAATTGAGCATCGTTGCAACGCCACAGCCTACCTGTGTATTGTTGCTGACCATGTCCATCCCTTTATGACCACAATGTACCCAACATCTGATGGCTACTTTCAGCAGGATAATGTGCCATGTCATAAAGCTGGAATCATCTCAGACTGGTTTCTTGAACATGACAATGAGTTCACTGTACTCAAATGGCCTCCACAGTCACCAGATCACAATCCAATAGAGCATCTTTGGGATGTGGTGCAACGGGAGATTCGCATCATGGATGTGCAGCCGACAAATCTGCGGCAACTGTGTGATGCCATCATGTCAATATGGACCAAAATCTCTGAGGAATGCTTCCAGCACCTTGTTGAATCTATGCCACGAAGAATTGAGGCAGTTCTGAAGGCAAAAGGGGGTCCAACCCGTTACTAGCATGGTGTACCTAATAAAGTGGCCGGTGAGTGTATATATATATATATATATATATATAGTTATCGGAAAAAACGGCAGCACTCCAAAGGCTTGTGAATAAAAAAGTGTACTTTATTCCAACATGTGCCAAGCTGGAATAAACTACACTTTTTTATTCACAAGCCTTTGGAGTGCTGCCGTTTTTTCCGATAACTAAGTATTTTGGGACCTCTCGTCCTGGCCCCTGGATGTGCACTCATACCTGAATTTCTTTGAGTGCTGCGACTATCTTTTCTATATATATTTTTTTGGCTAGTAATTCAGTTTATATTTTCACTGAATTTGATAGTGGTGTATTAGTTAATAACTCATTAAATTGTCATAGGTTCACTGTAGATGTAGGTATTATTATTAGAAATTAAAAACATAGCTTTTATTTCCCACAAATAAATTATTGGACAGGACTGTATTTTCAGACACAGATTTGTATTGTTGCCTTTAGTGAGTGCATGATTTGTTACTCATTTTGCCCTTCACTATGTATCACTATACACTAAGGCCTGATGTACAATGATGTAGATACAAAACAAAGTACCATATATACTCAAGTACAAGCCTAATTTTTCAGCACAAAAAAATGTGCTAAAAAACCCTAACTCAGCTTATGCTCGAGTCAAGGAAAAAAAACAAAAAGTGAACTCACCTTCTGACGCTCCCCTTGCATCCATCGCTTGCGGCTGACGTCATGGTGCCTGCGACAGACCGGGAGGGGCTGGCAGGCTATATACTCGAGGGGGCAGACAGGCAGGATATATACTCGAGGGAGCAGGCAGGCAGGCTACATACTCCAGGGGGCTGGTAGGCTATATACTCCAGGGGCTGGCTGGCTATATACTCCAGGGGACTGGCAGGCTATATACTGGGGGGGCTGTGATCAATGCATTTCCAACCCTCGGCTTATACTCGAGTCAATAGGTTTTTCCAGGTTTTGGTGGTAAAATTAGGGGTCTCGCTTTATACTCGGGTCGGCATATACTCGAGTATACACGGTATTCAAATTCATAGGGAAGATGTGGGTAAATTATATACATCCTCACTGTATAGTTAGTCATTAGTGGCTGGGGAGTAACAAACCCATTACACTTGGTCTCTAGTATACTTCGTTACTCGGTGACCGATTGATATTATATGGTCTTTACTGTCGCTGAATAGCTATCAATATACTACAGACCTAGTCTCTCAGTCTATTTCACTCTCTTTCCAGGTGGCGGATAGACAGAGCATCTGATCTATAAAGTTTCTTGAAAATTTTATGATCAATGTGTTTATTTTAAATAGTTCATTAATATAATATTGGTGGAGAAAACCCCTCTGGAATCCCTGCCATTAGGCTGTTAGTAAGGGTTGTAATTTCTGTAATCAATATACACAATGGAGATGACAATGTACTGATACTAAAGATAATGAAAAACTGTGTTGTATGGTCTAAATGATGTGAAATACACAAAAACCATGTGCCACGTAGCATAGAAACAAATCTTTATTAATAGACCATACATACACAAAAAATACAATAGACAGACAAACAAACATTAAAAACAATTAAAATGGGAATACAGCCCAACTGTTTCCCAACATCGAAACACAGGAAGGACAATGGCACCTGATAATGCTACAGAAATGTCCTCCTATGGAGCCCTGATCCAGATACTGCCCTGTGGACATATACCATTCATGAAAGACAAAGCAGGTATGGTCTATTAGAAAAGATTTGTTTATATGCTGTGTGACACATGGTTTTTTTGTATTTCTCATGAAGTTGTTTACGTTTGTGGGGTCCTACTCTTCAGTGTTTATTGCATGGTCTAAATTATGTCACTCAAGACCTAGCTTCACAGGCTGTTCCACTGTCTCATCCTCCCTCTCTTCTATGTCAGCTATTCCACCTCCCTCTGTATGATGCAATCTCATTTCAGCAGAGGAAGTTTCACCATACAGTGGGAGGGGGGAAGGACTCCTGCACAGTGCAACAGCCTATGAATCTGAAGCATGGAAGGAAACACCCAGACCTCTCCTGTTTCATTAGCACTATTTTAAAAGTAGATTTTAGGAGGAAGGATGCCATAAATAACAAAGTTCCTGGATCTAGGAGTGTCCCTGGTTATTCATGCTTGATTTTCATGGTAGATATCCTTTAAAATTACAACTTGTGCCAAAATTCCATAGATATCAGGAGGGTTAAACTATTGAATTTATTTATTCATTTTGAAAATTAATTCCCTATTACTTTATTAACTGGAATTTGTATGGGTGCTATGTTTCCATTTTATACTAAATATAAGATATTTTGATTTTCTCTGTCTGGAATTTTATTGCTACAATTTAAAAGTAGTGGACTGCAACAAATTCTGAGACAAGATGTTTTCAGTTCAATATTTTTACACATTTCCTAAAATGTAAATTATGGTATTTAATTCAGCTCACTTTTCACCCTAAAAAAAACCTCCTAAATGTGAAAATGCGCAACTCTGCCAGCGAAAACTTAAAGTTGTCTGTTTTCCAAGCCTTCAGCTATAGCTGTTCTTTTTTTGCATTACAAAATGAAAATTCATTCTAACAACAAACTGCCTCTGCGAAGTTCAGCAGAAAGACAGGCACAGCATTCAAGTGTACATCTTTATTGAATAACACTTTCTTTATTTTGGATGAAGAAGTATCCTTAAAGATATCAATTCCGTATAAGTACAAAAGCTGATTGTTATAATGACACCATTCACACCATATAGCAAAGCTGTGAAATCTGTGGAGTATGTAGAATATTTAATCAAAAGACATACCGTATTTACTCAAGTATAAGCCATCCCAAATATAAGGCGAGGTACCTAATTTTATCACAAACACATGGACGACATATTGACTCAAGGAAAAATCTAGGACGGGAAATGCATTTGTCACAGCCTCCCATCACTAATCAAATGCCCAGCAGCCTCTCTTTACTAATGAAATGCCCAAGCACCTCTACTCACTAATACAATGCGAATCAGCCTCCACCCACTAATGAAATATCCAGCAGCCTCAGTCACTAATGAAATGTCCAGCAGCTTCCCCGCACTAATGAAATACCCAGTAAAATACCTAGCAGCCTCCCGCACAGGGCCCTTTATTATACAATATCTGAAGCAGTATCATGACACCCAATATCAATATATTTTCAAGAAAAGGAAAAAAGCATCATCTGAATTCAAAATGTTTAGGGTGTGGTCACAAGGGACATTTATTTTTCTTATAGCACCTGGTATTTGGTGCCACCATGTGTCATGTATACCAAATTCTTGCATTTTCTTGTGGTACTTCCTAATGGTATCACAAAAACATGGGAAAACATATTGGGGCTTATTTATTAAGGGTCCTGTGGCTGCATTTCCGTCGGGTTTTCCAACGTTTTCAGGGATCGCACCACTTGGACAGGTATTTAGTAGGCGATTGTCTGTATTTGGTAGGCCTCCTGTGCATAACCCCTGAACACCTCCTGCACATATTCCAGCTCTCTAAATTCACAGGATTACAATGAAGAGTGTGTGTGTGTGGGGGTAATTTTATAATTAACTGGAATCAATGACTCATTTCAATATCTTCCTGCAGGGCAACTCACTACACTTAATGAGGCAGGACCTTTGGTTTTGGGGCTAGATCTGCTTGACAGGTTCCCTTTAAAAACTTTCATGAAAAGAGAGTGTAATGTTGTGATGAGCCCAATATACTGTCATATGGTAAGGTACATATCCTCTTTCTTATTTTAATGTTTACATTATGGGGACACAGGCAGTTCCTGACTAGAGAACACCTGGCTTACAGATGACCCCAGTTACAAATGGATCTCGCTGTCCACTGTGACTTTTGGTGAAGCTCTATGTAATGGTCAACTATAAGGTGTGTGAAGCTTTCTTGTTGATCTATTCCCATGTCATCCTAACATTTCAAAAATCTATTGGGACCAAAAAAAAATACTTTGTCTAGAGTTCCACTTTTACCAGTTCCAACTTACATACAGATTGAACTTAAGGACAAACCTATGAACGTAACTGCCTGTACTATTGTACATTCTACAGATGTCTTTTTTATGTATACACACCACCAATGGTTTTCAGAATGTCAATATCTGTTCTATTTCTTCCTGTGTTCCACTCTTGGTGCAAATTAACTAAATTAGCCTTATGACTCATTGCACCATCCGTTTATAATTGCATATAAATCATTTAGACAAAATGTAGCTTGATGTTTACAAAAAACTATATTCATAAAAGTAGAACTAGAAAGATCTAGAAGCTGTATTTTCTGTGCACAAACTAAAATACAAATTAAGGTATATGTTTATCATGTATGCCATAAAATATTTATCTTGAACAATATTTATTCAGCACGAAAAAAATCTATGCTATATGTATCCAGTCCACATGAAAAATAAACTCATTGGAGGACATTCATCGGGACTTGTATGCCTGAAATAGTTTCAAGTACTTGAAGACCACCAGTAATTGCAATTATATTCCCTTCATACCACCCCCATGCTAAGTGGCCATGGAGGGGAATGAAGGGGGTGGGGGTGGGCCAAATTTAAATTGTAAACCAACACAGCAGCCCCACCAACTCGCCTGATATATACAACGCCACCGATGGAGTGAGGACTTTATCCTACAACGGTGCTCTTGATAAATTTCCACTATTGTAAACATTTCCTTCAAGATGTATTCAGCAACAAAGAACCCATTTTCATATTCCTTGAAGGGGACAGACGAACGTGAAACAGTACAACGGTATAGGAAGTTGGAGAGGAGTCTGTGGTATAATATGCATAAGGAAGTTTCTAAAGTATGACTTGACGAAAAGTGGGGGTATAACTTTGGGACTGGGTGTAGGGATGTCATACTGATAATAGAGGTACTGCTCGTCAAACAGTGAAATGAGTACTGGAAAAAGTAGGAATATAAGGAGGTCTCTAGCCAATGGTGGCATTACAATTGACCCTTACCTTTGCAGCATTAAAGACCAGGACACATTTTTCAATTATTAACAGGTGTCACTAAAAGTGGTTATAACTTTGGGACACATCAACATATTCAGGGGAATTTGAGACTGTTTTCTTGTGTCACAGTGACCCACATTTACTAAAAACAGTGCAGTCTGTACTCTGTGCAGTTTGTCTGTGTGGTGTGCAGAGGGCACCAGATTCATCATGTGTGGTGCCCCTTCTTCTTAAAAGTGGCTCCCTCTGCACTGCTCAGACAGGGGGCACCAACTTTTTTTGGTGCACCTTTAATATTGGCCGTGCAACACATTTCTGTCAGACTTTACATCATAAGTGTGTTGCATGGTCCAACTGAGCCTCCGAACGCCCATTTCAGTGCAGAAATTTGTGTCACGTGAAGAATAGTGCAGCCTCCTCACAAAAGGGATTAGAAAAAAAATTAATCCTCGCAAAAACATTTAATTTCAATGTGATCAAAAAGATAAAAATATGGTATATAGTCTTAGCCCTAAGGTATCTTAAACCATATAGGTACAGTGATACACAATATACCGTATATATTTGTGTATAAGCCGAGTTTTTCAGCACAAAAAATGTGCTGAAAAAGTCCCCTCGGCTTATACACGAGTCAATACTTACGTCAATGGGCTTAAAAAATAATAAACTTATATACTCACCCTCCGGTGGCCCTGATGTGCAGCGCTGCTCCCCCGATCTCCACGCGGCTTGTCTTCTGGCTTTGTTCTCGGTGCCCAGCACAATGTGACAGTAGAGGAGCCGGGAAGCCAGAAGACGAGCCGCACGGACATCGGGGGAGCAGCGCTGCACATCGGGGCCACCAGAGGGTGAGTATATAAGTTTATTATTTTTTTAAAATTCTGGGCAGGCTGTATACTACTGGGGGCAAGCTGTATACTACTGGGGACTGGCTGTATACTACTGGGGGCAAGCTCTATACTACTGGGGACTGGCTGTACACTACTGGGGGCAAGCTGTATACTACTGGGGACTGGCTGTATACTACTGGGGGCAAGCTGTATACTACTGGGGACTGGCTGTATACTACTGGGGGCAAGCTGGATACTACTGGGGGCAAGCTGTATACTACTCGGGACTGGCTGTATACTACTGGGGGCAAGCTGTATACTACTGTGGGCAGGCTGTATACTACTGTGGGCAAGCTGTATACTACTGGGAGCAGACTGTATACTACTGGGGACAAGCTTTATACTACTGGGGGCAGGCTGTATACTACTGGGGGCAGGCTGTATACTACTGGGGCAAGCTGTATACTACTGGGGGCAAGCTGTATACTGCTGGGGGCAGGCTGTATACTACTGGGAGCAGGCTGTATACTACTGGGGCAAGTTGTATACTACTGGGGGCAAGCTGTATACTGCTGGGGACTGGTTGTATACTACTGGGGGCAAGCTGTATACTACTGGGGCAAGCTGTATAGTACTGGGGGAAAGCTGTATACTACTGGGGGCAAGCTGGGCTGGCTGTATACTAGTGGGGGCAGGCTGTATACTACTGGGGGCTAAGCTGGGCTGGCTGTATACTGCAGGGGGCAGGCTGAATACTACAGGGGGCAGGCTGTATATTATAGGGGGCTGGCTGGCTATATACTGGGGGGGGGGTCTGTGACTGATGCATTTCCCACCCTCGGCTTATACTCGAGTCAATAGGTTTTCCCAGTTTTTGGTGGTAAATTAGGGGTCTCGGCTTATACTCGGGTCGGCTTATACGGTATTAGTGAATATCAAGACCACCATCGCTTATCACATAAACATTAATGGAAAAATACACAAAAGAAGTTTTCGATTGATCACAGAAAAGGGGACATGGGAGTGAGCGTATCGCCTGTACTTGCAGACTTCCTTATGTTGGCATGGTTTTTTATTCATCCTCTCATTTTCATAGATGACATTTTATTAACTATTACTTGGTGGAGAAAAGGAAAATCTTCCATTCTTGTTTACGATTTTTAGTTTTTGTAAACAAAAGCCATTTACTGAACTATAAATAAAGTGTTATTCTTATTGTATGGGTCAAAAAGATTACACTAATACCTAATTTCTAAAGTTTTTTATAAAATAAGATTTTACGGTATAAATACTAATTTAGAGGAAATATTGTTTGTTACATCATCACTATCTTTTCATAAGCACAAAGATGGTTAAGGAATAATTTTTTTGTGATGATAGTTGTTTTTCTCCGTGGTCTTATTTTGGGGCATGCAACATGTTTTAACCCCTTTTTAGAATTTTTATTTTAATGGTTTAGATGAAAAATCTTTTTTTTTTTGGAAAGCTTTTTTTTTACGGCGTTCAGCGTGTAGTTCGGATAATTATTCTGTTTTATTGTACAGATTTTTACGGACACGGTGATACCAAATATGTGTTTTTTGTGTTCTTTTATACTGTACTAGGCTGCATTCACACGGACATGTATTTCTCCAGTCCTGTATCTACAGGCTGTATTTCTGTATAAATACGTGACGTTTTTCATCCGTATGCAGCACGTATTTAACCCGTATTTTATACATGCCCATAGACTTTTAGGGCATACAGAACTGAAATACGGGAGAAAATAGGACATGCTCTATATTTTTATACGGCCAGTATACGGTCCGTACACTCCAGTATCAAAAACGGCAATATAAATGGTTGGACGTATTGTCCATTGAAATGAATGTGGCCGTATGTAACCCGTAAAAAAACGGTACGTATACGGCCGTTTTTATACGTCCGTGTGAATGTAGCCTTAGGTGTTTCATTTGGAATGTGCAATTATAGAGGCTTATACTTTATTTTATATCTATTTTACACTTTTTTTTACTTTATATACATTGGGCTTGAACCAGCGATGCTCTGATCGCTCGTCAAGTCCAAGACATTGGCTGCAATACTAAAGTATCACAGTGCAGTTTAATCTGTCTGAGCATGCAGGCGCATGAGCAAACAGTTTACAAGGCATCAGGAGCCCTGAGGCACTAGGCAGACCCTAAGGCTGTCCTTATGAGGACTGGATCCCCTAGTAAGTTATAAAAATGATAAGTGATATACCTTCCACAATGAGTTCATAAAATTTTGAATACCACTTGTTAAAGATGACCTTACACATACAGTTCCAGCAGAACTCTTCAATTAAATCATTGTCCATATTTTTCAGACTATAGAACATACCTTGCTAAAAGATGCAACCCAGAGGTATTTAAAACCTAACTGGTTGAGAGTGTCAGTAATTTCAGTAGTCTAGTCTACTACCTGTTTTGATGTTATTCTATATTTGCTAAAACAAACACACATCAAGCTTTTGTAAATATATAAAAATGCAGGGTAAAGCTCAATAGTTGCATTTTGTAGTGCAAAAAAAAGACTGGATTTTTTTTTTTGATCAACCCAAGCAAGCACTCACTTCACTCATATGAGTTGAAGCTTTTCTGTTTATTCTGGGCGAAACTTAATCTTTTTTATATTGGTACCCTGGAATAATGTCACTTTGTTCCTTGGATTGATAAAAACAAGAGTCTGTGGAACCAAGACCATTAGGCTGCGTACAGGGAAGGATCTTGAACATATACGTAGTAATGTTTGTTTGTTTTTTTAATTTAGCATATTCAAGTATAAAACCAGTTTTGGAGAGGGGTAAAAGGTAAATGCAAAATATCCCTTAACCATTTTCTAGAAACAATAGCCCTAGCAAGCTCAAGCGCAAGAAAACAGACCATCTAATCAGACACATTTGATGTGAAAGAGTGAGCCAAATATGCACTTAAGATGAAGTAAATATCCAGCCGAAACAAGGAACTCATAACAGGATCAAGGACCCTAGTGGACCACAATAATAATATGCGTTTCAACAAAAAGAGAACCTGAAATAAAAACACCAGTGCATCGGCGCCCTTGTTTAGGCCATCCTTCCACCTCCCTTCTATTTTCATTGCTGTTGTTTTACAGTTGGTACATACTGTATCTTCTGGATGAAGCACAATATTGTGATGTGACTTTTACGTTTTCTTCATTTACTGTTCTAAATATCAAAATAAAAACAAAATAAAAGTATCAGTCTCTTTGACTTTTTTCATAACTCTATCTTGGTTTCGCTGTCGTTGGCAACAGAACTGCTAGAATTTGAAAAAAAAAAATTGGAGATTTCTTGACACACCTACAGTGTAGCAAAGTAAGATGTCAATGCCGTTCTGTTTTCTATACACAGACATATAGAGACACTGCATTTGGTAGTGAACAATGCACGTTTGTTTAGAAAGTGACCTCAATAACAACTTATTACAGAGGACTCCATGGGGCATATGTATCATAGTTTCAGCTAGGCAAATTGTTAAATTTTAGCGACTTTTGCAGTTTTTTGCAACTTTTAACTCTGTTCTTTTTCAAGTACACCTTGTCTGCACCTTTGTGCAGTGTTCCTTATGTATGTTTGTTTTCCAGATGTTCCGTGCAACTTTCGCCATTTTTGCACCATTTTTGGTGCAAATCTGCACCTGGTCCAGGGCAGGGGCAAAGGAAGTTTTTTTTTTAATGGACCCGATTTTAACATGTAAATTGGAATTATTTCACATGCTTTAACTGTTTAACACTTTTCACAGTAACCTCTTTTGTCAAAATTCTAAAATGTTTGAATTTTTTTTTATGGTTACTTCTAAGGGTGAGGTCACACGTAGTGGTTTAATAACGTTTTAATGCCTTTTGAAACTAATTACAACAGCTGAGGAGAGGTGATTTGCCTTATTTCATTGCTGTTAACATTCACGTTTACAAAACGCAATATAAACGCCACATTAACGCATGTCTTAACATTGTGTTTACTATATATAAACATTCAAATGTTAACAGTAATGTAATTAGGAAAATCTCCTCTCCTCAGCTGTTGTAATAGGTTTCAAAATGCATTAAAAATGCAACATGTTAAATCCCAAATTAACAATAGTATCCACTCCTGTATATAACCTCCTCACATGGCTTGTGTCCACTCTTGTATATAAACCCCTCACATGGCTTGTGTCCACTCCTGTATATAACCCCCTCACGTGGCTTGTGTATACTCCTGTATATAACCCCCTCACATGGCTTGTGTCCACTCCTGCATATAACCCCTCACATGGCTTGTATCCTCTCCTGTATATAACCCCCTCACATGGCTTGTGTCCACTCTTGTATATAACCCCCTCACATGGCTTGTGTCCACTCCTGTATATAACCCCCTCACGTGGCTTGTGTCCACTCCTGTATATAACCCCCTCACATGGCTTGTGTCCACTCCTGTAAATAACTCCCTCACATGGCTTGTGTCCACTCCTGTATATAACCCCTCACGTGGCTTGTGTCCACTCCTGTATATAACCCCCTCACATGGCTTGTATCCTCTCCTGTATATAACTCCCTCACGTGGCTTGTGTCCACTCCTGTATATAACCTCCTCACATGGCTTGTGTCCACTCCTGTATATAACCTCCTCACATGGCATGTGTCCACTCCTGTATATAACCCCCTCACATGGCTTGTGTCCACTCCTGTATATAACCCCCTCACATGGCTTGTGTCCACTCCTGCATATAACCCCCTCACATGGCTTGTGTCCTCTCCTGTATATAACCTCCTCACATGGCATGTGTCCACTCCTGTATATAACCTTCTCACGTGGCTTGTGTCCTCTCCTGCATATAACCTCCTCACATGGCTTGTGTCCACTCCTGTATATAACCTCCTCACATGGCATGTGTCCACTCCTGTATATAACCCCCTCACATGGCTTGTGTCCACTCCTGCATATAACCTCCTCACATGGCTTGTGTCCACTCCTGTATATAACCTCCTCACATGGCATGTGTCCACTCCTGTATATAACCCCCTCACATGGCTTGTGTCCACTCCTGTATATAACCCCCTCACATGGCTTGTGTCCACTCCTGCATATAACCCCCTCACATGGCTTGTGTCCTCTCCTGTATATAACCTCCTCACATGGCATGTGTCCACTCCTGTATATAACCCCCTCACATGGCTTGTGTCCACTCCTGTATATAACCTCCTCACATGGCTTGTGTCCACTCCTGTATATAACCTCCTCACATGGCTTGTGTCCACTCCTGTATATAACCCCCTCACATGGCTTGTGTCCACTCCTGTATATAACCCCCTCACATGGCTTGCATCCTCTCCTGTATATAACCCCCGAACATGACTTGTGTCCACTCCTGTATATATTTTTTTTTTGTTTTAAAATTGTTTTTATTGAGTACAATGCGGAACATACATATATACCATCATGCTTTATGTTGTACATTTTTCACTTTTTAAGCTATACATTTCAATGGCGTTTTGTATGCCGAGCAGTATATACATGTACATTTTAGAAATGGATTTACAATGTTGTAACACATATAGGCTGTTTGATGCATCTTCCATATAAATTGCCTTATATTAACTCCGATATGTACAGATTCTGCTTGGCTTTGTCTTTACTTCTAAGTTCTGCATTGTTTCTTAAACATGTGATTATAGTAACACATAACAACTTTACCAAAAAACTTGTAGCAAGCAGTAGTCAGGTTTGATTACTTCATTGCGTTTTAGGTAGATGTGGGGGGGGGGGTCTTGCAATAGGAATGAGTGGTGAGGGGAGAGGAAGGGGGAGGGGGGGGGGAGAGGGATTAGATCACCGTATATTGTTGATGAAGTTTATCCATGGGTGCCAAATCTTTATAAATTTGGTGCGAGTTCCCCTCTCCCAATGGGCTAGTTCTTCAAACCTATATATTTCTTGGACCATATCTTTCCATTGGGAGAGGGTTGGTACTTGGTTTGTCTTCCAGAGACGTGGTATTAAGAGTTTAGCTACTGTTAATAGTGTGGTTTTCATTTTTGCGGAGGGCAAATTCCGTTGTGGATTTCCCTAAAAGTATCACGCTAGGTTGACGTGGTACTGGTCTGCCACCAATTTTGTCTATCTCATCTAAGACCTCCCTCCAGAACCTTTGGATGTCTCTGCAGGACCACCAGATATGTGTCATATTTCCTATTTCCTTGTCGCATCTCCAACATTTTTCTGATACATTCTTAAACACTTTGTGCAGCCATTGTGGCGTTTTGTACCACCTAGTGATTATTTTATATGAATTCTCCTTAATTCTTATACACGGGGAGAAGCCGTTTGAGGCTTTCAGGATCTGTTTGCACTCCTCATCTGAGAACTTTTCTTGTAATTCGTCTTCCCATTGTTGGATGTAGTGTGGTTTTGGCAAAGCTTGTAGTGTGGTTAATTCGTTGTAGGTTTCTGCTACTAGCCTTTTATGTAAGGGGTCTCTGGAGGCTATTTTTTCCAACCACGTGTTATCTGAGTTATTAGATCTATATGATAAGAATTTAGTGCTCACTGTTGTGAAATCTGTAATTTGTAGGAAGTTTGTAAGCCTGAGACCTGTTTTCCTCATCAGGTAATTTGCGTCTGTTTGATCCTGTTTTTCAAAGAATTTTGCAATCGATATGTGTTTCAAGCGGTTCCAAAATGTGTGTGTCTCTTTTCTTTGCGGATAGACTAGTTGGGGCAGCAAATCGAGTGGCACCATTGGATAGTTGCTAGAATGAATTGGGGTTAATGCTTTTATTTCTCGGAGTACTTGCAATAATCCCTTATGCAAGATGCTATTAACTTTAACTTGGGGTGTTATTGGCTGGATTCCCCATAATGTAGCTCTATTTTCTAATGGCGTCAATATGTTTTCCATTTCCGTGTATAAGCTGTGGTTTGGTGACTGGGTAATTAGAAGCCATCTGGCTAGTTGGCATGCTTGATTATAAGTCCTCGGGTCAGGCAAGCTAATGCCGCATCTTAGCGGTTTTTGGGATAATAATTTGGCCCGTATTCTCGGTTTCTTGTTTTTCCACAGGAATTGTGATGTTATCTTATTAAGTTTTATGAAAAAAGATTTGGGCAGCCAGATTGGGGCTATTTGTAAAAGGTATAGTAATTTGGGCATAATATAAGTTTGGAGGAGGTTTTTCCTTCCCCACCATGACATAAATGGGATTTTCAGTTCGGCTAGTTGGTTTGTGATATTTGTAAGTAAAGGAATATAGTTAAGTTGGTATATACTCTGGGGATCTGCTGGGAGTTGTATTCCCAGGTATTTAATGCTTTCCTGTGGCCAATTAAATGGTGAGTTTTGTTGTAGCAGCCTG
This sequence comes from Engystomops pustulosus, assembly GCF_040894005.1. Lineage (NCBI taxonomy): Eukaryota > Metazoa > Chordata > Amphibia > Anura > Leptodactylidae > Engystomops > Engystomops pustulosus. Next base: position 122,226,509 of record NC_092414.1, read on the forward strand.
GCTTTTTCTGGTTGAAGTGTTATGTTTAAAATCTCTGACTTCGAAAAATTCACTTTGAAATTCGAGAGTTTTCCAAATTCAGAGAATAGCTGAGTGATCACTGGCAATGAGCGGGTTGGATTGGTCGTAACAATCAGCAGATCGTCGGCAAATGCCGCCGTTTTGTGAGTGTAATCTCCTATTGTTAGACCCTCTATCTCAGTGGTCATCCTTATCTTTCTTATGAGAGTCTCCATGACCATGATGAATAGAGAAGGGGACAATGGGCAACCCTGCCTGGTCCCATTTCTTATCGAGAACGGGGTCGACAGGAGCCCATTGACCCTCACTCTCGCGTTTGGGGCCCTGTATAGTGTTGATATAGCATGTCTGAATGCTGGTGGAATGCCAAATTTTTCTAAAGTGGCGTATAGGTATGTCCAACTGACCCTGTCAAAGGCCTTCTCGGCATCTGTGCCGAGAAGTACCAATGGCAGTTTTGTGTGTCTGGCATGTTCAATAAGCCGAATTAGTCTACAAGTATTATCTCTTCCCTGTCTTCCTTGCACAAATCCATTTGCTCTTTACCTATAATTGTTGGTAAAAGTGGATTTAATCGTGCTTCCATGGCTTTTGCCCACCATTTAAGGTCACAGTTGAGGAGGGATATAGGGCGATAGTTACTGCAGACTTCTGGGTTTTTACCTTCTTTAGGTATTACTGTTATGTGTGCTTCTTGTGCTTGTTTGGACAGATGTCCCCCTTTTAGTAAAAAGTTGCATACGTTTGTAAAGTGCGGCAGTAGAATATGTTTGAACATTTTGTAATATGAAATGGAGAGTCCATCTGGACCAGGGCTTTTGCCTGACGCAATTGTTAAAATAATTTTATCCAATTCCTGTTCAGAAAATGGTGAAATTAAAGTGTCTGCTTCTTCTGGCGAGATGTGTGGTATGTGACTAGTCAGGAGAAACTCTTCTAATTTATGTTGCCATTCTTCTGGGGTAGGTACGTCGGCTATATTGGGAATATTATATAGGCTCTCATAGAATTTTTGAAATGATTCGCATATGTGTTCAGACTTGTGTAACATGCCTTTAGTATTATCCTGAATTCTGTGAATATGGGATTTCTCCCTTTGTTTGCGAAAGAGGGCGGTCATCATTTTGTTGCCTCTATCTCCATAGGCATATTGTTTGTATTTTATTGCCCTAAGGGCTTTAAAGGCTTGTGTATTCAGCAAGTCTTTGACTTTATGCCTCAAGTCATTTAATTCTATCAAGATCGATGGTTCTGCTCTCTTTTTGTGGGACGTTTCTAGCCGGGATATCCTATTAAACAGATCATCTAGTTTAGCAGTGCGTTGTCGCTTCAAGAATGTACCCAGTGAAGTCATTTCACCTGAGACCACTATTTTGTGCGTTTCCCATAAGCTAGCCGGTGTTACTTCTGTTGTCTGTTTATTTTTAAAGTATTCTTTTATTTTTTCTTCTAGTGCAGCTTTGTGTATGGGGTCAGCAATTGCAGTTTCATTAAATCTCCAGCACCATTGACTCCTTGGTATAAGTTAATTGTGGCCACTACTGGTGAGTGGTCAGAAATGTGGATTGACCCAATTTCAATTGATCTTATCATGGGTGCTTATTGTGTTTGTGTGAATAGGTAGTCTAACCTGTGATATGACCCATGAACTGTGGAGAAAAAGGTGTATTCCTTGGTGTTCGGGTTGAGTGTATGCCAGATATCTACAAGTTCCAACTCTGTTAAAGCTTTTGAGATGCGTGCCAATTTTTTGTTTGAGGTAATTATTGGATTGGTGGTGTCTAGTGAGGGTTGGAGAGCTACATTCAGGTCTCCACCTACTAGAAGAATACCTTCTGAGAATGTTTTCAATTTGTTGATGGTCTGGGCAATCCACAAATGCTGGTTCTTGTTGGGGGCATAAAGATTTGCGAATGTAATTGTTTCCGCTCCTATGGTGCCTTTCACAAATAGGTATCTCCCTTCTGGGTCTATTATCTCGGATCTAAAAGTGAAGGGGATGTTTTTATTAATTGCAATGCTCACTCCTCTGGAGGCTTTTGTAAATGGGCTATGATACCACCATTGGTACTCTTTTGTTGATAAATGTGGCGTTTTTCCTTTTTTGAAGTGGGTTTCTTGTAGCATCACTATGCTGGCTCTATATTTTTTTTAAATTCTTAGAACTTGGCTCCTCTTTTGTGGGATACCCAGGCCACGTACATTATATGTTACTATATTTAAATCTGTCATTTTGGGTTATGAGGGATACTACTGGTATGGGTTTTGACCCTAGGAAAGGCTTGGTTGTGATCTGTCCAAGGGTATTGGTTGGATGGGGAGGGAGGGGTAGTACGGGTTAATGGGTGTGTACTTGCAGTTTTAGCTATTCTTAATAGTGTTGTTGTTGCAGAGTGGTTTCTGCATGTTCTTACTCTTGCTACATTAACAAAAAACTTATACAAACAGATATACAGATCTAAAAACAGAAACTGTTGGGCATTGCCATGTGGTGGAATTATGGCGAAGTGATGCCCTCCACTCCTGTATATAACCCCGTCACATGGCTTGTGTCCACTCCTGTATATAACCTCCTCACATGGCTTGTGTCCACTCCTGTATATAACCCCCTCACATGGCTTGTGTCCACTCCTGTATATAACCCCCTCACGTGGCTTGTGTCCACTCCTGTATATAACCCCCTCACATGGCTTGTATCCTCTCCTGTATATAACCCCCGAACATGACTTGTGTCCACTCCTGTATATAACCCCCTCACATGGCTTGTGTCCTCTCCTGTATATAACCCCCTCACATGGCTTGTGTCCACTCCTGTATATAACCCCTCACATGGCTTGTGTCCACTCCTGTATATAACCCCCTCACATGGCTTGTGTCCACTCTTGTATATAACCACCTCACATGGCTTGTGTCCACTCCTGTATATAACCCCTCACATGGCTTGTATCCACTCCTGTATATAACCCCCTCACGTGGCTTGTGTCCACTCCTGTATATAACCCCCTCACGTGGCTTGTGTCCATGTGGATTTGAGACATTTGCAACAAATAGTCGCAAAAATAAGCCAAAATTTGATCCTGCCAGTATAGGAAAAGCTGAACACGTATCACAAGTAAAAGACAGGATCATACATAAGGCGCAAAAAAAAGCTGCCAAATAAAATTCACCTCCATGAGTGTCAATACATAAGCTATGGAAAAGGGCCTCTTAAATTAAGACAAGGGTTGACAAAGTAGAATTACCATGTTTTTTACTATGATTTTAACATTATTGCTATTTGTTTATTATGAACAGTAATTTCCTCTTTATAAAATAATAAAGCAGTTGATGATAAACCACTAGGTATAAGAACAATTTTATATGATACATTCCAATATCTAGTAATGCTCTGCAAATAGATTTTATGAAAATGTAACATAATCAGCAGAGTGTGCATTACCATATAAATACAAACCATCAACTTGATCTGAGGATGATTTTGTCTTGCTTTTGCTAATCTAAGTCTTTTATGCCCTTGGGTACATAGCATATGTCCAATGGAAAGTAAAACATATGACTACAAAAATCTGTCAACCATACATGCCTACAGAGGAAAATGTATTTTTCCAGTTGAGCAAACAAAATGAGTTGAAGAAATTATACAGAATATAAAGTGTATAATAATACAAAGAGGCCCCATCGTTCATATCCTGTAAATATCTAGCTAATATTTATATACAATGTACACAACATGTTTCTATTTTAGTTTTAAAGGGGTTGTCCACTCTTTTACATTTGTTGCCCTTGTGCCTTTACCGCCATTATAATAATAATTCTTTAACCCCATAGCGCAATAAGACATACCCTTATGTCTTGTTGCGCATGGGGGAGTATGGGGTAATAAAAATGCTTTTTGATGTCACTACATGTCATTAACACACCTGTGTAAAAACCTGCATTGCACTTACATTGTTGCTTGCTAATGCCTTCATAGAGAGGGCGAAACATTGCTTTTTTTATATCAACTTGGAATAAAGAAATACCTTTTTAAGGAGTGCTGCTTCGCTACTGTATTTTTCTGGTATACATGCAGAGGTATATCTAATGGAACAGATTTATTGATCAGTGGCCAACCCATCTAATGTTATAAAGTTATATTCATTATATGCAGTTTTGTATGAATAAGAATAATAAATGACAGGTTTAACATAGACTTTTTCCAAGTGAAATGCAGGATCTGGGAATGTACAGGTGACACAGACAGAGACAGCAAGCCCTGGAACTAAATCTCATTATGTTGTCCCTGCCTGATTGCCTTGACTACCCTATGGGGTAGGGAAAACAAGCTGATGTTCCCTCCCTGTGCCAAAGTGCAAACACGGAGATGAAGACAATGCAGGGTAAATATAGAAAAATAGGAACCAGAGCCAGGTAAGAATACAAACTAAAGGTCAAAATACCATAATGCAGAGTACAGAATAACAGGATAACCAGGAGCTTACTAAGCACTTATAGCAGGTAGAGAACCTAGTGAAGGTAGATCTCTTACATCATGTCCCATATCCAGGAAGTGATTGGACCGGACTCTGAAATCCATACAGAACAGCATGGGAGCATGTGAGTGCTATTAATAATCTGGTGCAGAGCTACCAGAAACTGATGGCTGTGGTACATTTACAGGAAAAGGAATACACGAGTTTACTCAAACCAAAAAACAGCGTGAACATACTGACATGGCATCAGCCGCTGTACCTTATGGACAGAGGATAGCATAGGCACAGGTATAACACCAAGCGTGTGAGATAGGAGCAAATGAAACTGCTTAAAGGACATCTACCACCAGGATGAAAAACTGCATACAAATGAGCATAGGCTCCATAGATGTTAATGGCTGTTAAATTAGCTCATTTGCATACAGTCTTTCATTCTAGTGGTAGATGCCTTTTAATTTACTTTTAATCTCACCTTTTACACCTTTGGGGTTATTTATCATACTTATCATATCATATTTATTATAGTCCCGCAGAGTATCCTGCACAGCCGGATACATCAAGAGCCTCCAGCCTCTCGACGTATCCGGCAGGGGCTGCAAAGCATTTATTTCTATGCTAGGCCCAAACTGGCGTAGAAATAAATGCAGCTTGCGATTTTTCATGTATGAAAAATTGCCAGCTGCAGCGAGTGTGCAGGCGCAGGAACAGGAATGTCCCACAACAGAAATCATGAGAAATACCCCTCCTTGACTCGATTTTCATACTCCATAATGCCACTACAGATAAAGATGATTATTATGTTTTGCTAACCTAAGTATTTATTTATTGCTCTTATATAGCACTTTACAGACACTTTATCAAAAACTGTGCAAACTGCACTGGGCGCACTTTTCCTGTGGAGTGTGCAAGATGCACCAGATTCATGAATTGTGACGCCCGTTCCTTATGAATCTGGCTCTCCCTCCTCTGCTCCGACAGAGTGCACCAACTTTTTTTAACAGCTTTACTAACGCGGTCCATTCGCGATCCAGTGGCGCTTTCTCTGCGGTGGATTCAGGTCTTCCAGCGATTCACTAAGGCAGTTCCTCCGACATCCACCAGCCGGGCCGAGTGAAGGTAAGCGTGTGTCCAGCGACACTTTTTTTTTTAAATGCGGCGGTTTCTCCAAATCCATCAGGTTTTCATTCGGCCATGCCCCCAATTTCCGTTGCGTACACTCCGGCGCCGAGGCCCCACAATCCGATCGCGTGCGCCAAAACCCCGGGGCAATTCAGGGAAAAACGGCGCAAAACGGAAATATTCAGGTAACGTGCCGGGAAACCGCGAATCGGGCCTTTAGTAAATTACCCCCATTGTGTCGTGTTGGGTATTGTGCACAAATGTGTAACCAGATTGTCAGCACACAGGAATCATAACTTAAAAAAGCAATACAATTTGTAATTTAAGAGGGTTTAAAACAATCTTTATTGTGTAAACATCACTAGGGAGATTACATTTGAGAACTTTCTTTCGTAGGTAAATCCTTTAATTCTACTAATTCTGTAAAGAAAAAGAAATGTAACTAATAAAACTATCCTATCAAGTTAATTAATCACATGTCATGAAAATAAGCAAAGTCGTAAAAAAAATTGTTATGGTTTGTAAAGCTGTTCAATAGATGTTGTAACTTAAAGGGCACCTACCACCACAAATCTACCTATAAAGGTAGATCGGGTGGTAGGTGGATCAATGGGACGTGAGGATAGCCCTTTTAAGGGCTAATCCTCACGTCCCCGCAATTTTTTGGTAACTTTTATCAATCGTTTATGCTCATTTTATTATGCGGCTACTGGGGCGTGGAGTAGCCGCTTCTGAGGTTACACGAGGCGGCTACTCCATGCCCCGGTAGCCTATTTTCTCCTCCTACTCACCATCTTCCACGCGCAGCTGCTCGTAGCTGCGTGCCCTCGTCCGACGATCCGGTAGTCTGCGCATGCGCAGAACAGCAGGCCCGCGCCTGCGCGGTCACTGCTCCGAAGCCGGGGCTGCACATGCACCGGCCTGCTGTTCTGCGCATGCGCAGACTGCAGGATCGTCGGACGAGGCCGCACAGCTACGAGCAGCTGCGCGCCGAAGATGGTGAGTAGGAGGAGAAAATAGGCTACCGGGGTGCGGTGTAGCCACCTTGTGTAACCTCAGATGCGGCTACTCCACGCCCCAGTAGCCGCATAATAAAAATAGCATAAACGATTGATAAAAGTTACCAATAAAATTGCAGGGACTTGAGGATTAGCCCTTAAAAGGGCTATCCTCACGTCCCATTGATCCACCAACCACCCGATCTACCTTTATAGGTAGATTTGTGGTGGTAGGTTCCCTTTAAAGAAGAGCAGAACAGAACTGCAAAAGGTGACCTGGACATTTTGGCACTAATGACCCTTGGTATAGACAAGGATTTGTATTAAATTCACAAACTGTTTTGGTTTTACAGAGTGGATGTCCACATTTGGGGGATCATACTATTATGTCTACAGTACGATAGTGTTTTTTTCTCTTGAGTTATCATAATGTATGTGTTACTGTGGGTAATAAAAGCAAAGATGGCGTAATTGGAGGATGTAACATTTTTTAAATAAATGGTCTAATTAAATAATGTCTCAGGACTGTGTCCCAATGACAAGCTTTTATTTTTCCTATTTGTGTATAAGCTAATTAAATCTATATTTCTCCTCATCCAGAAAATAACTGAACAAATATTGGAAATGTGTGTTGCTACACTGCTTTGCTTTATTCAATTAGTAATTTATGATTTCCGGTCTCTGTGCATTGCTTATTTTTTGCTACAAAATTTTCTGGTTGTGGTTTCTATAGTAACTGTCTGGGAGTCCTGTCACGTTTAATATTGTTAAATGTTTTGTTACAGTATTCTGGGCAATGTGCCATGTGCTGGAAAGACCTATACTTCACTTACAATTTTAGTAATGTGGATGATGGTTGTCTGTAACACTTTTAGTGATAATGTTAACCAAGCATGTATGTAGATTAACCCTAACACATCTGAAGATAACTTTATTAATTATTTTTCAGGTCACACACCAAAAACTCTTAAAAAATCTACTATATAAAGTTTATATTTCCTATAATCTTCATAATATAGGAAAGTCTGTCACATGTTACAGTTAGTTATTAAACAAAGTAATGTATTCATATGTAGTCTTATTTTTCTTTTTGTTTCAAAAGGACTATGGCAAGTCCGTGAATCCCTTGTTTTATGGATATGGACAAACCGCAGTGCAGAGAATAGAACTCCATGCAGGGCTGTATTTGCTATTAGGCACTTGAGAGCCAGTATTTATTTTCATTCCTGACTGCTTCCAGACTAAAATCAAAGTAGTAGAGGGTGATGAGCGTTGGTATCAGCGCTGGAAGACTCTTCCAAACGGATGTTTCAAAAATATTTTTATTACATATATTTTATTATATATACATATTTGTGATAAAAGGATTAAAAGAACAAAGCGTTTCGCTTGTACCGAGCGCTTTGTCTGGTTAATAAACTATAGAATGGGTGGCCCATAGGGTTAAAGTACACAAGAATAAAGGGATTGGGTTTATATTAGATAAGTGTATAAATACAGAGGTTAATTGTCTACAAGGGTGGGTCAGAGGCAATGGTTAGGATTTGTATAAATACCATCTACTCTGCTACTAATGTCAATTCATGCAAGTTAGTCAAAGCAGAACCGCCATTGCTAACCCACAGCCAACCATTCCTGCACCAGGCCATAGACAGATATATCAGTTATATATGGGGAAGATCAAGAGTGGCCTAAGACGAGTCTTTTGCTGCACCATGTTTTTCACCCTGTCTGATGCTGGAAAACATCTAGTTTTTCTTTGCACCTCCTATTATTTGACTTTGTTTACTGCAGAAAGCTGCCCCACAATTCTGCAATGTTAGCATTATTCTTGGAGCAATCCCTTTTTGGTGCAATGCCATGCCCCCTTTTCATGGACCATGCCATATTTGTGGTACTAGTCATAAAAGTGCCTACAAACTGTCTAAAACCATTGATCAATATGACACAGACAATTTTTTGGTGCAAATTATGACATAATTTTGTAGTAAAAAGACTGATTAATCTGCCTCTATCTCTTTTTTTCTCTCTGGTTTGTGTGAAGAGGTAAATATCCTTCTTCAAGAGGGATATAATCTGAGAGGAGATTCCTTGTGTGTAGCTCCAATTTAATATATATATATATATATATATATATATACACTCACCGGCCACTTTATTAGGTACACCATGCTAGTAACGGGTTGGACCCCCTTTTGCCTTCAGAACTGCCTCAATTCTACGTGGCATAGATTCAACAAGGTGCTGGAAGCATTCCTCAGAGATTTTGGTTCATATTGACATGATGGCATCACACAGTTGCCGCAGATTTGTCTGCTGCACATCCATGATGCGAATCTCCCGTTCCACTACATCCCAAAGATGCTCTATTGGATTGAGATCTGGTGACTGTGGAGGCCATTTGAGTACAGTAAACTCATTGTCATGTTCAAGAAACCAGTCTGAGATGATTCCAGCTTTATGACATGGCGCATTATCCTGCTGAAAGTAGCCATCGGATGTTGGGTACATTGTGGTCATAAAGGGATGGACTTGGTCAGCAACAATATTCAGGTAGGCTGTGGCGTTGTAATGATGCTCAATTGGTACCAAGGGGCCCAAAGAGTGCCAAGAAAATATTCCCCACACCATGACACCACCACCAGCACAAGGCAGGATGGATCCATGCTTTCATGTTGTTGACGCCAAATTCTGACCCTACCATCCGAATGTCGCAGCAGAAATCGAGACTCATCAGACCAGGCAACGTTTTTCCAATCTTCTACTGTCCAATTTTGATGAGCTTGTGCAAATTGTAGCCTCAGTTTCCTGTTCTTAGCTGAAAGGAGTGGCACCCGGTGTGATCTTCTGCTGCTGTAGCCCATCTGCCTCAAAGTTCGACGTACTGTGTGTTCAGAGATGCTCTTCTGCCTACCTTGGTTGTAACGGGTGGTGATTTGAGTCACTGTTGCCTTTCTATCAGCTCGAACCAGTCTGCCCTTTCTCCTCTGACCTCTGGCATTAACAAGGCATTTCCGCCCACAAAACTGCTGCTCACTGGATGTTTTTTCTTTTTCGGACTATTCTCTGTAAACCCTAGAGATGGTTGTGCGTGAAAATCCCAGTAGATCAGCAGTTTCTGAAATACTCAGACCAGCCCTTCTGGCACCAACAACCATGCCACGTTCAAAGGCACTCAAATCACCTTTCTTCCCCATAATGATGCTCGGTTTGAACTGCAGGAGATTGTCTTGACCATGTCTACATGCCTAAATGCACTGAGTTGCCGCCATGTGATTGGCTGATTAGAAATTAAGTTTTAACGAGCAGTTGGACAGGTGTACCTAATAAAGTGGCCGGTGTATATATATATATCATAGTAAATAGCCACATCTATCTATGAACACGGTTATTGAAAACAAAACACTATCAGTGAAAATATTACTTTTTACCTAAACACTGTACAGTAAGTATGGCCCAGTAATGGTTTAGCAAACCTGGAGTTCTTAGTATTACTTATTTATCTCCAACCCAAATAACAAAAGATATTTCCTTTTGTATAAGAAATTTGCAGTATCTGGAAACAATCCAGGGAAAATTTGTGATTTTTTAAATTTATTTTTAGTTGCTTGTTTACGGAATCAAGTCAGGCCTCCACTAAAGTGAGCAGAGACGAGACATATGAGAGAGACTTATACAATTGTTAATTACCATATGATAATACAAATATAAATAATAATATTCCTCAAGTTGCTCAATTTTCAAGTTCCTCAAGTTTCAGCACAATTACACCTAATGTAACAATTTTTGTATTTTTTTGTGCTGTCTACTTTAATTCTTACAAGACACAGACTACACAAAATAGTAGCTGGGAACAAAATGTAAGCACATCACATATCATCCTTAACAATAAAGCAACAGTCCTGCCTTGAACAATACCCATGAATCTAAATTTATACACAATAATTAAAACTATTGTTGTGAACCAAAAGTCATTACTAGCCCAATTTATTTTCTCTTGTTTTGCTTTAAAATGAACAGAACTATAGAGCTTAGAAATGTTTGTATGAAATGTTTCAGCCATCTGCCTTTACTAAACAAAATAATTCAGAAGGAAAAAAACTGTTCTATATGTTCCCATTTACAATCCTTCAGATCACGCTAGACTAAACTATAAATAAAGCTTCACAATATATATTAATAAGGTGTATCAATGGCAATACATGTCCCAAAAGAAATCTGTCATCTTAAGGCTGGAGTGTTGAGTGTTAATGGCTGAAGGAAAATTAATTTTTTTGTATTTGCCATGAACTCCCTAAACCATTCAGATGGCTTTATACTATATATGTATTTCCCTATGTGTAGGCGTTTTATTTAATGGAGAAATGGGAAATTTTGCTTTACTCTCCTGTAGGCCACTTGCATATGACTGCGTTGGCATTTGGGCCTCAAACGCACGCATTTGTTTCTGGTCTGACTGATATGAACAGGGTGAGTGCCATCCAATGATGATCTAAATATTTAGGAGAAAATAAATGGGACAAAAGTTAAAATATGTGTAAAGCAGGGTTTGTTACTGTACTCTATCTAACAATAATATCTACCTATTCTAAGGCATTGAGCCTCACGACTGAAGGAATTAGTGAAATGTTAGCATTAATATGCAGGGTATTTTTGTTAGTGAGCAACCGCGCAACAGATGTCAGCCATGCTGTTCTTTGAATGAGCTTCTATTTGAACTTCTATTTTTATGACAGCTTCTTAGAGTCATCTTTCCTCCGAGTGTATCAATGCATTTTTTAAGTTAAAACCAAATTCTGTTCATAGTGTTTGATTTTTTTTTATATATAACATGTCTGTTCTAGGGTATGTTGGTATTATGTAAGGTGACTTTAGTGATTTGTGGACTGTTTTTTTAATGTATTTTTTTAACTCTTTTGTTTTTTTACGTTATGGTTTTTAATTTTTTAAATATTTTTTTACAGTTAACTTTTCCACTCTTACTGATGAAGCTCTGCAGCCCCAGTTATAGGTGAAAACTGCACATCTGTAGTTACATTTGTTACCCTTTGGGCTATGCTGGGTCTGGGAAGACCTGGCAACCCCTCACTACTGGGTAGCCTCCAAAAGCTTGTGCCATAAAGTGCTTGGGTGGTCCTAAACAAAATAAAGGTATTTAATATGTTAAACCTGGTAACTCCTTTAACATACATATATTATTACAAAAATCACCATATCTAGATTATCAATAGTTATTGGAGGGTGACTTTAGTGTTGTCCAACTTATTCGAAACATTAGACAATGATTTGATTCCTTCATCATTCTTCAGACATTCCCATACTGTAGTTGATGCTATGGCATGCTGTCCCATACTTCTGTGAACATGATTTCAAACTGTTTATACCAACCCAAGGGGTTGTCCCATATCTGTCAGGTGAAGAGATCACAATGTTTAGACAAACATTTTATGAGCTGCATGGTTGAAGATCACACATCCATCACTTGTGCAGTGTTTGAACAACACTTTTTTTTAAAGGTCTGCAAGCTCAATGTCAATAATCTAAAATGCTCTGTTAAACATTTCTACAACTAGTGGGTAGCAAAGGCTTTCTGGCCATAAGTATCATCTGAATTTGACTTCAGCAGCAACAAAGTTAAAAACAACATCTGATCAATGCATGATTTGTTACAGAAAAATGGCAATATTAGATTTTTTAGAAAGTTAGGTCAGATCATTTACCCATTATTCCTGTAACATTCTGACTTTATCATTAATTGTGTGACAGAGGGGACACAGCAGTATAGCTGCTTTTACTATCATCAAAATGAAGAAACAGACAGAAAATTGACAAATATAAATATATGGGAAGTTAACATAGCACAGTACACACTACTTGACTTGTTTCAAATGACACTTTTAAGCTTTTGATCTGACAGCTTTTGCTTACCTCACTTTCATGACATGCCACCTAAACAGATTGTACAGCTAATCCCAGGTTAAGGCAGGCCAATCTCTAACAATTCTGAGACTATTCCTTTAATTTGTTATATCCTGCTAAACATGTGTCACGCAAATGTTAATTGTAATAAGTGTCACTTATTTAACCCTTGATGCTACCATATTCTTACGTTCATCAAACTGATTCCAATAACTATTTCAGAACTTGAAAAGGCTTTGATAGATACTCCCTGAGTGAAAATCCCTGGCCAGGATGGCTTTTCAGCTGCACTAAACTTTTACATACCAGCTTCTGCCATATATGCTTCATACCTTTAACTCTCTAACGCTTGGTGAATAGAATTAAATACTCTTATATACTCTACAATCTGGGGTACAGGGATGGAAAAATGTTTTTTTACGTCAAACTCAATTCAATGTAAAGTCTCTGGGGACCAAACATACCTCCTGGTAATTAGAGAATTAAAAATCATGTTCTCCAATTTTCACAAGATCGGTGGTACTGTAATTACTAATGAATGTAACGGCAAGGTGAGCTTGCATCCTGCCACTTACTGTCTATGGAAGTACCAGAAGTTGCTGAGCACATTGCTTGGCATTCTCTGATACTCATGAGAGTGCAGGAAACACCAAAAAGCACTTGCACTAGATTGAATGGATCGGTTGGACACATCACCCATTTCATCAATTAGAGCAGGACCCAGTCCTCATAATTAATGGGAGTCCCCATGATCAGATTGTTATCCACTATCAAAAGCTGCAGGTAAATTTAGCTATATAGATAATAATTTAGATTTATTTAAACAATCAAGACACCAGATTTTAATTGCAGTGGCGCCTGGGTCAAGAAACTGACAAAAAGTTGCAATTTCTTGCCGGGCACCAAAGATCCGCAGACAAGGCATAGTAGATGTCCCCTCCTGTCTCTTATTCATGGTTACAGAAAATTGATTCTATGCGTGTATTGAGAGATGAGAGCTGCTGTGCATCAGTGGATAAAAATTTCAAAGTGAATGATGTTCATCTCTCAACTAGCTAAAATACATCTTACTATCTGCATATGTCTAAAGTTTCAGTAATAAAGTGTTTTGCCCATGTCACTGGCTAACCAAATCTAATTACCACAACAAACCTGTGAATGTGGAGAGGCTTTAATGGACGCATGTGGTTAAAAATAAAGTTGTCATCTGTTTCATTAAAGTAAACCCACCATCAGAAATCTACCTATTGAGGTAGACTCCTCCTTCCATCCTCAGCCACAAACTGTTCTCCTGTAATTTTATATTAGCAAACCTGATCTAATCTTTATCTTACTAATATACAGATTATCAGCAGAGGCTACTGGGACATATAGTAGCCTGTCTGGACTGTGGAAGAAAAGGCTACTCCACACCCCAGTAGCCTCTTCTGTCCCTACCTACTTGCTTGTCCTAATCTCCCTCCTCAAGTTGTTTGTAAGCTGCAGTTGCAGTGTCAACTTCTCTGGAGTTCTGCACACCCACAGTAGCTCCTGCTCCAGTGCCGGCAGCAGCAACAATATGCTCAGAGTGTGTGCGGCTACCCTCACTCCCGCTTCCAATGGAGGTGGGGGTACTGGACATGCATTGATTTACCATGAAAACGGTAGCTACTGTATCATTTTACATTATGTATGCATTAAGTAATGCTTTCATAATTGAATCTGTGATTATATGTAACACAAATGTATTAAAAATGTGTATTCATGAGCAACAGCTACTGCATCTGTTAACAATGTATAGAAAATATTGTTTGACTTGCTCATTTGGATAACAATATGTAACTTTATGCCAAGCAGTTTTGCTGCATTCACTGAAAGCAAGCTCAATATGGTCTAAGCAGTGCCCCCATGGAGAATGCAGCTGGTAAGTTGGCTTCAAGAGCCAAAGTATATCTTTTTATGCTCCTAATATTCACACAGACTCAGACTCTGCCAGCTTTAAAATAGGACAATACTAAGTAATTGCAAAGGCTGAAAGTGTTTAGAGGGATAGCATCACTTGGCAATGTATCTAAAAGCTATCATCTATAATCTGGAAACCATTTCTTCACAGAAAAGAATCAAATATTGAAGGGGTGAAGTGAAAAGATTACTAACTAGCCTTCCAGTGCCATCTATTATGCTAGTCTTTTTCTTTTCCAGATCTATAAACCTGCACAAATGCATTTGTGATGAGTTGATAATTATGTATGGGAATTGTTTAGAATGGCTGGCTCAGGCAAAATGGGAACGGAATGGATTTCACGTCATTCAGAAAATGTCTGCTAGTTGCTTATTTTTTGTTTCTTTTATAAAATGATTAGCTTTTTTATTATTCAGTAGGGCTCTATAAATGCTATAGTATGCAGATTAATATATAGTCAGCATAGTCACTAGTTTATTACAAATGCAAAATTATTATCTCAAACGGAGAGCACAGTCATTTATAAGTATTAAGACATTTTTATTTACTTTTCAGAAGAAAAGAAAGGCATTCAGTTCATACACATTCTTACTTCATTTGCTCAGAAATTTCTGTGCACTTATACATCTTTCAAATAGAAAGGTATAGAGAAGGTATAGCTAATGCAGGGCCATTGGCCTCCACAAGATTATTACATTACTAAAATCTATGCCAGTCCCATGTTGACTTAGCCTCCTTATGCATGCTGAACCAGCCCTAGGAGTTATCAAGGTGTGCAAAAGTCTAGAAATTCTGCCATTATTATTTTGTATAAATTTATATTTACCACTCTAGGTAATGGGTTTTAAAACCACAGCTTATTTTCACATAGTCATGTAGTTATGTTTGCTACCGTAATGTATGCAAGTTTGTAAAGCTCAATTAAATACAATCACAGTCATGTGGTAAATAGCAACATGCTATGTCACTACCAAAGTGAATCACAATTACAGTGGGGTAGAGAAATTTCCAAAAATTTTAGTCTATGTTTATCACTTTACTGATTTAGCTTAGATACAGTGTACACTTGGGGGAGATTAAGCAAGTGCTGGTGCAGTATGTGCTTGATGTTATCCACAACCCTTTGCCACATCAGATATACCAAGAAATTAAATAAGCTCCATTGGTTAGTAATCATTAATGCCTTCCTCCATGCTTGTGCTTGCCACCACCCTTTCACTACCAGAGAAACAGTGCCAGTTAGCAGTTGACACAGTTGAAAGGGGCTTCTGTGGCATGCAGAGGCGCCCCTGAGGTTCATTTGCATATTTGTAGAATTCCCTTTTCTCGAAAAATAAAACATTAACAGAAAAAATGAAAAATGGATCCTGTTTAAGGGAGTATGTATGCTTTGATTAAAGCTACCAAATCCATGTGGTTGATTTCCAATTTATTCAGGTCCCACCTTGTTCACTGTAGCCGGGCTCCGCCTGGCAGTCTTGAAGACAACCGGTGATGGGCAGGACCAGGCTTAAGTAAACAAGGTGGGGCATGAATATATTAATAGCCGGCGGATACACAAGATGCTCCGGGGAGGCAGCCTGGTGCGCCTCCGGCTCATTTATATATTTTTAAAACTTCAAATTCCATGAAATATGTCCATTTCTTGATATAAAAAGATCAGGTTCTGGCACATATTTTGAAAACAGGCAGGTCAGTAATAGGAATCTACCATCAGTCAGTCTGATGGTAGATGTCCTTAAATGCCGAGCAAAGTTCCTACTCCTCTTTTGCATTTATCCAAAACAAGGAAGCTGTACATCTCCTTAGAACTCTGTTTGGCTGCACACCACAATCTGATTAAGGCTTTTGACCATCCTACCTTTGGGGAAACTACAAATTTGTTTTGTAACCACCTCCCTTCGCTACCCTCCTGCTTTTTTTTTTCTCTTTTCCTAAGAAAGAAGAGAACTGAGCTC
Organism: Engystomops pustulosus; assembly: GCF_040894005.1. Lineage (NCBI taxonomy): Eukaryota > Metazoa > Chordata > Amphibia > Anura > Leptodactylidae > Engystomops > Engystomops pustulosus. The sequence goes on from NC_092414.1 coordinate 122,242,938, forward strand.
CTGAGTCCTCGCCATGCCAGCATAGCCATGCTGCCCTGTACATATGCCACTACTAAAATGAAAGAATTGAGCAGAAAATTAAACAAAGCCATGCTATATCATCTTCCTAGTGACTCCTCTTTGCAAGCTATATACACTCACCGGACACTTTATTAGGTACACCTGTCCAACTGCTCGTTAACACTTAATTTCTAATCATTTAGGCATGTATACATGGTCAAGACAATCTCCTGCAGTTCAAACCGAGCATCAGTATGGGGAAGAAAGGTGATTTGAGTGCCTTTGAACGTGGCATGGTTGTTGGTGCCAGAAGGGCTAGTCTGAGTATTTCAGAAACTGCTGATCTACTGGGGTTTTCACACACAACCATCTCTAGGGTTTACAGAGAATGGTCCGAAAAAGAAAAAACATCCAGTGAGCGGCAGTTCTGTGGGCGGAAATGCCTTGTTGATGCCAGAGGTCAGAGGAGAATGGGCAGACTGGTTCGAGCTGATAGAAAGGCAACAGTGACTCAAATCTCCACCCGTTACAACCATGGTAGGCAGAAGAGCATCTCTAAATGCACAGTACGTCGAACTTTGAGGCAGATGGGCTACAGCAGTAGAAGACCACAACGGGTGCCACTCCTTTCAGCTAAGAACAGGAAACTGAGGCTACAATTTGCACAAGCTCATCGAAATTGGACAGTAGAAGATTGGAAAAACGTTGCCTGGTCTGATGAGTCTCGATTTCTGCTGCGACATTCGGATGGTAGGGTCAGAATTTGGCTTCAACAACATGAAAGCATGGATCCATCCTGCCTTGTATCAACGGTTCAGGCTGGTGGTGGTGGTGTCATGGTGTGGGGAATATTTTCTTGGCACTCTTTGGGCCCCTTGGTACCAATTGAGCATTGTTGCAACGCCATAGCCTACCTGAGTATTGTTGCTGACCATGTCCATCCCTTTATGACCACAATGTACCCAACATCTGATGGCTACTTTCAGCAGGATAATGCGCCATGTCATAAAGCTGGAATCATCTCTGGTTTCTTGAACATGACAATGAGTTCACTGTACTCAAATGGCCTCCACAGTCACCAGATCTCAATCCAATAGAGCATCTTTGGGATGTGGTGGAACGGGAGATTCGCATCATGGAAGTGCAGCCGACAAATCTGCGGCCACTGTGTGATGCCATCATGTCAATATGGACCAAAATCTCTGAGGAATGCTTCCAGCACCTTGTTGAATCTATACCACGAAGAATTGATGCAGTTCTGAAGGCAAAAGGGGGTCCAACCCGTTACTAGCATGGTGTACCTAATAAAGTGGACGGTGAGTGTACTTTTTTAGTAAGTAATTTCTCTGTTATTCTTATAATTGTATAAAATGTAGATATAAAAGTTTCAACAACATCAGACCTAGCATAAATGTGTTATTATTTATCTTTCAGCTATTAAAGGGGTATTCCATTGCAGCAAATTAATGATATTGTTTGTATGAAAAACATTATACAGTTTTCCATCATTTTCTCTACTATTGTTTATCCTATAGTAAGCTTCTATGTTTGCTTCCAATGGATAGAAATCTGACCATGATCACACAGGTGCACGGCCTGTTATAACATAGAGAGTAATCAGAGCTGTGTGATATAACAAGCTGTGCACCTGTGCGACCATGGCCAGATTTCTGTACACTGAAAATAAACAATGATGCTTTCTATAGAACGGTACCAAGCAGAGATCTAGAAAGCCATGAGGAATTGAAACAGAAAGAAAGTATTGGAAAAGTGTATAACTCTTCATAATTCAAACAATAACATGTATTTGCTAGAATGGGAATACCCCTTTAAATGCAGAGAAATATGAGATAACGCAATTTCACTAATTACAACTGCCATCAAGTATTAGAATTTTTTTATACGATATGACAAAAACCTTCATAAGAATGTAAATTAACAAATGTTGAACCATATGATGCAGTAGAATTAAAAATTGTTAACATCCTGATTGCAAACAATGTGAAAAGAAGTGAAAAGGGAATGAATGTATGATAAATGTCCTGTATTTTAATGAGCGATTGCTGTATTATCCTTTTGCAAACTCAAGCAACTAATCAGCTATATTGTCCTTACTGCTAATATCTTCATATGCAAATGCACTACACAGCCCAATGTAAAGTAATATAGAAAGGGAGATGGCAGTTATATTCTAGCTGTAATGATGAATTGTGCTGTGCTATTTTTTACAGGCACATTTCTCAACCATTTACAGTAGTATGTATGGTTTTGCGTGTTTATTGTTTTTCTCTTTATTGGGTGTGTAACATACTCTCTAGTTGAAGCAACATGGATTATACAGAATTGACCTTACTAAACCATATCATGATTATGTGATCAATGCTGTTTAACAGTCACAAGGTCATACAATTATTACAGTAAAGTTCTTTCTTGGCAACCCCCACCCTCCCCCACACCAGACAGCTTCTCTCCACTGAGTGTTCTGTCATAGATTTAAACTGTATTGGTGTCCAGACAATACCAATACAGTAAAAGCACATGCAAAGGATACAGGCCAGCATCACACTACCCCTTGAAACAGCAGTATCTCTAAATATTTCTGTGGTCCTATGTATTTGCATAGATTGACTTCTTGGTAATTTGTCCCTGTCTATATGTAGTGTCCTATGTTTATTACAGTCATAGCCAGTGAGCTACATATAAAAAATAAAATGAATCATATGAAACATTATATTGACTAGCAACAAATTAGAAACTCGAAGCTGAATGGTGCAGCCGCTATAAAGAGCCCTTTCTTTAAATTCAAAACTTATTAAATTACTTTTTTTACTTATCCTATAACTAAATTTGTTATCATATTTCAGTAATTGTCATTTCAAATAATCTTTAATATTGTGGGGAAGCAGTGTAGTGTTGTGAACATTTTTTGAACATTTTTTAAATATAATTCATTAATAAATTCAGCTTTTTTTGTAAAGAAGCAGACTGCCTCTGTCAAGTGGCTCTGTCTACCAGATTGACATAGGACCCCTCTCCTATCTTGTTTACTTACACAGCTCTGAGCAGTGAGTGGTAATCCTTTTTGCTGTCTCCCTTTTGAAATAATCATTATTTTCAAACATCAAGCTTAACCCCTTCACACTCCGTGGCGGATATATCCGCCACGGAGCGCAGTGACTTAGCGCTCAGTGGCGGAAATATCCGCCACGGCGCTTATGCCGGCTCGGCTCTGGATCAGAGCCAAACCGGCATCGGGAAACACGGGGTGCCGGCTGTAACTAATAGCCGGCACCCCAGTGTAACACCCGCGATCGGAGTTGTCTCCGATCGCGGGTGCTTAACCCGTTAAATGCCGCGGTCAGCGCGACCGCGGCATCTAACATGCATCTGGGGGGTCTTTCCCCCACGATCGGCCCCCCCGAACCGTTTTCGGGGGGCGCCGATCGTTGCTATAGCAACTCTGGGGTCCGATCTGGACCCCAGAGTTACTTGCAAGAATTGCCGGTAAGATGGCGTCTGTGACGTCATCTTACTGGCACAGTGCCAGCCTATGCAAGTGTATAGGCTGACACTGATAATACTCTGCAATACATCAGTATTGCAGAATATTATCATGAACAAGCAATCAGATGATTGCTTGGTCATTTCCCATGGTATAAAAGTGAAAAAGTAAAAAAAAAAGTTATTCAAAAAAAAAATAAAGTCATAAATCACTAAAAATGCCCCAAACCCCCAAAACATATAAAGAGACATATAACTAAAAAAAAAGTCTAAATCATAACACAAACCCCACATATATAGTATCACCGCGTCCGTAACAACCCATAGAATAAAAGTAAATCATTATTGAACCCCAACGATAAACGCCGTAAAAAAAAACTGTTATAAACCCTCCAAAAATTATGATTTTTACCTTTTCAATCCCACAAAAAATGCTATAAAATGCGATCAAAAAATCATATGTACTCAGGCATGATACTGGTGCAAAGTACAACATGTCCCGCAAAAAAAAAGCCATCAACCAGCTCCGTAGCCAAAAAAGTAACAATGTTATGCCACTTGGAAGACGGCAATACATAAATGATAGATTTTTCCCCACATTAGGGTTTTGTTTGACAAATTTAGTAAAACGTAAGAAAATATATTTATGTCTGGTATCCCCGTAATCGTATCAACCCATAGAGTAAAGATAACATGATTATTAGTCTATACGGTGAACACCAAAAAAAAAAAAAGTAAAAAATCAAGTACAGAATTGATGCTTTTCTACTCCTGCCCTCAAAAAAAGTTCCTAAATTTTCAACAATAGGTGATACCAACCCCAAAATGGTAACAATGGAAAAAGCATCTCATCCCGCAAAAAGAATGCCGTCACATGGCCCCAATAACGAAAAAGCGAAAATTTTATAGCCTTCAAAAGGGGCCAATGAGGAAACTAAAATCCTGGCAGCTGCAGCGCCCTCCTTCCCTTCTGCACCTCGCTGTGCGCCCATAAAACAAGTCACAGCCACATGTGGGGGGTCGCTGCACTCAGGAGAAATTGCAGAACAAATTGTATGGTGGGTTTTCTCTTTTTATATTTTGGAAATGTGTAAATTTTAGGGCTAAATGAACGTATAAGGGAACAATATGACCATTCTAAATTTCACCTCCATTTTGATTCAATTACTATGAAGATCTCAAGGGGTTAACAATCTTCGTAAAAGCTGTTTCTGATAGCTTGAGGGGTGCAGATTTGAAAATGGGTAGATTATATAGGGGGTTTTGATGCTAAATATGTAAAATTTCATTCAAAACTGTATTTATCCCCAAAATAGTAAATTCTGAAAATACGGAAAATCGCTATTCTATTTGTAAGCCGCGTGACATCAAAATAAATTATCCAGACATTTCAGAAATTATGAAAATGTAAGGTAGACAAATGGGAAATGTTATTCAGCAACTTATTTAGGTGGTAAATCTATCTGCCTGAAAACGCAATGATTTAGAATTTCGAAAATGGCAAATTTTTCAAAAAATTTATCATATTTTCTTTTTTTTTGTAAATAAACACAAAACTTATCTGCCAAAATTTACCACTAAAATGAAGTACAACATGTGGGGAAAAAACAATCTCAGAATCGTTTTGATAAGTAACAGTGTTCAAAAGTTATAACCATATAAAGCAACGCAAGTCAGAATCCAAAAAATCGGGCTGAGCCTTAAGCTACAAAATGGCTGCGTCCTTAAGGGGTTAAAGTGAAGGGAGTAAATCTCACTGCCCAGAGCCGTGTAAACAAACACAGGGAGATTAAATGTGAGCTCATAGTTGCTTCCATAGGCACAAAATATATAGGCTGAATATGGATCTACAAAAATTGATTAATCCTCCGCCTCTACGTTCATCCACTCCACATTTAGGGGGAAAAAATGCAGTATCTTTCCAACCAGAGATTTTTGGTACTCACGGGGACAGTCATTAGTCCATACCCAATGTCCTCAGCGTTGCATGCCTAGGGCATGAAAAATCCTCATACAGGGTACGGTAGCTCGGCACGGCGTCCCTCCTGGGGATTCTCAAGGTAGCTCGTAGCTTCTGTGCTACTCCTAATTGTTCCCACCCGGGAACTTGTTCCTCCACTACTCGTTCCACTTTCTTTGTTCCTTCTTCTAATTACTATTCGATTTGGGAAGAGAAAGGAAAAAAACGATGGTGCAGTACTTTTTTGATCTTTAAAATTGTTTTAATGGTAATACTCACAAGAGTAAAGATTAAAAAGGCCTTATGGATAAAACAAACACGCTCGGTATACCGCCCGACTCTGAGTTTCGCCTGATATGGTTTCTTCCGGGGCTTACCGGCGTGTTGGGCTACGTGTCTTTTATATGCAAATTCAATTCATATGCAAAACATTTCTCACAATTTTTTTTTCTCAAAATAAAATAAACTGTTTTCATGCAATTCTTTCAATAATGTTCGTATCAATGACAAAGTCTTATTTTAACAGATGAAATTTCTAACAGTCCTATTTGTAAACTTTACAGTCATATTTGTTAACAAATGTGTTAACATATTTGTTAACAACTGAATTTTTGCAGGATATTGGAAAATTTTCAACAGGGGATGCTACTAGCTCTAAAGTGGTGAATAATAAAGTGCTGAAAAAGTGTGTGTGAACCTAATTAAAGTGCTTAGTAATATTTTCAAGTATTCATGTAAACCATGTTTTACAGTGCTGATGTACTCCATATTGAATATTCAATATCCTGCAAAAATTTGGTTGTTAACAAATTTGTTAACAAATTTGTTAACAAACATGACTGTAAAGTTTACAAATAGGACTCTTAGAAATGTCATCTGTTAAAATAAGACTTTGTCATTGATACGAACATTATTGAAAGAATTGCATGAAAACAGTTTATTTTATTTTGAGAAAAAAAATTGTGAGAAATGTTTTGCATATGAATTGAATTTGCATATAAAAGACACGTAGCCCAACACGCCGGTAAGCCCCGGAGTTGGGCGGTATACCGAGCGTGTTTGTTTTATCCATAAGGCCTTTTTAATCTTTACTCTTGTGAGTATTACCATTAAAACAATTTTGTTTTAATGGTAAAAGTACTGCACCATCGTTTTTTTCCTTTCTCTTCCCAAATCGAATAGTAATTAGAAGAAGGAACGAAGAAAGTGGAACGAGTAGTGGAGGAACAAGTTCCCGGGTGGGAACAATTAGGAGTAGCACAGAAGCTACGAGCTACCTTGAGAATCCCCAGGAGGGACGCCGTGCTAAGCTACCGTACCCTGTATGAGGATTTTTCATGCCCTAGACATGCAACGCTGAGGACATTGGGTATGGACTAAGGACTGTCCCCGTAAGTACCAAAAATCTCTGGTTGGAAAGGTACTGCATTTTTTTTCCCTAAATGTGGAGTGGATGAACATAGAGGCGGAGGATCAATCAATTTTTGTACTAACATTTACTGGTTATTTTTTTGGATCTTTTTAATCTGTATCCTCCTTGCAGCGTTTTTTTCCATTCTTTTTGCGAGTAAGGGTAAACTGAATATCGTTCTTCTATTTGAATATGGATCTATACAACAAAGAGCATTGTAGTCGTATTCTTTAAAAACAAAACAGAATTTTTTAATAAAGTATACTAGAAAAATGTTCACAATACTGCTCGCCACACAATATTAAAATGATCTCAAATGACAGTTACACTTTAACTAACATTTTTAACCATGCTGATATGAAAGCCTGTTGCAACATACCGCAAGCCTCACGTGCCACCAAGGTGGTCCCTCACTCAGAGGTACACACTGCTCCTTTCTCCTTCCACACCCCCTTTGTTCTGCTCCAAGTGATTGCAAAATTCTCTTATTAGGAGAATCAAAACAGCTTTACCAAACTAGTAGAATACGCTGCTGCTAATGCATTCTCAACACTCACAAACGATGTGCTTCTATGATATATCTTGATCTCTACTGAAAACAATAAATAGTTTCTAGTTTTTCTGCCATTATATAAAAGTTTTAATTAATAACTACAGAACACAATCTTTTAAGGTCAAGGGGATGTTACATAACCGTACATAAAAGTGTAATTTACTCTGCCGGTTCTTATTGATGTGTGTCAGATGATTATTAATTCATTGTATTTACCCTAGTGAAGATGTCCTTTGGGCCATTACACAGCTAGCAACAAACTGATTCAGGATTCATGTGCTATATCTATGTAATATTCATCTACTTTGAACTGTTGAAGTAACTCCCCAGAGTCTTAATAAAATGTAGGACATTCCCTCAAATTATCATAAATTTAAGTAGAAAATGATTCACTAATTTTAATAGAAAATAAAACATATTTGGCTAGTATTGTGTATATATTGTATACTATACTATTATGTTCCAGAAGTTCAGAACATGTAATTCTGATAAGAATATATATTAACCATTGCTCTATTACGGCACAGCATCGGATGTGTTTATGGAGAGCTCTCAGGGGCAGAGCTCTCTCCATATGGGGGGGGGGGGGGGTTCTGCATATTGGTAACACACATGGGTGGTGCTGGCACCAATCGCAGGTTTTAACCATTTAAATTCCTTCAGCAAAGCTGGCATTTAATTCCTAGCAGTGTGTGTCAATCGCAGGTGTTTGCCTCTGGCAAAGATGGCATTTCAATCCTGGTGGCACGTGTGTGTGACATCTTTGATTCAACTGTAACCCTCCTGCCAGGTCATAGCAATCGGTTGATATAACAGTGGAGTCTATGGTAGGCTCCCAGGTCTGTCATTCAGCCTGCTCTGTCAAACACTTAGAGACCACTAGCAAAACTGGCATATACTGCGATACTGCAGTACTGCAGTATACTGTATGGTAGAAGCAATCAGACCCCAATGGTGATATAAAAATAAACATGTTAGGCGCCCCCATGCCCCAAAAGTCTTGATCTATGAAATTATTAAAATGTAGCGTAAAATAGCACCCAAAGGTTTCAACTGCCACTTTTTTGTCAGTTTGCAACTCATAACATTTTGAATAAAAAAATGTACAGTAAAGCAAAATGACAGCAATTAAAATGTGATCTCATCCCGCAAAAATGGTCTGCTTGCTTTAATATGAAAATGTTTTCGCCATCAGAACATGGTGGATTGAAGACATTTTTTCATACAAAAGGTTTTCATTTCTAAAAATCTATTAAAACATATTAATAATACCTACATAAATTTTGTATCGCTGTGATCATAGCATCTCAAGGAATAAAGAAGAGGTGTTATTTTGAGCAAAAAGTGTATGATGTAAATACATAAAAGTATATTTGGCTCCCTGCCAGCAAACTGCATTCAGTTATCTCCATTATCTGCTCTCTCCTCCCCCTACCCTTATGCACTGACCCCACACTGTAAGAAAATCTGTGTTAGCTCACCTCTACAGGAGGGAGGGAGTAGGAAGTAGAGTTGTGTGCAGATAATGACGATGACTCCATGACAAGATTCAGTTTGCTGGCAGGGATCCAGGTATACTTTTATATACTTTTAAAAATGAGTAGAAGCAGCAATGATAATTAGAGAAGCAGTATTAAAAAGGCTATGGGAACCTGTCATTAGGTGAAACTGTGATATCCAGATGAGAGGTTCCCTTCAACATCCTAAATTTCATTGTTCAGGGATATTAGAATCTATTTCCACTGGAAGATGAAATGAGCTGACAGGCAAACAATCTTGAGTACGATTGCTCACAGAAAACCTATTCATCATTGCCGGTAACACTGTTTAAAATAAAGTTGCTTCTTTTGTTCTCATAAGGGATCCAGTCAATGACAAACATTAACGTTTTATGATCAGATCATGTTTTTCACAAAGAAAAGAGCAGATTGTCACAACATGGCAGATCTATCTATCTAAATTATACAAATAGTTCAGCATTACCATGCAAAATCACTTAGGGTGCATTTGCCTCCATGGTCTTGACACACCTATTAAGTAGTTAAAAAAAATGAAGCTGCACTCCAAAGATAAAGTAAAAAGGTGGGTACTTATTCATCCAAAGTGCGTCTATACAGAGCAGGGACCTGAACTAAAAACAGTCATAGTAGTAGAGTATAAAGGCTCTTTAGACAAAAATCTGCAGTCCAAAATCTTGCAGCTCTATTTAAGCGGTTGTCCAGCACCAGTCTAGTCAAGAGACTACATTACTCAGTGGTGCATTGCTGTATCAAAATTTCTTAACAAGCACATTGGGCCACATTAATCAGAAGTATATCTGAATTCTGGCAAAACAGCCATTAAATAAGTGCAATCCCTGGCACATGGCATGAACTTGCACCTATTTCCCCCATTACATCACCAAGTGGGTGTGGCGGCAGGGCAGTAACTACAGTGGTAGCAGCCATAGTAGCTGCCAATATGTATATAATACATAATATGCGTAATATGTATATAACATATATGTGATTTGTATATGCTGTACGTGTATATGGTTTATGGTGTGTCTGTATACTGCATGTATGCTTGTATATGGCACTGTATGTGTGTATATGCTCTACATGTGTGCGGACATATGTGTATAAATGTGTGATTGTAACTTGCATGAGTGCCTCTTCTAGTTACACCTCTGTGTGGAGGTGTGTGGAGGGGATCACATATGGCAGCAGAGTGGCCTAGGCACTGCCTATAGCCTGCACCCAATCAGGCTAGGACGCAATTCTATGCCAGGTCAGACCTGACATACAATAGCCCCGCCCTGGTAAATTGTGTCCTGATAGATACAGCGGGTGCTGGGTGGTGGGGACACCATCATAGGCTGGCACACAAAACGCAAGCAAATGACAAATGTCTCCCATTGCTTCACATAATACAGTGGCTGTGCTTGGTATTGCAGATTGGTAACATTCAACTACATGGACCCAAATTGCACGAGGGGCACATTATATACAGATGTGGCGTAACTGACCAGTAATGTGGAACCTCACAAGACTCTCGAAGGGGGATGAAAGATCTGAAATTGATCACCTTCATTCTGGTCATCATTGTCCTTAAAAGGGCCTGATCTTGGTTCATGTTAGTATTTATGGTGTCAAATATCAAAGAAAATAAAGTCTTTTCTATTTTGATTTCAGTAAATGTAGCAATATCTTACAAATGTAGCAACAGCAGCAATCTTAAAGTGATATTTAGTATGTTATGCCCTGGACGTAATAAAAGGATGATTCAAAAAATGCCTTAAGCGAATATATATATATATATATATATATATATATATGCACACATACAGGCGGTCCCCTACTTAAGAACACCCGACTTACCCATTGTTATAATTCGACCTCCGGATGTTGATAATTTACTGTACTTTAGCCTTAGGCTACAAAGATCATCTGTAACAGTTATAATTGGTGTCCGCAATTGTTAATCCTAGTTCTTATGACTACCCAACTTAAAATCCATTTGTCACAGAGACCAAATAAATTCTGTCTGGAGTTACAGTTATAAAATATAAAGTTCCGACTTACATACAAATTCAACTTAAGAACAAACCTACAGAACCTATCTTGTACGTAACGCAGGGTATAGCAAATACCTTTTCCCATTTGCTCTTCCTTGCATGCATGCCATTAAATGATGACTTTCACAGTAAACATGTCAAATCAATCTTGAGATCTCATCTGCCAAAGCACATTACAAGGCATGCCTAAAACTCACCTTAACAACTATATGACAAATAGTTGCCAATAATAATTAGATTATATTTACATCTACTTGAAGGCTCCATTAGAAGCCTCCATTACATATTCTGTCAGAAATCACAGATGAAATAGTATACTGCACTGTTTTGTCCAGAAAAACAACACCATTACAGAAACCAGATCCATTAGTGTTCATCACACAACACATCTGTAATAAGGGCTCGGGGAAGGACAGATAGGGGGCTCAGTTTAGTCCCCACAGACCTAACTGTCACCTGCCTACTGGTCTATGTGTATAGGTGAAACGAGACAACTAGAAGACAGTCCCTCCCTATATCACTGTGCAGACATAAAACACGACAAACAAATCGAAAACACAATAAGGTGTGGTCAGAGTGCCGGATTACAGCAGAGTTTGCAGATAAGGCACAAAGTCACAGATACAAAGAGAACAGACACAGAACAATAGCCAAAAAACAGAAAACCAGAAGTACAAAGGTACAGAAAGAGCAGCAAACTGAGTACACTAACAGGGTAAAAAGCAGGCTAAGCAAAACTAAAACCGGCATTGGACTAAATGAGAACAAAACAATTATCAGAGACCACAACCTGACCTCCAGTATGATTGGCGCAGAAGGCTTTCAATCACTACATAAGCTGTTGCACTGCAGGTGGATAAGTGTGGTGCAAACAACTCTAAATCAGCTTGCAAGCTAAGTGTGTGGTCACACAGGCAAATGACAAGTAAAACATTGAGACAAATCAACATATCCATGGCTGTATACCAGGGACACAGGATGATGCCAGCATGCACAGGATCTGATAATTTCCATTTTTTTTTTGTTTTTCTGTCCATTTAACAGATAAAATGGTTAATGTTAGTAAAGTCAGTGTTGACTCAGTCTCAATTATCAATTCTTATTTCTATTATCTTACAGCATTTTACATAAACAGTGAATGTAGTTCCAAGAAGCAATTACAGTAAATTATTTACATTTTTCTTAGAAATAAAGTGATCTTTCAAGCCTTCACTCTCTTCCTATGCTTTCTCCTCACAATTATCTCTGGGTGCATTCCTCATACTCTGGATACTATGTTCCTTCACCTGGTGGCTGCATATTACTTCTTGTATAGATTGTGAGCTCTCGATGACAGGGTCCACCTGCAACATGCGAACATGCAAACCTCTTTTTGAGTGTACAGCAACATGGAATTAATGGTGCTCTAAAAATAAATAATTGCAAAGTGCAAAATGGTGCATTAAGCAGAGGACATAAAATGAGAATATTTAGGAGGATTCAATAGGTAGCTGAAACATCCTATGGAGAACACATAATAAAAAATCAATAGGACATATCTAAAAATAAAGAATTTGGGGCAATGTTTATGATTTAGAAACAGATGTATTAATAATGCAAAAATCAGCAGACACAGAGAGTGGACCATGAGACTAAAGCCCTTTCCCAGTGACCTTTACCTATATTCCCAGCAATTCTAGGCATATTGGTAGGCAACATTCCCTTCCTGAGTCAAAGTGCAAATCACAGAGATGAAGACAGTACAAAGAGAGAAGAATAGTAGCCAGTATCTGGTGCAAACCAAGAGGACAAATGCAGTACAAAATAAGAAGGCAAAAGATAGTCTGAATACAAGCAAAGGGTCAGGATACCAGAAAACAGAATAATAGGGTACACCGCAAACTTACTAAGTGCTAATACTATAGCAGTCTTATGTGATCTTAGAGTCCCGGCCCAGGAGGTGATTAGAAATGCACTCTGAAATCCAGAGAAGACTGCAATTAATTAATTTGAGTGGAGGGAGATTCTTTCAGTAACAGCAGGTTAAAGGGATCCTGTCATCCGGATTTGACATTTCTACCTGATGACAGATTCCAATAGATTTTAATATGATGAGTGCAATGCGGCTTTTATTATCAATATTCCATGTTCCAAGAAGTTATAAAAGTAAATCAAAGAATACCTGGCTCCCTGTCAGTAAGAAAAATTGTCCCTGTGTAATTGAGTCATCTTCTGCCATACTCCCATTTCCTCCGTCCCAAGAGATTTGCTCAGCTTATGTAGGCAAGAAAGATGAGGGAGGAAGAAGCAGTTGGGAGTAGGAGGCAGGAGGGATGCATTGAAGTGCATTGAAGCTGACTCCCACAGAATTTTGTAAATTTTTTGGTATGTTGAAGTTTGATTATAAGACAGAATTGCACAGAAAATGCTATTGGAACCTATCAGTTAGCAATGGCAAATCCTGATGACAGGTTCCCTTTAACTGTTGATGACACAGAGCAGAGCTGCAGGAGACAGACATTTGTAAAGCGATCCAATCAAGGCTGCCAGGGAAAGGAACACACCATTGTTAACACAAACAGAAAAAGCATAGTACTGTACACTCAAAAAAGCATGAAACAAACTGACACATCAGTATCAGAGGATGACATAGGCACAGATGTAACACACTTTTTTATATATAAATTATACACTTTGGTTCTTATTGGTTACCCAGATGTTAGGACTAAAACATTACATATGAATTACCTTAAAAAATGTTTGAAGCACTGAAAAATAATGATAATGGAGTGTTCTGTTACATATGTATTGGCCCATACTCCAGCAACTATGTATACCAAAGTGTGCCACTGATAAAATTCTACATACATGTGTGTAGACAGGCCCGGCGCCAGCACCCGGCTAACTCGGGCAAGTGGCAGAGCCCAAGGGTGTTAGAGGGGCCAACCCGGGCCACCGGATCAATTGTACCAGTGTTGCTTTAAGACACTGGAAAAAATGTTCACCATCTGGCTTGTGTGCGTTTCTGCCTCTATGCTGCACTCATTGGGAGAGCAGCATAGAAGCAGAACCCAAAACTCACCTTCAAAGCTGGCACGTACAGCAGGCACATGCTGAAGAAAGAAGGTGGCTGTTTCTGCGCTGCTTCATGGGAGTGAGGAAATGTGAGTTTTTTTTCTTTCCTAGAGGGAGGGCAGTGTGGCTACAGCGGGAGGGGGCAGTGTGGCTACAGGGAGGGTCAGTGTGGCTACAGGGGGTGCAGTGGAGCTACAGATGGGGGGCAGTGTGGCTACAGGGGGAGAGGGCATTGTGGCTACGCGGGGGAGGGGGGCAGAGTGGCTATGCGTGGTAGGACAGTGTGGCTACGCGGGGGGGACAGTGTGGCTACTGGAGGGAGGCCCACGAATGGGCCCAATAAGGCTCTGTCGCCCAGGGGCCTACTAAAACCTGGAGCCGGGCCCTGTGTGTAGACATATGTCTATAACATATCGTAGTGTTTGCCTATCTACTATTTTTACACAATTATTATTATATTTATATTAATTACTGATTATTATATTTGAAAATATCAGACTTAATCGTCACAATTTCTTAAAGAAAGTCGTAATGCATGTAGAAACCTCAGAATATTGTACTATTTTAGGGAAATCATTTGTCAACTGTAGCAAAAACATGATGTGCAGTGATGTGGATTGGATGACACATTTCAAAATATCAGCTTTAATGCAACTCTGATTCATCATATAGGATGGAACCAGTGTGACTGTAAAATGAGTAATTCAATGAAGCTGATTTTTTGTCAATTCATATTTGTTAAATTGAGCAAAGGTGTCCTGAGTCACAGCAAATTGTCCATTTACACTTACTAGTAGGACTTTGTTCTACTGACTAGTATTACAGAGCATTACAACAAAACAGACAAAAATTTATCTACAGCATTTCTTGTAGTATTGGCCACACAATCTGCATTGATATACTTCAAATTTTAGAAGATGCTGTCTATTAGCAAAAAAAGGGAATGACAGGAGACAGAGTTTTGCGAAAAGATATAACTAAATGGCTGATAAGTGCTCGCTGCCTGCTATGGCTAATCATTTTTTAATATTGTAAAGCAATACTGCAAAGATAAGTGCCTTAACTTCAGACAACAGCAGTGTAATGACTTGCATATGCTTCCCTGCATTTGTCTATACCAGTGGTGGCGAACCTATGGCACGGGTGCCAGAGGCGGCACTCAGAGCCTTTTCTGTGGGCACTTGGGCCATCACCCCAGCACACCAGACAGAACTCAAAGAATCTTCCTGCAGTTGCAAGCCACTTAAAAGATGCTGCTTTCAGACATATTTTGATACTTGCTTCTCTACTTAAAACTGTAGGAATAGGGAGAATGGGTACACAGAGCTGAATTATCTTTGGAAGACCTCCTGCTGGCCCCACGATTCTCTGTGTACAGAGGGACACTGGAAAGAAGCTAAAATGATGCAAACTTTCCATCTTTCTTCTGTGTTGCTGTCCTCAGGAGGCCATTATGATTGAAAGGTGTTGAAGGACAGGGAGCAATAACTTATTGCTTTAATTTTTGGTGGCACCTCGCGATAAATAAGGGGGGTTTGGGTTGCAGTTTGGGCACTCGGTCGCTAAAAAAGTTCACCATCACTGGTCTATACAATAAATGGGGCACGTGTATCATAAGTCTGGCTTTTTCTGTCTCTTTTTTGAGACTTTTCTTGGCTTTCCTGCTGGTCAAATGTATCTTAGTGTTTTTTTCCCTTATTGATACATGTGGCATTTGGCGTTTTTGAAAATTCACAATTTTCACATCTGGATTTAGGTGATAACTTAGGGAAAACTGCAGAAAACTAGACAATGGAAACTTTTAAGGGAGACAGTTTTAGG
Source organism: Engystomops pustulosus (assembly GCF_040894005.1). Classification (NCBI taxonomy): domain Eukaryota; kingdom Metazoa; phylum Chordata; class Amphibia; order Anura; family Leptodactylidae; genus Engystomops; species Engystomops pustulosus. The sequence goes on from NC_092414.1 coordinate 122,258,794, forward strand.
CGCAAAAAAAGTCACAAATAAGCACAAGCACCATGAAAAGTCTCCCTCCTATCCAAGCACTTTTAACTCCTACTGTGAGATTTCATGCTTGGATATGAGGTAGATGCTGGAGACATGAGCTGACTCACATATAGAACACACACCCCATGTTAATTTTTTTTAGCAAAAAACATGTTGGTAATAGTTTGCATAGTGTTATTAGCTTTATTAGTAAAACATCTGGTGACAGGTTCTCTTTAAGTATCCCATAGTAGATAAATTCATATTTTTAACCTCTTATTGACCAAGCTCATTTGCGCCCTGATGACCAAGGCCTATTTTTGAAAACCAGCATGTGTCACTTTATCCAGTTATAACTTTAGAAGCTTTAACTTACTCACGTGTTTTTGAGTTTATTTTTTTCCGTGACATTTTGTACTTCAAGTTAGTGGGAAATTTTGGTTTACCCACATTAACGGAATAAAAGTAGAAAATGCATAAAGCAATATATTGTGCAGTTTTTTTCTGAGTAAGAGGACACCCCATATGTGGATGTAACCCACTGTCAGGGCACATGGTGAAATGTGGGAGAGAAGGAGCCATTGAGCTTTTGTAGGGAAGAAAAGTTTTCAGGTGCCATGACGTGTTTGTAGAGCCCATGTGGCCACAAATACATGTGGTATTTTGTTTGCGTTTTGAAACGCAAACCAAAGGCTCCACCTGCAATTGCACATTGAGGTAGGAGTGCATTTACTTCACATTTAGTTAACGTGTTGGAAACACAATGTTACCAAAATATGTTATCTGGGGTATTTTAACTCCTTGCCACTGATGGGCTTTTTCCCTTTTACTTTTTGTTTATCGTTCCCTACTTTCAAAAATCAATAACTTTTTTATTTTTCCTTGTACAGAGCTGGATAAGGGCTTGTTTTCTGCATAACAAATAGTACTTCCTAGTGATGGTATTTTATATGCCATGCTATGTAATGTACTTGGAAGTGGAAATATAATTAAAAAAATTTGCACCATTTTCCTGTGGGCTCTGTTTTTACGTCATTTACTGTACATTCCAAATAGCATCTCTTAAATATTATTTGGTTTGGTATGATCACAGGGATACCACATTAATATAGGTTTTATTAGGTGCAAATTAGTCCGAGGTGCTCCGGCTTACCTCACGTCACCACCCCTGATTGCCTCAGCTTATCATTTATTCACTCCCCCTTACTCATCAAGCCCTGCTTAGTCCTTCCTGGCACCATAATATTTTTTTTTTACATTATCTGGCTCCCTATCAGCAGTGTATGGTGAGTCCTGGAGGGGGGCAGCTGAAACCTATGTGTACCTGTCAGTCTCCTCTCCTCCACTCTCATCCAACTCCCTCCCCACTTCCTGTCATGTGCATTGAGCAGTCAGGGATGGGAGATTGATGGAGTGAAGGTGAGGGAGAATGCATGAGGAGACATAGGCACATACAGGCTGCAGCTCCCCCTCCCTGGGACCCACCCCATGCTGATGGCAGGGAGCCAGGTAATGTACAATAAACTATTGCAATGATTCTTGTCTGAGCGCCTTTGACTAATTAACATATATTTTTAACTCTTTTTCCTGTTAATGATGCCATTCCTGCTCTTACTAGGAACAGTTCCAGGATTGGCATCACACGACGAGCATGTAAGTGCAACCATCTACCATCAGTTAAACTGATGGTAGATGTCCTTAAAAATAAAACTTTCTATTGAGAACTGTTTTGGTAAAACATAATACTGTAGGATACAGAAAGCAATAGGCTCAGTCTGAGCGCAATTAATGTTTATGAAAGATTTGAGCCTTTGGAAGAAGAGAGAACACTAATCAGCTTAACACCTCGGTGTAATAAGTGTTAGCTGCCAGGTCTCATCTGTGAACGCTTGCTGAATATGCCTCTCCTATTCCCAATAACTAATTAGTTGCCATAAAATAAATTCTCTTTAAACCCAGGCAATGTAGAGATGTGTCACAAAGTGTGTCACAAAACTGCAATGAAATTTCTACACATGAATATCTTAGTCAGCCCATCATTTATGTGGCAGATTTAGAGTGAGATGTAGAAACTCAATGATACTTCCGACTAGCTGTGAATAATTGGCACATGCATAATGCACACCTCAGACAACTATTGTTTGTTAACATATGTCTGAGCCATATATAGCCCAAACTTGTGACTTTTCGTTTTCACTTGTAGAGAGAAAAGCGACTCATCCTCAAAAAAGTACATCAGACAATCATTGAGTATTTTCTACTAAAACCTTTTCGTGAACAGTGAAGGTTGACCTAATGAAGAGCAATGCATTTACTTGGCACAGCTTTAATGGAGCTAACAGAGTCATTTACTAAACTTAAAGTGATGATATTGCCATTTTAGAGCATACATATAACCAGTGCACGATTACAAGCTCTGCTGAAACATAAACGGGCAGAACTTTCCCTGGAGGGGCTTCACTTCTCTACACAAAGTGAATAGAAATTGGGCATTTGAACACATTGCTGGGAATTATACTCAAAGGCATATCATTTCATAGTTAACCCAATATTCTGGATAAATACTTGTATTCGTTACAAAAGCAACATTTTTTAGTTTTTCTTTTTACATATTTATTTTTTAATGTGCCTAACCTAGAATAATCTAGTCGACCACACTTGGTGTAAGTGTATGTCACAGGCCTGCTTATGTTTATACAGACTACCTGCGATACTATACTTACAGAAATATGCCAGTAAAGACATCAAAGTGGGCAATGAAATCAACGTTCTAAATTCTCTACTTTTGATGCAGACAGTCATAGCACCCAAATAAATTCATAACTTACATTTCCCAAATGTCTGCTTTATGCTGGCATGGTTTTTTAAGATTCCACATATTTTACTAGAATGTTATGAGGCTCAGAATTTAGGTATCATTTTTCACATTTTTTGTAAAATGTATTTAGATGGACCTGCTCAACTTCTAATTGACACTGAGAGGCCTAAATAATAGCGAGAATCATAAATTACCCCATTATGGAAACTACACCCCTTAATGTATGAAAAACCACTTTTAAGAAGTTTGTTAACCCTTTAGGTGTTTTATAGGGGTTAAAACAAAATGGAGGTGCAGTCTGCAAATTGTAATATTTTTTCACAATACGCTCATTTTGGGTGGAAAATTAAACATTTACAATGGATTAAATGAAAAAAGGCTCCACAAAGTTTGATACCCAATTCCTCCCGAGTACACCGATACCCCATATGTGGTGGTAACCTGCTGTATGGGCGCACAGCCAGGCATAGAAGGGAAGGAGGCGCCATCCAGATCAGATTTGCTATGTCACATTGTACAGGCTATAATTTTTTTCTTTTTTTAATGTAGACCTATAGGGGCTTATTTCTTTTGAGATGCACTTTTCTGGTACGTAATTTTGGGGCATCTATAGCTAATTGGTGAGATCTTATTAACTCTTTGTTGGTGAAGGAAATGAAAATCATCAATTATTAGGATAATTTTTAGAAAAATGTTATTTTATGGGTCGCCATAATTACGAAAAGACCTCATTTATATAGTTTTCCCCCCCCATTTTTACTGAATAAAAAGTAATTTGGTAAAAATGTTGTTAATTTTAGCATCACCGTCTTTCATATGCATAACTTTTTTATTTTTCACCTCACAAATCTGTTTAAGGGCTTATTTTTTGCGAGAAGGATTGTTCTTTTTAGAGCGCATAACATTTTAAATCACTTTTTAGAGCATCTTTTTATAGGGTATTAATTGAAAATTATCTTTTTTTTGGAGATTTTTTTTTTTTACGGGGTTCACTTTGCGGTTCTAATAATGATTCTGTTTTATTACGCAGATTGTTACGGACGCAGGGATACCAAATATGTGGGGGTTTTGTATATTTTATTCAATTGTACTGAATAAAAACTAATTTGGAGAAAATCTTGTTCATTTTAGCATCACCATCTTTTCATATGCAGAACTATTTTATTTTTCGGCTTACAAATCTGGTTAAGGGCTTATTTTTTGTGAGAAGAGTTGCTCTATTGAGTGGGCTTATTTTAGAGTGCATAACATTTTTTAAATCACTTTTTAGAGCATTTTTTATAGGGTATTAATTAAAAAACATCATTTTTTTTTTAAACGTTTTTGCGTTTTTTTCCTCCGGCGTTTACTGTGCTGGTCCAGTCATGATTCTGTTGTATTATACAGATTTTTACGGACGCAGCAATACCAAATATGCGGGGTTCTTTGTGTTTTTGTGGTTTTTATACTTTATTAAGTGTTTTTTTTTCATTTTCATTTTAGGGGCTTATACTTTAATGTATTTATTTTTTATTTATTATAACGTGTAGTGTTCAATGTTTTTCACTTTTTTTTACTTATATATACTTGAACTCGAACCAGCAATGCTCTGATTGCTGGTTCAAGTTCAATACTCTGCTCTACAATACTATTTTATTGTAGAGCAGTGTAATCTGTCTGGCATGCTCGCGCATGCTCAGACAGTTTGCAGTCAGACTCGGAAGGGGTCTGACTGCCAGGGAGACCAGGCAGCTCCGGGGCACATGCCAGTCCTCGGAGTTGCCCAGAAGTGGATTGGATCCCGCATTAAGCGGCGCGGGGGATCCTATCCATAGCGCAAACACACTTACACGGCGCGGTCATGCTGTTAGCGCAGGCTGTCAGCTGTGATAGACAGCTGACAGCCACTGCTTCTGGTGCCGGCTCCGTTCGTGAACTGGTGCCAGAAGCAGGACGTTATAGCATGTCCCGGTGCGCTTAGCATGTAGCCCCGGGGACATACTATAACGTCCTGGTGCACCTAGGGGTTAAATACAGGCACAATAACCCCCCCCCCCCCAAAGAACCTTTGTTGAAAAGTGCAGTGTTCCCAGCTTAAATCTTCCCATCTGTAAAATCACTCCAAAACATTTTTCTACAGTGATCGTTGACCAAATCAACATGCAGTGAGAATATTCCTGATTATTGTTGCAATTGTTATTGCTGCTAACGTTTGAACAACAGAAGATATTGCTAAACCTGTCATGGGGTTTTAGGCCCTCGAACTACTAGCAACCGATTACTCTGGGCAGTCACAGGATCACAATGATGTATTTCTAGATTCTGTATTTTCACGCCCTTTTAGGATTCACAAGGACAGAGAAGAGTCATATTAGGCAGTCCCTGTTTGGTTAAAATACTGCCCCACAGGTATTCTAAGTCATTAAAAGCTTCCTTCAGCAGCTGCTATCCAACAGTTGATCATGTTATGTGAAACTTGGTATGATGTATCCTGCCTATGTATTTTTTTTCAAATACAAGAGTGGACATCTAAGGGAGACTCCCCACTACGGCTCTGACTGCTTGCAAGTTATTTGAATGCAGTGTTAGGGATCCATGTGGAACTACTGAGTGACATCCAATTGTTACTCAGCATTGAAAGTGACAATGTCCTGTCGGGTGAGGGTCTATTTACCAAGCTTAAAAAGAAAAATACACAACTGCCACCCTTAGGAGACACTTCGCCAATTGATGTGTTCTTACAACTAGTAATTGACGCCCTTCGGCACTTTCAGTCAAGCTACAGTAATTCTAATTATAAAAGGACTGAATTGGATGCATTAAAGACTCTTTGTAACCTCATTGTCCTAGCCTTGCCACCTTTTACGCACTCCCTAAAGTGCATAAAGGTACCGCACCATTAAAAGGCAGACCTATCGTGTCAGGGTGGACAGCTTGGTTCAAAATGTGGGCTATTACCTCAATATAGTCCTAAGAGATTATGTAACCCCCCCTACCGTCCAACAAATGTGACACACCAGACCTTCTTGAGAAACCTGAGGGCATCGCCATCGGTGCTGGATCTTTCCTGGCCAGCATCGACGCAGAGGCCCTCTACTCCTCAATTCCCCATGAGGCTGGCCTCAGGGCAATCTCTAATTTTCTATCAATCAGAGGAACTTAATTTTGGGCCATAATGATTTCCTGCTATGTCTTCTTGAATTTTCCTTGACCCACAATTTCTTTCTGTTTAACAGGAAGTTTTACCACCAGCACAGGGCACCCGACATGACTTCCCCATACCCCTGATGATGCCAGGTCGGCGAAACATGTCAGGTGGGCGCAGCTGAACTGAAAAATTATTTTTAATGAACAGTAGATAGCGAGCTTTAACTCACTAATTAGCATTGTTCTTAAGCAAAAACTAATAAAAGTTATATTTTATTACATGTTCTGCCTTGGTGGATCTAAAAAGGCCTTTTGGTCGCTAGCCGGGGCGACTATTGGAAAATTAAATTGTCATATATGCCCGCATCCCCCTTGTGCTTGTACTTATAGGGTCAAGTAGATCTCCCTCTGGGGGCTAGTTTGTGTATGATGGTGTATAAAGGCACATCTGTATATATTGATATATCTCCCTTTTATTATAGCAATTTATACACACTCACACTATGCTTTGCTTGTTTCTTCTATTTTACTATTTTCTCTTCTTTCAGTATGTTATAAGCCTCTCTGCCTCAAGTAGATTTTTGTTATTTTGAGTGTAAGCATAGCATATCTATGTCTCTGGCCATGAATATTAGGCTGTATTCTCCCCCAGGGTTCAAGGTATCTATTTGTAAATTTGTCCATATGATGTCTTTTATACACTCCCTCAGTATTGCTTATGCACTGTTAATTAGGTATTTGTGCACCACTGTGCCTTTTAACCTATGTGAGGGTTTCACTGATGATTGCTAAGCAGCTCATTGCAGTATCATCAGTGTTTCCACTCCTCCCCCTAATCCACGTCACATGAGGGTATTCTCATGTGGATGGGAAGGGTGTCATGTGACTGAACTTCACTTCCGGCCACATGTCACGCACTTCTGGCTCACATGCGCCACACCACACTTCTTTGTGCGTGTGCGCCGAATCGCTTGACGGACAGGGTGACACGCAATAGGTAGGCTGTTCCATCTGCTGTTTTCTTTGAGGCAATTTCACAGCTGCATAGATTTCTTCCTACCTCAGCCTAATGAACCTAATGACCCCCCCCCTCTGATACTACATAGTGATTGGCTCTGGTAACAGATAAGGGGCGGGGACGCTATTGGGCAGATTGATTATATTTTCCATGAGATGAACATGCATGGCTGCCTCTTGAATACACAACTGTGTTTGTATACATGAAGGAGGGAGCCACAGCACCAAGGATCAAATTCAAGAGGATTTATTTACATGTGCATCCAAACATGATCAGCGCGACGTTTCGATTCGCAATGAATCTTTATCAAGTCTGTATACAGACCCCTGTCCTGTGTTGCGACCTGCATGGTATTATGCATGCACTACTGATAAAGTTCCCCTGATGAAAGACTCTCCTTTTGGTGTATCTGTATCTGATTACTGTTTTATGCTATATTTATTAAAAGTTATATTTTATATGGCCTTTCTTCACCCTTTCATGGTATTAGAATGCAGTGTTAACAGCCATCTTGGAAAAATGGTTAGGGTTCGTTAATGGACCTAAATTCTCATGACTATTTTTTGTAAATTGGTCATCAGGGCAACATGAAATAGATGTGTGAAAGAGACGTACAATGGTTTATTTGTGCCATCTATTTACTGTTATGGGGAAACATTTTCATTCTGTACTATGGAGGTCAACACCACCACATACTACACATAAATACCACATTTGATTATGATTGTGTTCTTGTCGACTAAGGCTGAACTCTCGACTATACTCAGTGTTCAATGTTGGATTTACATAAACAAATTTTCTTAATTATTATTCAAAATGTAGGAATACAACAAGCTGCGAGAATAATGTTTTCAGCTTAATCTCTGCCCTCAATATGGTGTATTCAGCTGAAATACTAAAGTAAGGAGTGGTGGAAGACTTGTATGTGTAACACTGTCCAGGCTATTCCTAGCACAGAAGAAAAGGGGATAACACATCAATATGTTGCTAAGCTATGGACTGCAGAAGACTATAAGTCTCATAGCAGGTTACTGGACAATGGGGTTTAGGTCATATATTTATAGAGTTTCTCTAAAACCTTTATTGAACAGAAAAAATGCTTACCTATATCATTACTTTCTTATACAACTATATACAACAATAAAAATTGTGATCTTTCATGATGGAAAGGTAACTGCTTACAACTACAAAAAGCCATGACATGTCTGGGGTAGCTCAAATAATAAGGCTTTTACTGGTGTTTTCCCTCTTTATGTTGCGTCCACATCAAGTGGCAGTGGAGGGGCATGGAGTACAGCTTTCCTAGCACAGAACTGCCCGGCTACACAGATATACTAAGAGGTTTGAGCCTCTTGATAAATCTGTTGGGACCAAAGTGGTTGGGGGAGACATCAAGCGTCTGAAAGGTGAAGTGAAAGGTAATATAGCATACTAACACACCTTGCCAGCACTGCACTACACCTTTTCTGCATTTCAATAAAAGAGGAAAACGTTGATGTACCGTATATACTTGAGTATAAGCTGAGCCAAGTATAAGCCGAGGCCCCTAATTTTACCACAAAAACCAGGTAAAACCTATATTTTTTTTACTCGAGTATAAGCCGAGTTTGGATTTTCAGCACATTTTTGTGCTGAAAAACTAGGCTTATGCTTGAGCATATATGGTAATTCATAGTTTGGTAACATATGTTGAGGCTTCACGATGCCTTGTAATAATTAACCTGCAATACAGCAAGTTACCTTAGTAACCTAGATGATGCCAGTCATAAAAGATCATAGTGAACAGATAACTACAGTAACACTACAGCTCATGGAAACATTCACAAACCATATTCATAAATGTCACAACCACACAGGATTCTTCTTACTGTTCTTTCAAATTTATCTTAATTTTTAAAGCCCCTTTAACATGAATGTTTCTACACTCATGTTCTGCAAGTGTTAAAAACACATTGCTTTCTGAAATACATGAACGTGTAATAAGTAGAGATGAGCGAGCACTAAAATGCTCGGGTGCTCGTTATTCGAGACGAACTTTTCCAGATGCTCGAGTGCTCGTCTCGAATAACGAGCCCCATTGAAGTCAATGGGAGACCCGAGCATTTTTTTAATAAAACTGAACAGTAAAAGAACAGTGCAAAAAAAAAAAAATCAGATGTTTGCAGATGTTTTACTTGTAAGAACACATTGAAATAACACTATTCTTCACTTTGCAGGTGTTCGCGCGTGTCTCCCGCTAAGTTAGGAGATGTGCACGAACATCTGGAATGTGAAGAATATTGTTCTTTCAATGTGTTCTACACTTAAATGGTGTTGTATTCACTGATTTTAATGTTTTAATTCTATTCTTCACATTGCAGGTGTGCGTGCGTATCTCCCGATAGGTTCGGAGATACGCGCGCACAGCTGCAAAGTGAAGAATAGTGTTATTTAAATGTGTTCTGCCCTTAAATGGTCCTGTATTCACTGTTTTTAATGTTTTAATTCTATTCTTCACATTGCAGGTGTGCGCGCGTGTCTCCCGATAGGTTCGGAGATACGCGCGCACAGCTGCAAAGTGAAGAATAGAATTAAAACATTAAAAACTGTGAATACAGGACCATTTAAGTGCAGAACACATTGAAAGAACAATATTCTTCACATTCCAGATGTTCTGAACATCTCCTAACTTAGCGGGAGACACGCGTGAACACCTGGAAAGTGAAGAATAGTGTTATTTCAATGTGTTCTTACAAGTAAAACATATGGAAACATGTGTAATATTTTTTTTTTACAATAAAAATACTTTTATTCAATTTATTTTATTAATTTACTGCTCGATCTCGAGCCGGCGAGATACTCGTCCGAGTAACGAGCTGGTCCGAATATGCTAATACTCGACCGAGCAGTATACTCGGACGAGTATACTCGCTCATCTCTAGTAATAAGTTTTTATGGATCCATTTCTATAGAAAAATAGACCGTTCATCAGTTTATTTTTTCAAATGTGAAAGATGTTGAAAAAAAATGATTAAAGCGATGGGATAAAAACTGACACACTTAAAATCTGACAGAAAGCTGACTGAAATCTAATAGGAATTGTCAGTTTTTCAAATTCTGATAAAACTCAGATGAAAAGCTTAGGGCCCTAAGACTTAAAGGGCTTGGCCACTTTACCTCATTTTTTTTGTAATGTGTGTGTAAGTGTGGGGGCTCAGGATATGACCCTCCATCTACCGCCATCTTATGGTCTGTCTGATGTAAAAGACAGGAGGCTTCACTTCACATATCAAGAAAGCATCACAGAACTAATAGATGTGTGTTGGTAAATTACCTGAAATCCTGCTCCCCAAACTTACACACACATTATATAGAACACAAGATAAAGTGGCTAATTCTTTGCAAAAAGTCACGTGACTGACTTAACTTTATAAAGATATGAATTATCAAGAACTAGATTAGCAAATCTTAGACTTTCTGTCCTTATCTATCTGCTGGGAAGGCTTTCAGATACACTGCTCACTGCAGTAGAAGAAAGAAGAAAAAAAGGACACAGAAGATTTCTCCTAATAAAGTTAATAGTGAAGTCTACTTGCACTCTTCATTTCTGAAATTAAAAAAAAAAAAACTTTTTAAAAATGTATTTCTGGATACCACAAGGATGAAGGTTTGTATGCCAAACCTGCTGACATACTGGTGTGTTCCCCTTCTGTCAGGATCTTCTCTTCATTAAGTTTTTTTAAGCCCTTGCTTAAATGAGAAAAGGTTTTAAGCATTAGGCAAATGAGCCCCTTAGGCTCATTTGCATAATTTTTAAAACAATAGTACAGTATAATACTCAGTTCTAATTAAAAAAGCAAGAATGGATTAGAAATGTTTTAAAGTCTTCCCTCGCTTGATGGAAATTACTTCATAGGGTCTTTCAGTTATATTGGGGCTAGGTAAAAATGATACTTACCTTGCTCTGGCTTCCTATTAGCATGTTACTCTTTGTTTATACCTCCAACTAGGCCAGATGTTTTGATGGCCAAGATGATCATGTTATTGCTGCTGCCAGTTAATAGCCACGAAGGTCAAATCACTATTGAACTTTACTATTCTCCCTCTTGCCTTGCAGAAGCTTGTGTCATGGTAACAGGGATACCTTCACAACTGAAGCATCTCAGGGCTCCCATGCATCAAAGTGATGGACTTATAGTCCAAATGCAGAGAGACTTCGAATCTGCTTCAAAGACATGTGAAAATTTCTCTCCATCTAACTGTTACAATCCTGGCAAGTCTGGAGAGCTACAAGGGAATCCTGAGGGCGATGGATCTTGAGCACTGTGGGAAAAAGTGGGACTCTATGGCAAGGACTGTAGTGAGAAAGTGTAATACACACTACAGGGCCTCAATGGCTGCCGTATGGAAAGGGGGCACACTGTATTTGCAACATATCACCTGATGTTGTCCCACTGGAAATCGGTATACAGTTGTAGATTAAAAAAAAAAAAACAAAATGTTTTTCTGGCTTTGTTTTTCGTGGGCCAATTCTGTTTTCCACACATTAATAAGTGCCTTCTGCTTGGCATTTAAAATTGCTTTTCTTTTCATATTGAGCTTTAGTCACCAAATAAACAAAATATATTGGCAACCATAGCAACAAGTAAGATGTAGGCTGCAAAGTGATATAAGAAACAATGATATTAGAAAATTATAAATAAATAAAATGGCAGTGGAGTCATTACACAGTGCTCCATTTTAAAGTGGAAAAACACACTATTGGCTGATCCAAATTTTATGTAATGTCCTTACAAAAGCCAAAATGAGGCTCAGTATTGTTTGTGGCCTTCCCGTGCCTGTTTGACCTTCCTGCAATGCCACTGCATGTTTTTGATCAGGTTGCTGATGATCTACTGAGGAATCTCCTTCCAGACCTGGCTACTGAGGGTACTAAGGGAGCCCTGTGGCTACTGGAGGCATTTTGGATTCTGGAGGAACCAGGAGCATTGTGGCTACAGGGGCACTGGAGGAGCACTGTGGCTTCTGGGGGCATTGCGGCTTTTGGGGGGGCACTAGGTGCATTGTGGCTACTGGGAGCCCTTTTGGGGCACTGCGGCTGCTGGGAGGCACTGTGGCTGCGGGGGGGCACTGTGGCTGTTTGGGGGAGGCACTGTGGCTGCTTGGGGGAAGCACTGTGGCTGCTTGAAGGGACACTGACTGCTTGGGGGGTACTAAATGCTTGGGGGGCACTGTTGTTGCTTGTGGGACACTGTGGCTGCTGGAGGAACACAGTGTGGGCACTGTGGCTCCTAGGGGTGCACTGTAGGGCACTGTGGCTTTTGCTATAGGTGCACTCTTATTATTTTGGGTACATACAAGCCATTCTGATGTCTTAGGTTATTTAACACTATGTCCAGCATTGTGGTTGCCCTCAGAGAGCTGATTGTAATCGTAATACTGTGTGAATGTAAATAAAAAACAGCTGAAGTAGAATCTACAATTTTTATAGTCATGAAAAAACAGAAAACTCTATGAATAATAAGGTGTGTCCAATTTTTTGGTCTTTGCTTTGTATACAGGTGGTCCCCTACTTAAGAACACACAACTTACCTACAGTTAGTTACAAACAGACCTCTGGATGTTTGCAATTTACTCTACTTTAGCCCCAGGCTACAACAATCAGCTGTGACAGTTATCAGTAACAGGTGTCTGCAATTAGGCTTTATTGTTAATCCTGGCTCTTATGACAATCCAACTTTTTTAAAATCCATTTGTTACAGAGACCAAAAAGATTTTAGCTGGGATTACAATTATAAAATATACAGTGTCGACTTACATACAAATTCATTAGAACAAATTTACAGAACCTGTACGTATTCCGTGGACTGCCTTTATATATGAGTTTATGTATACACATAGCACATACAAACAAATAAACACTAAATCAGGCTTTGTACCAATGTAAGATATATGCAGCTCTAATGCACCCTATAAATACATTGGGATTTGTAGCATTAACTACTGTGGAGAGCATAAGAAAAGGATAATTATAGAAAAGATTAACATTTCAGTACGCTTATCTTAGAATTAGTGTATGTCAGAACAGCTTTAATCTGCAAAGCTGAATACTATAAAAATTCAAAGCAATTCCGAATAATGGACTTTTATAAGCATTAGAAAATTATTCTCATTTGTGCTGTAGCATATGTGAAAGAAGCAATCTAGTTGTGGGAAATAAAGTATTGATCCATGTAGTAGCAATAATCAAGGTACATCTACATAGGATAAAAGAACTGCTCAATTTCCGACAAGCTTCTGTAGAAACAGTTTGAGATGGAATGGTTATGGAGCAGCATTCATCCATGGATTTCAAGTGGGTATCTGTAGACAACTATATTAAATGTCCTGATTATACGTCTTCTCACAGTCCCACATTTATTAAAGTGTTTGTGACAGTTTTCTACCTGACTTTGCACTGAAAAGAAAATGCAAACTGCCTGCACATTTATATTTATAATTATATTTATACATTTGTATATATAAAGTGTCTGCGCCAGTTTTGTGTCACGGCTACACTGTGCCCGACAAGACAGAAAAAATGTGCACTTAATGGGATCTGTTAGTGCTTAGTCGGAGTTTGCGGCACATTTATTACTGATGCGAGCTACATCTGTCTGCACCACAATTCTGCAGCATGATCAAAGTGCACCAAAAAATAATGGTGCGCACTCCCAGAGCAGTGCAGCGGGTGCCAGATTAATGAAGACCGTGCACCAGTTTTGATGACTCAGCCACCCCCTGCACACTTCACAGGTAAACTGCAATAGCTTTGAAAAATGTGGGCCAATGTGAGATGAAATCCAATGGGACACATTTATTAAGGTCTGTGTGCCAGTTTTATGGCAGACTTTCCACGTTCTTTAAAGTGCAAACTGCTTGCACAGGTATTTAAAGGGAACCTGTCATCAGATATTGGCCTAAAAACCACCAACAATAGGTTATCAATCAGCTGATCAGTCAAGTTTTCCCTGCCTCAGGACACCCCCTAGACTCTTCTTGATGGTCCTGAGTCCAGGTACATCATTGACTAGATCTACTGAAGTGCGGTGCATGATGTCAATCACAGGAAAGGAGTCATTCAGAGACAGGCAGAGCTTGACTTCAGTCTCAAAAGTGGTTTATATGGCCAATTTCTGTTGACAGGTTCCCTTTAAGAAGTGCCTACACCACAATTGTGTTGCACGCAACCATTTTGAGGCGCAGCTGCTCTAGGCATCATGCAACACAAATTAGGGGGTGTTCCAGTGCTCAGTCGGACCGTGCGCCAGATTTATCATGCAAAGTCTGACAGAATTGTGTCGCACATCCCATGTTAAAGGTGCACCAGTAAAAAAAAAAAAAAGTAAAATTGGTGTACGCTGTTGGAACAGTGCAGGGAGCGCCAGATTCATGAAGAACGGGTGCTGGAAATCATGAATCTGGCGCCCCCTGCACTATATACAGCCAAACTGCATTTAGTGTGGAGACTTGGAATAGGAGCATCATACTCATCTAAAGTCTTGTAGTATAACCATGCTTTCAGCGTGATAGATAGCTCCACAGAGAGTTATAACATCATAGATGACTATGTCCAGGTCTCCAGATAGCCTGACATGATGTCATTTTTTACCCTTTTTCAGCCATATGCGGTACATGGCTCAGAAACTTAGATACATTCTCTCATGAAATGAATTTCATTAAAAATGAGTAATTGCTTTTATAAATATCATTTATAAGGGTTTCTTCAAAGTAATTTGTTTCCAGACAGTGTCATTGATAAATTTCCACATTGATCGACTGATATATTAAAATTCTTTGCCATTCTATCTCAATGTACTAACTTATTTAAAAAACACTTTATATTAAAATTAAGTAATGAAAAACATGGCACTATGATCATTTTGTATGCTGGGCATTGGGCTTTTAGAGTTTGGTACTGCTCTTTCATGCATTTGGATAAAAAAGTATACAGAGGGTTAACAGAATCTCTTATATGAGCTGTGCTGTGCTGACACAGGCTACACGGCATACAATGAAGCATGATATACTTTGCATTATGCCTCCCCCTCCACATTATGTTTTCAATTAAAAGGTCTCACATTGTACGTCACTGAGATACGGTATGACTGCCAATGCGCAGTAATTCAGAATGAATCATACTACTTGACATAATGCTGTCTTTTAGCTGAATTCCCATTAACTTGTTTTTATTTTATTTGTAATCTTTCTGTTTTAAGATTGACACCACAAACTTTGAAGCAAATGCAAATAGTTGTTTGTTGGAATAAGGGCACTTTTAATGTAACTTCAGCCTCAAAATGATGAAAATGTTGGGGTACAAGAAAAAGTCTATGGGGGAGATCTATCACCAAGTTCTCTGGTGTCCTTTACAGGCGCTCCCCTACTTAAGAACACCCGATTTACAGACAACAAACGGACCTCTGGATGTCGGTAATTTACTGCACTTTACCATTAGGCTACAATGATCAGCTGTAAATTTATCACAGGTGTCTGTAATTAAGATTTATTGTTACTCCTGGTTCTTATGACAACCCAACATTTTTAAAATCCAATTGTCACAGAGAGCAAAAGAAAATTTGCCTGGAGCTACAATTATAAAATGTACATTTCCGACTTACATACAAATTTAACTTAAGAACAAACCCACAGAACCTATCTTGTATGTAACCCGGGGACTGCCTGTACTGCTTTATGAGACTCTTAGGTCTTCAAACAGCAGTACAAGAAACCAGACAATGTAGTGATAGTTCTCCCCTATTATCGATATTATAGAAACATCATATGCCACAAAGAACTGAAAGCTGTAAATGAAAATGTTGCTATTTGCAGTACTCAAGTTATATATGAAGGACTGAAAGTAAAACTTTCTGGGAAAGGTTCTGATTAGTCAATGTGTATGGAACACGATCAGGTCCAGCCCTTGTTGGATATTACATTTTACCAGAGTTCGCAGTAATGCTAAAGTCAGGGAAGTGAAACTATAAATTTGCCATAAAAAATACCATCACAAATGGAAATGTTATTTATTTCCTTGTATTGTTATGCTTTTTATGCTATTTATGTACTGTATGTTTTATAAAACAGCCTCTTAGAGCAAGCATACAGTAGATTACATAAGTGTGTTGTGTGATGTTTTCATGTGCTCCATCTACATATGTATGTTGTGTGTGAACATTTGTTGTGTGTGTACGCTGTATGCACATATGTGTGTTGGGTGTGTGTGCACTGTATGCATATATGTACAGTATGTTGTGTGTGTGTGCACTGTATGCATATATGTACAGTATGTTGTGTGTGTGTGTGCACTGTATGCACGCATGTGTGTTGGGTGTGTGTGCACTGTGTGCATATATGTACAGTATGTTGTGTGTGTGTGTGTGCACTGTATGCACATATGTGTGTTGTGTGTGTGTGTGCACTGTGTGCATATATGTACAGTATGTTGTGTGTGTGTGCACTGTATGCATATATGTACAGTATGTTGTGTGTGCACTGTATGCACGCATGTGTGTTTGGTGTATGTGCACTGTGTGCATATATGTACAGTATGTTGTGTGTATGTGTGCACTGTATGCACATATGTGTGTTGTGTGTGTGTGTGCACTGTATGCATATATGTACAGTATGTTGGGCGGTGTGCCTTTTATCACCTAGGCTCAGCAGTTTGAGCACCGCCTGCTGTCGCTTAGCAACGGCACTGCTGCTGTGCCTAGAGCTACCGACTGATGGCGCCATGCCCACGGATGGTAATGAGGAGGAGGAGGAGGTGGAGGAGGGGTGGGAGGATTTGGAGGTATAGTAGGCCTTTGAGACCTGGACCGAGGTAGGCCCCGCAATCCTCTGCGTCGGCAGTATATGACCAGCCCCAGGGTCAGACTCGGTCCCAGCCTGCACCAAGTTAAGTGTAGTAGCGTTCTTATAAGTTTGGAATATGGCGGGTGAGGGGAATGTAAACAGATGCGCAAGAAGCGCATGATGCGCATGGAGCTGGCGCTCCGCTGCTAGGCGAGCTTTCGCCAATCCAAGCCCCTGTCTCTAGGCTACTCCCCAAACAGCACTTCTAAGAACCTTTTGTATAAGATCAAGTGTAGTAGCGTTCTTATAAGTTTAGGATATGGCGGGTGAGGGGAATGTAAACAGATGCGCAAGAAGCGCATGATGCGCATGGAGCTGGCGCTCCGCTGCTAGGCGAGCTTTCGCCAATCCAAGCCCCTGTCTCTAGGCTACTCCCCAAACAGCACTTCTAAGAACCTTTTGTATAAGATCAAGTGTAGTAGCGTTCTTATAAGTTTAGGATATGGCGGGTGAGGGGAATGTAAACAGATGCGCAAGAAGCGCATGATGCGCATGGAGCTGGCGCTCCGCTGCTAGGCGAGCTTTCGCCAATCCAAGCCCCTGTCTCTAGGCTACTCCCCAAACAGCACTTCTAAGAACCTTTTGTATAATATCAAGTGTAGTAGCGTTCTTATAAGTTTAGGATATGGCGGGTGAGGGGAATGTAAACAGATGCGCAAGAAGCGCTGAAATAATATCCGTAAATGGTAAAAGTTTGCCAGTGTATTTTGTGGATAACACAGCAGGGTGGCGACAAAGTTAACAACTTTGATGTGGAATCCATGAAAACAACCCAAATTTCGGCCTGACAAACCTCGTTTGATAAAGGGACGATGTATGGAGGCAGCTATATGGACGACTTTTGGAGGTAGCAATGGAGACAACGTGTGGAGGCTGCTATGGAGACAATTCAATTTGGATAGTGCCTGTATGTGGCAGTCCAAAAAATTTTTCAAACCAGAGGAGCAGGTAGGTGGCCCTCCAGAAAAATGGAATAGATTGAGTGCCTGTATGTGGCAGTCCAAAAAATGTTTCAAACCAGAGGAGCAGGTAGGTGGCCCTCCAGAAAAATGGAATAGATTGAGTGCCTGTATGTGGCAGTCCAAAAAAGTTTTTAAACCAGAGGAGCAGGTAGGTGGCCCTCCAGAAAAATGGAATAGATTGAGTGCCTGTATGTGGCAGTCCAAAAAAGTTTTTAAACCAGAGGAGCAGGTAGGTGGCCCTCCAGAAAAATGGAATAGATTGAGTGCCTGTATGTGGCAGTCCCAAAAAATTGTTTAAAACAGAGGACCGGAAAGGTGGCCCTCCAGAAAAATTGAATAGATTGAGTGCCTGTATGTGGCACTCCCAAAAATTGTTTAAAACAGAGGACCGTGTCGGTGGCCCTCCAGAAAAATTAAATGCATAAAGTACTATACCTAGAGCCAGTGGGCCCTGTCAAAAAACAGCCAGTTTCCTCTGCTTTACTGTAGAAAGAGGAGGAGAAGGAGGAAAATGAGGAGGAGGAGGAGTGGATAAATTATTCAGGTTGAGCTTCCTTCACCTGCTGGAGATTTGAAATTAGGAGAAATCCATGCTTTATTCATCTTGATAAGCGTCAGCCTGTCAGCGCTGTCAGTCGACAGGCGTGTACGCTTATCGGTGATGATGCCACCAGCTGCACTGAAAACCCGCTCGGACAAGACGCTAGCGGCAGGGCAGGCAAGAACCTCCAAGGCGTAGAGCGCCAGTTCGTGCCACATGTCCAGCTTTGAAACCCAGTAGTTGTAGGGAGCTGTGTGATCATTTAGGACGATGGTATGGTCAGCTACGTACTCCCTCACCATCTTTCTGTAAAGATCAGCCCTACTCTGCCGAGACTGGGGACAGGTGACAGTGTCTTGCTGGGGTGACATAAAGCTGGCAAAAGCCTTGTAAAGCGTACCCTTGCCAGTGCTGGACAAGCTGCCTGCTCGCCTACTCTCCCTCGCTACTTGTCCCGCAGAACTACGCACTCTGCCGCTAGCGCTGTCAGAAGGGAAATACTGTTTCAGCTTGTGCACCAGGGCCTGCTGGTATTCATGCATTCTCACACTCCTTTCCTCTCCAGGGATGAGAGTGGAAAGATTTTGCTTGTACCGTGGGTCCAGGAGAGTGAACACCCAGTAATCGGTGCTGGAATAAATTCTTTGAACGCGAGGGTCACGGGATAGGCAGCCTAGCATGAAATCTGCCATATGCGCCAGAGTACCAACGCGTAAGAATTCACTCCCCTCACTGGCCTGACTGTCCATTTCCTCCTCCTCCAACTCCTCTTCTTCTGCCCATACACGCTCAACAGTGTAGGACTCAACAATGGTCCCCTCTTGTGTCTCGCCAACATTCTCCTCCTCTTCCTCCTCATCCTCCTCCACCTCCACCTCCTCCGATATGCGCTGAGAAACAGACCTAAGGGTGCTTTGGCTATCAACAAGGGAATCTTCTTCCCCTGTCTCTTGTGAGGAGCGCAAAGCTTCCGACTTCATGCTGACCAGAGAGTTTTTCAACAGGCCAAGCAGCGGGATGGTGAGGCTGATGATGGCGGCATCGCCACTGACCATCTGTGTTGACTCCTCAAAGTTACTCAGCACCTGACAGATATCAGACATCCACGTCCACTCCTCATTGTAGACTTGAGGAAGCTGACTGACCTGACTACCAGTTCTGGTGGAAGTTGACATCTGGCAGTCTACAATCGCTCGGCGCTGCTGGTAAACTCTGGATAACATGGTCAGTGTTGAATTCCACCTCGTGGGCACGTCGCACAACAGTCGGTGAGCGGGCAGTTGGAGGCGGCGCTGCGCTGCCCTGAGAGTGGCAGCATCTGTGCTGGACTTCCTGAAATGCGCACAGATGCGGCGCACCTTCGTGAGCAAATCAGACAGATTGGGGTATGTCTTGAGGAAACGCTGAACTATCAGATTTAACACATGGGCCAGGCATGGCACATGTGTCAGTCTGCCGAGTTGCAGAGCCGCCACCAGGTTACGGCCGTTGTCACACACAACCATGCCTGGCTTCAGGTTCAGCGGTGCCAGCCACAGATCAGTCTGCGCCGTGATGCCCTGTAATAGTTCTTGGGCGGTGTGCCTTTTATCGCCTAGGCTCAGCAGTTTGAGCACCGCCTGCTGTCGCTTAGCGACGGCACTGCTGCTGTGCCTAGAGCTACCGACTGATGGCGCCATGCCCACGGATGGTCGTTCGGAGGAGGAGGTGGAGGAGGGGTGGGAGGAGGAGGAGGCATAGTAGGCCTCAAACACCTGGACCGAGGTAGGCCCCGCAATCCTCGGCGTCGGCAGTATATGACCAGCCGCAGGGTCACACTCGGTCCCAGCCTCCACCAAGTTAACCCAATGTGCCGTCAGAGATATATAGTGGCCCTGCCCGGCAGCACTCGTCCACGTGTCCGTGGTCAGGTGGACCTTGTCAGAAACGGCGTTGGTCAGGGCACGGATTATGTTGTCTGACACGTGCTGGTGCAGGGCTGGGACGGCACATCGGGAAAAGTAGTGGCGGCTGGGGACCGAATACCGAGGGGCGGCCGCCGCCATGAGGCTGCGAAAGGCCTCGGTCTCTACTAGCCTATAGGGCAGCATCTCCAGGCTTAGCAATCTGGAAATGTGCACATTAAGGGCTTGGGCGTGCGGGTGGGTTGCACTATATTTGCGTTTCCGCTCCAGCGTCTGGGGTATGGAGAGCTGAACGCTGGTGGATGCTGTGGAGGATCGTGGAGGTGACGATGGGGTTTTTGTGGCAGGGTCCTGGGCAGGGGGCTGACTATCAGCTGACACAGGGGAAGGAGCAGTGGTGTGCACGGCCGGAGGTGAACGCGCTTGTTGCCACTGAGTGGGGTGTTTAGCATTCATATGCCTGCGCATACTGGTGGTAGTTAAGCTAGTAGTGGTGGAACCCCTGCTGATCCTGGTTTGGCAAATGTGGCACACCACAGTCCGTCGGTCATCCGGTGTTTCCTTAAAGAACCTCCAGACTTCTGAAAATCTAGCCCTCGCCGCAGGAGCCCTCGCCACGGGAGCTTCACTAGTTGACACATTTGGCGCTGATGCACCAGCTCTGGCCCTGCCTCTCCGTCTGGCCCCACCACTGCCTCTTCCAACCTGTTCTGGTCGAGGACTCTCCTCCGTCTCAGAAGCACTGTGTTCACCCGGCCTCTCAACCCAGCTTGGGTCTGTCACCTCATCATCCTCCGATCCCTCAGTCTGCTCCCCCCTCGGACTTCCTGCCCTGACAACAACTTCCCCACTGTCTGACAACCGTGTCTCCTCATCGTCGGACACCTCTTTACACACTTCTTCCACTACGTCAACAAGGTCATCATCACCCACAGACTGCGACTGGTGGAAAACCTGGGCATCAGAAAATTGCTCATCAGCAACCGGACAAGTGGTTTGTGACTGTGGGAAGGGTCCAGAAAACAGTTCCTCAGAGTATGCCGGTTCAAATGGCAAATTTTGCTGGGAGGGGGCAGACTGGGGGGGAGGAGGCTGAGGTGCAGGAGCTGGAGGAGTGCCGATTTCGGTGACATGGGTGGACTGCGTGGAAGACTGACTGGTGGACAAATTGCTCGAAGCATTGTCGGCAATCCACGACATCACCTGTTCGCACTGTTCTGGCCTCAACAGTGCTCTACCACGAGTCCCAGTAACTTCAGACATGAACCTAGGGAGTGTAGCTCTGCGGCGTTCCCCTGCTCCCTCATAAGCAGGTGGTGTCTCACCCCGCCCAGGACCACGGCCTCTGACCCCTGCAGTAGTTGGACGCCCACGTCCCCGCCCTCGTCCTCTACCCCTAGCCCTCGGGTTAAACATTTTGAAAATGAAAGTTATAACTTTAATTTTTTTTTAACTTTTTTTTGTTGTTTTGTGGGTTTTTTTTTTTTTTGTGTTTTTTAGTTTTTAAAACCAAACGATGCTATCCTATTGCTATGGCTATTTTCTAGCCAAGTATTACAGCACACTACTATGCCAGATGAGATGACGCTGAGTTATGAAAAAAATAAACGTAAAATAAAAAAGGAAATGGCAGACTGTGCCTAGTTGAAATACAACCCCGGGCCCTAATACATTTTCCCACTTAGGTCTTTGCGATGGATATGTGCGTCACTAAAACACAGTGGTCGCAAGTCTGACTCCAAATTGCTCCCAATTTGATAGTAGATGCACTGCAGCAAGTACAGCCACCAGCAGATCAACCAGAAATCAAATATATATAACGCTACTGTAGGCGTAATTAAGACGTTTGTATTCTCCTATGGCTATTTTCTAGCCAAGTATTACAGCACACTACTATGCCAGATGAGATGACGCTGAGTTATGAAAAAAATAAACGTAAAATAAAAAAGGAAATGGCAGACTGTGCCTAGTTGAAATACAACCCCGGGCCCTAATAAATTTTCCCACTTCGGTCTTTGCGATGGATATGTGCGTCACTAAAACACAGTGGTCGCAAGTCTGACTCCAAATTGCTCCCAATTTGATAGTAGATGCACTGCGGCAAGTACAGCCACCAGCAGATCAACCAGAAATCAAATATATATAACGCTACTGTAGGCGTAATTAAGACGTTTGTATTCTCCTATGGCTATTTTCTAGCCAAGTATTACAGCACACTACTATGCCAGATGAGATGACGCTGAGTTATGAAAAAAATAAACGTAAAATAAAAAAGGAAATGGCAGACTGTGCCTAGTTGAAATACAACCCCGGGCCCTAATAAATTTTCCCACTTCGGTCTTTGCGATGGATATGTGCGTCACTAAAACACAGTGGTCGCAAGTCTGACTCCAAATTGCTCCCAATTTGATAGTAGATGCACTGCAGCAAGTACAGCCACCAGCAGATCAACCAGAAATCAAATATATATAACGCTACTGTAGGCGTAATTAAGACGTTTGTATTCTCCTATGGCTATTTTCTAGCCAAGTATTACAGCACACTACTATGCCAGATGAGATGACGCTGAGTTATGAAAAAAATAAACGTAAAATAAAAAAGGAAATGGCAGACTGTGCCTAGTTGAAATACAACCCCGGGCCCTAATAAATTTTCCCACTTCGGTCTTTGCGATGGATATGTGCGTCACTAAAACACAGTGGTCGCAAGTCTGACTCCAAATTGCTCCCAATTTGATAGTAGATGCACTGCGGCAAGTACAGCCACCAGCAGATCAACCAGAAATCAAATATATATAACGCTACTGTAGGCGTAATTAAGACGTTTGTATTCTCCTATGGCTATTTTCTAGCCAAGTATTACAGCACACTACTATGCCAGATGAGATGACGCTGAGTTATGAAAAAAATAAACGTAAAATAAAAAAGGAAATGGCAGACTGTGCCTAGTTGAAATACAACCCCGGGCCCTAATAAATTTTCCCACTTCGGTCTTTGCGATGGATATGTGCGTCACTAAAACACAGTGGTCACAAGTCTGACTCCAAATTGCTCCCAATTTGATAGTAGATGCACTGCAGCAAGTACAGCCACCAGCAGATCAACCAGAAATCAAATATATATAACGCTACTGTAGGCGTAATTAAGACGTTTGTATTCTCCTATGGCTATTTTCTAGCCAAGTATTACAGCACACTACTATGCCAGATGAGATGACGCTGAGTTATGAAAAAAATAAACGTAAAATAAAAAAGGAAATGGCAGACTGTGCCTAGTTGAAATACAACCCCGGGCCCTAATAAATTTTCCCACTTCGGTCTTTGCGATGGATATGTGCGTCACTAAAACACAGTGGTCGCAAGTCTGACTCCAAATTGCTCCCAATTTGATAGTAGATGCACTGCAGCAAGTACAGCCACCAGCAGATCAACCAGAAATCAAATATATATAACGCTACTGTAGGCGTAATTAAGACGTTTGTATTCTCCTATGGCTATTTTCTAGCCAAGTATTACAGCACACTACTATGCCAGATGAGATGACGCTGAGTTATGAAAAAAATAAACGTAAAATAAAAAGAAACTGGCAGACTGTGCCTAATTGAAATACAACCCCGGGCCCTAATAAAATTTCCCACTTCGGTCTTTGCGATGGATATGTGCGTCACTAAAACACAGTGGTCGCAAGTCTGACTCCAAATTGCTCCCAATTTGATAGTAGATGCACTGCAGCAAGTACAGACACCAGCAGATCAACCAGAAATCAAATATATATAACGCTACTGCAGGCGTAATTAAGACGTTTGTATTCTCCTATGGCTATTTTCTAGCCAAGTATTACAGCACACTACTATGCCAGATGAGATGACGCTGAGTTATGAAAAAAATAAACGTAAAATAAAAAGAAACTGGCAGACTGTGCCTAATTCTACTCAAACCCCTAATAAATTTTCCCACTTTGGTGTTTGAGGTGGATATGTGTGTCACTAAGAGCTAAACACAACGGTAGCAAGTCCCCCTGCTAATTCCTCACAATATGGTACTAGCTGCAAATAAAAAAAAAAAAAAATTATAACGTTATTGTAGCCCTAAGAAGGGCTGTTGGGTTCTTTAAGAATCACTCCTGCCTAACAGTAAGCTAATAGAACACCCTAACGCTTTCCCTGAGCAGCAGCAGCTCTCTCCCTAGCGGCATCCAGACAGAGAATGATCCGAGCAGCGCGGGCAGCGGCTAGTCTATCCCAGGGTCACCTGATCTGGCCAGCCAACCACTGCTATCTACGTGTAAGGGTACCACGTCATGCTGGGTGGAGTGCAGAGTCTCCTGGCTTGTGATTGGCTCTGTTTCTGGCCGCCAAAAAGCAAAACGGCGGGAGCTGCCATTTTCTCGAGCGGGCGAAATACTCGTCCGAGCAACGAGCAGTTACGAGTACGCTAATGCTCGATCGAGCATCAAGCTCGGACGAGTATGTTCGCTCATCTCTACCAATATGATCTTCTTTTGCGGAGTTTTGATTCGTCTGAGTTTTTGAAGGTCCAGTGATTGGACCCAGTTGAAAGGAGCACTATCACCGTCCTAGGGGTAAGCCAGGCATGTCCAACATAGAGTTTAAAACACCCAAAGACATATTAGGGGCTTTGATATTTTCTGGGGGAAGATTCATGGTGAACATTGCAGGCAAAGAAAAAACCTATAACCTTTGGCCAGTAAATTTGTAACTAATATAAATTAACTGTCTAGTGTGCCCCTATGGCACTTTATATATATTACCTGAGCTGTCTTCTGTTGTTCAATTTAATCCTGTTACAGACTGGGCTTGTATTTAACAAGAACTGGTGCAAGACTACCTGACTGACTAAGCTCTATTTCAGGGATGTGAGCGACTTTTGTGCCACAGAGGCCACAGAGGTTGTTTGGGCCAGTCTGTTACTTCTTGTACCTCCATGAACCCATGTGTTCAGGTGGTGTCTTGCATAAATGATAGTTAACTGACCTTACATACCTAGGGAGTGTGGAACATCACAGCCCCATAATCCAAAAAATATTTAGGCCAGAGCACCAGTAGTCCAACCCAATCATCACAGTGTTATGGGATATCCGATACAATGTTGCTTTATTTGAATGCTATACAAAAACTGTCAATTTGCTGTTGTAACTCTGACTTCAACGCATAATAGATTAAAACTATTGACAGAAAGTGTTGAAGGTGCTGATTACCTAATTGCTTTAACCTTTCCATTGTAGTCATCAAAATGACAGCTCTTGGCAGATACACAAACTACCTGTCTAAGAATAAATTACCAAATTATAAAAGGAATATTCTAGCAATATACTGATATTGGGCCATATGTATGATGAAATACTTTGCTATAAGTAGCATTCGTTCAACATATGAAGTTATTTCATATAGGTTGCATATTAAACAACAAATATATTGATGATGCTTCTAAAGATAAATACTTATGTACAATAAATAAGAAATTTGACGCAACTTGCTGCACTTTTAGGTCTGAAACATTTGATGGAATGCAACATTTAAAAATACTCAATGGGGAAACTGTATCATTAGGCAGGCTCCTCTGCTGCCCTTCAGGTGTATCATAAAGGCCTGGACTACTTGAAGCACCTGATCCACTGCAAAGGATTTGCAATTTTTTTTTTTTATAAATATCTATTTATATGAATTCCATGAAGTAATACAAACATTTTACACATGTAATACATGTATAGTAACCCACATACATATTCCAATAAGTAATACTACCATAAATAAATATAACACACATAATAAATTTCTTTTACATCTTGATATTAAACAATACTAGAAGACCACTTTCCTCATTATTATTTCAACCATTACCATCCCCATACCCACCACAGAAGCGCCAGTCAGGAAAAAAAGGATAAAGAAAAAAAAAAGAAAAAAATGGTATACATATATTATGAAAATGTGGGACATAACAAATTATATATTTTTGGTTGTTCTTTTAACCATATTCAGGGAGTCAGGTCAGTCATTTACAGAAAGTTCTACCAGACACCTATACGTCAATCAACCACCTATACAGTTAGGCCAAAAAATCGTTTATACCCCTACCTCAAATCCCTCAAATATTGGATGACTTTCTTCTTTGAAATCATCATCTGTAAGGGTGATGTTGAAGGCATACCTAAGCTGGACAAAATAAATCTGACGCCTAGAGCTTAAACCATATACCCAGCAAAACTTTTCAAATGAAATCAAACTACTGTCCCCAACTACCTGCTACCTCTGGGGTCTGTATGGGGCTATATATAGATGGGGGTGTTTGAAGTGTCAATATATAGATGGGGGCTATGTGGCTGTATATAGAATTCAGAGGGAAAATAAAGCAGGGTGCTGGGGGGTAGGATGCTGGGAGCAGCAGTCTGTCTTTCTGTTTATTTATCTATATATCTCTTATATATATATCTATCTGTATACCTACCTATCGCACATATATCTAGCAGCACTCCAATCCAGGTATTAGGTGAAATATGTTGTGAATTTTATTCCAAACAGTAAAGTTATGGCCGAGTAGCCTTTTGAAACGTTGCAGCTTTTTTCACCTGATATCTGGACTGGAGTGCAGCAATTTTTTCTACATAAATTACTGGAGGGTTTTGCTTGCACATATTACTTTTTGGAAACTAAAAAGTGCTATTATTCTGCAGGGCTGTTGCTGAATATGACAGTTATATATAACTAAAATATTGTATATACTCGAGTATAAGCCAACCCAAGTAGTTTTATTTTAGGGTTTCACTTTTAGTTTTGCCCAGGGCCCCACTTTGTCTAAAACCAGTCCTGACCGGGTGATACAACTTCTTTAAACTAACTTGCGATATATTTCCACAGCAAAAAAAATCCCTAATAATTGCTTCCAATGTCTTGAATACCCTTTTAGAGATGACAGTTTATAGGACAAACAGGTCCTGGGGCAGTTATCTTCACTACTCTGGCCAAAAATTGGGAGATTCATGTTTTTTCCACACACAGATTATATTGGACTTGTCTTACACCATGAGAGGAATAGCGTGGATCTGCTCCATAATTTGCAACTTTTGAAAAACTTATTTGTCATAAATCTGACTTGGACATCTGGATTTTCTTGAAGAAAATGTTGAAGAAAAATCCAAAATATGATACAAAACGGCCGATGCAATAGTTTGACAACTTTTATACATAGAAAACTTGCACAGCCAGAATGACACATCACCACTCCGCCCCCCCCCCCGCACACACCCATTGTGTAACTCAACCACATAAAAGGGAAAGCTGATGTTCCTTTTATGGAAGAAATTGCTTGTTTTGACAATTATTCAGTCATGAGTATGAGCCTTTAGGTGCCAAGCAGAAAATGACCAAATACAGTGAGCTGCAAGTACAGTTAACATGATTTTTTTCCTGCAGTAACTTCCTTATTCCCTTTTGAATTATTGGTCATTGGATACATTTCTTAGAGACTAAAAAGGTTTTATGAAAATGTTAAAAAAGAACCAAATTGCCGGAAGAGAAAGATATATGAAGAAAGACTTTAAATACATCTTCAATTTACTTGATTGCTAAAGGTCTCCGAGATCAGACACCTATTGCTTCTCAACAGGATAAGACATAAGTCTGATTAGCTGAAAAAATACCTTTGGAATTTATAAATAGCATTATTGTTTTGTAGAGAATCCCTATGCCAACACATTCACATATACATATTACACACATATTAGAATAGGATCAAAATCAGTTGTGTAATACACATAGGACTGTGTGTATCTAAACATATCTATATTTAAGGATGCTTTTTGTTTCTTATTATTACAGCAATTGACTTTCCCAGCAGGGGTGCTGTTGCCTAGAAACAATGCCACACGACGCTAAGGTGATGACCATAGATTAGATCAGAATCTACAAGCAACAGAAAAAGAGAGGGATCACTTTTTTATCTGTTTATTTATTGTCTATGATCTGGCCCATTTCCCATACGTGTGCTTAGCCGCTACTAATATATGAACTGTAGATTCTGCTAAGAACAGAATACAATATAAGGGTGTAAAAGATACAATATATACAAAATAGTGACCTAGCTTCGTGGGAAATTTTTTCTGGTGTAAATTATGTAAATGAATGAGATGTGCAAATCAATGCTTCAAGGGAGAAACCTATACCTTTTGCACATAGCATGGATGCAATTTACCTGCATTTTGGACAGACAAAACCTCTGTATGAAAATAAAGATATATGGAGTTACTGTGCAGTGGAAGGTAGGTTTCATGTACATAAGCCCTAGATCATATGATGCAAGGAAATCAAGCAGAAGTGAATATATTCAAGTTTTACAATTCTACATATAAGTTTCCTGCACTGGTTTTAGAATCGATTTTCTATTCAGTCATTATATTGCAAATAGCCCCCTCTCCTTTTGATACTATCTGTTTATAAAAACTTGACAAAATTATGATATGTCATTATTTATTTTTATGAGTTATATGTATTCCATGAAATTAAAGATGAAGGTTAAAGATTCTAGATTAAAGATTCTAATTATTTATTGGAGAAAGTCCAACATTGCATGCCGGAAGACAATACCTGAAGGCTAAGAGTGTCCCTTTACTGGGCTAATAACCATAACTTTTACATCTATGTCTAGGACAAGAAATCTTGGGACCTCATGTTACAGTATAATAATATTTATATCTAATTATAATAGTGAACTGAATCAATTTGAGGTTTAAGTCAAGAAATGTAGTAGGTAAAGTTTAGGGGGGATAAGTTTCAGTTTAGTTTTTAAAAACAGTAGAGTTTATCAGATGATAATGTGCTGATTGTGTTGGGTTCGGCTGACCATCTAATATGTATAGGACCTTTTGACTTTCCCCTATTCTCAAAATAAGGGATTGTCAAATTAGACTTTTACTGCCAATTCATTTTGATCCATTGACAGTTATCTCACGTTTTTGTTGGTATAAAAATCATGGCACAACCATCATAATCCATTGGGGTCTCACAAATCCAAGATCAGAGGTCAGTCAAGCTGCAAAAACATAAACAGTTTGCATGAAAGCAGGCACAGATTAAAAGCTCCGTCAAGTATACCGGAAATCAGTGTCCTCAATACTAAAAATAGCCCTGTCATTGAATTATACAGGAATCCATTGTATCTACAGTCTTTAATTTGTACTTATAAGAATACAACCCTATTATATTTCTTCTTACATGTAATGTAATTCATATATACAATATGTCAATGGAAAGTGATGACGGTCATCCATTTTGCTAAAACTCCTTTCGTGGCCATTAATGCTTCAGCTGGCAACGAAGAACTTACAGTAGGTTCAGCACTTTAATTAAGATCCATCCTAAATTGGAAGCTTGCCATGGATTCTGCATTTAGTGCATATACTGATACAGCAGATGACAGGCTTCAGGTTCTTTTTAATGGTGATCATCAGGTTGCTAATGGAGAACATCTGGTCTAAGAAAATTAATATTAGCTATTTGTTGCTGCTAAAAGCAATGTTTATTCCCCTAGAAGTCTTCACCTACCAAAAGTAAAATACAATTCTAATAACATTACATAAAGAGAGAGAATGGAAGATTATATCATTACTTAATCCATCAGTTCTAAATTGCTAGTTGTGTTCGATGAGCATCTATTGTAGCATAGGACCAGTATAATCATGTGGGAAATAATAGGTTTGCAAGAAGTTCCTTTTTTTGTATGGTTAATTCTGGGTTTTACTTAGCACAATCCTTATCTATGTAAAGTGTATCTATAACTATAAGCCTAATTGTAGAAAACAATAGTGAATATGATAATATTAGACTTTATAATATACTTTATTAGGGAAAATTGTAACTTTTTCCCTTCTATTCTTCTTACTTTTAGCAGTGTTTCTAAATCAGCTGTTCTTCATATACAATGACACCTGGTAGATCAGATAATGAGATAAAGTGTCTGATAACTAAACATTCTAGAGACAGCCACTAAATAGACTTTTAGAAATGATTCATCAAGTGGAATATTCAGGTTGTACAGATTAGAGAGGAATTTCACAAACAATGCTCACTACAGGAGAAGGAAGTAGCAGAAAACAAAATCAAAATAAGCTTTTTTTTTACTTCATAAAGTATAAAACAGCATGTACTATCATTGACTGCTTATTCATTACTGAAACATAAAAATCAAGGTACTTCAAAGGTTTAATTTTACCTAACTAATATACAAAATATGAAACACATGATAATCATAATACAACATGTGATGCAGTTCTAATATAGACCAACATAAAATACATCTGTATTGGATCAGTTGTAGTCAGGAAAAAGCTCTCTAAAACACCCTCTTTAAAAATTCCCTAGGACATTACTTCAGTACAATGGTGTCATAAGACCATTGCAGTCTGACTAGACCAGTCTTCTGTTGTGTCAGATTTATCACAGTGACTGATGTTGGATGATATATCTGACATATTAGTAGGTCCAGTTCAGTGTGCCACACATTAGACCATTGCAGTTATCTAGACCAGACTTCTGCTGCGTAAGATGTATCAATGTGTCTAATGATGGATGATACATCTGGCATATTTGTGGGTTTAGTTCAATTCATCACATTATTTAATTTCTTGGCGCACATACCATATGCTCCAAGCTCACGGCCCTTTGTCACAAGGCCATACCTCTTTCATAAGTCATAAAAGAACCTAAACACGGTGTAAAACCCGCAATTAATGTGGTGCAGGGGATTTTAAACAATTTTGGTAAAGACAACTTGATAAAAATCCCCCATATCACATCATACCAGAAAAAACAAATCAGGGGCAATGCATTGTGCTAGTTTAGTTTTCCGTTTATTTTGGGTGTTGCAATAACAATTACATCTCTGAGGGTGGCAGGTCAGGATATCTAAGTGAATATCGACATTTGAATTTCCTATTTTAACCATTCTATATCAGCAATAAAAGAAGCAAATGGAATTACCTGAGATTTTGCCTAGATTACTTATACAATCAGGTGGTTATATAGAAAAACATAGTCTAACTAAACCAATAACACACAAACACTTGTGCATTCATGTTCTTCAGTAAGAACATTGTTTTAACATCCAAAATAAAGTGAGGAAAAGTAACTGAACCAT
This sequence comes from Engystomops pustulosus, assembly GCF_040894005.1. Lineage (NCBI taxonomy): Eukaryota > Metazoa > Chordata > Amphibia > Anura > Leptodactylidae > Engystomops > Engystomops pustulosus. The sequence goes on from NC_092414.1 coordinate 122,290,188, forward strand.
TGAATGTAATAATCAATAGATTGAATTTGTAAAACCTTAAGGAATAACTCTGAATTATTCCTCCCACAAACTGTGTTTCAGCTCATCAATATCTCTCTTTCTAGTTGATGTGCTTGTGTGCTTTAGGTCATTGTCTTGGTACATCTACCATTGCTGCAGGCCAGATATACTAAGAGGTACCAGCCTGGTGTGGGGTCTTCACACCCACCTCCTGCTTCCCCTGTCATGCCCAAAATGTTGGCAATAGGACTTAATACATGATTTGTTAAACAGAAAATTGGAATACAAGACATTGTAAATTCCCACTTATGTTCTTTGGGTGATCAGAAGGCATCCAAACCATGAGACAGCAAAACAGCTCAACATCATGAACTTACTGTATGTGCACTACACAAAGTACATTCTCCTCCAAATACAGCATTTTACAAAGAGTAACACTTTTGCCTCATCTGACCATTAATTATTTTTTTCATATGCATTGTTAATCATTCAAATGGTTTTGAGATTGGCCAGAGTGCTTTACATTTGGACAGCAATGGCTTCCATCGTTACATCCCTTTGCATTCTGTGTTTATAGTAATGATCATAATCTCCAACGCTCACAAGACCTTCTGTTTTACAAACCATCCTCTCCTCACAACCGTCTCCAGGACTTCTCCCGTACATCCCTCATGCTCTCTATTCTCTATGTGTCAGACTGTCCCCTACCTTACAAAACTTCAATCATAACCTGCAAATTCATCTATTTAGAATCGACCTATATAATATGCAATAATCACACTGCTATGCTCCATCACGTACATCCTCCTGAATAGACTGTGAGCCCTAACAACATGGTCTTCCTTTCACTTGTTCCAGATCTCCGTAGCTTTTGTATTTTGTACATGTATTTATTCTCATCCTAATGTATGTGACTTACTGATTGTATAGCACCAGCGCTCTATAAATAAATAATAAAAAATAAAATAAATAATACATATCACTTTATAATATGGGGATTCATGGAATTATGGGGAGTTTTATGGGCATTGAGATAAAGGATTATGGGGGACATTGATCATAACTCTTTATGTTGTTTTTGCCATTCTTTGCACAACTTTTTGGCACAGTGTGTCTTTAAATGTGTCTCTAATTTTCGACTTTTTTGGGTGCAAGCAAAGCCCAGCGCTTAGTGGTTTTGATTGTCTGTGCCTTATCTGACATAGTGGTGTTCCGCAGATGTTTGCACTGCATCTATCATTATTTTGTGCCTAAAAAGTCGCAAAAAACCCCCCAATAAAACTCACTTGATCTGAGCAAGTGCACTTGAAAAAGAAAACACCCTTTTCATTACTGGAAACAAAGATCTAGGCTTCCAAAATGAAAAAAATAGTGTAACATTTCATCATCTTTCCATGAAAATGACCTCAAGTAACTACTTGGGGTACACATCTAAAATGTTATGAGGCTCTATTTCCATTAAAAAAAATTGCCTAATTTGAGCAAGAAAAAAAATCATTTGAGAATATTTTTTTTGTAAACATATATAACTTTAACATTTAACTTTTAGTCTCTGCACGAACAACTAAATGTAGTCTGGGCATTTTACATGCATTCACTTTTTTTGTGAAAAAAATGAAGCTAGGTTTGTTCTGTCACACTTGTTCTCAATCTAGTTTCCTTATTGGCCGCAGTTTTTAGGGGAATAATTTGTGACAATTTAGGCGCAAATGACTTGGATGCGAAAATGGATGAATTGGATGAGCTTTGAAACATTTGATGTAATATTATACACATTGCTGTTAAGGCTGTATGGAGAGGGCTTACAAGCTTAAATCTCTACACTGTATTATACAGCAGACAACTGCAGTTAACAGCCATGGCCAAACCCAACTACATCACCTTAACAGTGGTAGTGCCTGGTCTAAAGTATTTATTTTAGTATAAAGAATTCATAAAAATGTACAAATTGAAGTCACTCTCTTTTTCTTACGACTCCCCATATAGGTCATAAGGGCTTGACTTGTCATGTGTATACAAAGACAACAATGAAAGCAAGCCCTTTACAGTCTTCATATTCTTCATATATTATTCAAGTATATCCTAAATCCCTTCCTCATCCAATCCCTTCCCTTTATTGGTTGAACTTGATGGACATGTGTCTTTTTTTCAACTGTATAAACTATGATACTATAAAGTAATAGCTGATCTCTTACCTCAGTCAGATGTGGAGTTGGGTTAAATCCACATAGGTTGCATACCATATTCTTGCATTCTGTACATGTATTGTAGTTGGGAAGGTCTTTTGAAACAATATTAAGTTCTGTTTTACAGAGAGGACAAAGTGTTTTTGGCTCTTTGCTTTTTTCAATAATTTCTGGCTCTACCTTAGCAATTGGTTTAAATTCAGAAATTTCTTTCTTTGTTTCTTTCTCTGGATCTTTTTTCTCATCAATGTCTTTCCTTAACGGACTTGGTTTTTGCTCCTCTGATACTTTTGTAGGTACTGACTGTGTTTCTTTCATTATTGCAGGAAGCTTGGGTGAAGGTGGAGCAACAGGCTCTTTTGTTGATTTATGGTTATCACTTATTTTCTGTGCAGTTGTAGGTTGCTTGGATGCTGAGCCTTGTGTGCTTTGTGTTTGAGTACCTGGTTGGGCTGCAGTTGATATAAAACTTGAGGCTTGGCTAAAAATTGATGCACCAAAACCAAATAGCTTTCCAGTCACAGTTTCTTGTGGTGTTGTAGGCTGCAGTTTTGGGGTTTCAGCAGTACTTCCCAGATTTAAACTGAAACGTCTAGGCTGCTCTTGGGATTTAGGGGGCTGTGCTGTAGATTGTGCTGTTTGTGGGGTGCCAGGTTTAGGCAGAGGACTGGGTTTTGGAGATAAAGGGCCTGTAGGCTTGGAAGTTGTTTGTGGAATGACAGACTTGTGAGAAGGGCTAGGTTTGGGACTTCCTGGTCCACTGGGAGGTGGAGCTGCAGGTTTGTTAGCAGGATTTGGTTTTGGACTTCCAGGTCCAGAAGGTTGGGTAGTTTGTGGAGCTACTGGTTTATGAGCAGGACTAGGTTTTGGACTTCCTGGGCCAGAAGGCTGTGTGGTTTGTGGAACTACTGGTTTATGGGCAGGACTAGGTTTTGGACTTCCTGGCCCAGAAGGCTGTGTGGTTTGTGGAGCTACTGGTTTATGAGCAGGACTAAGTTTTGGACTTCCTGGGCCAAAAGGCTGTGCTGTTTGTGGAGCTACTGGTTTCTGAGCAGGAATAGGTTTTGGGCTTCCTGGCCCAGAAACCTGTGTTGTTTGTGGAGCTACAGGTTTGTGATAAGGGCCAGCTTTGGGACTTCCTGGCCCAGAAGGCTGTGCTGTTTGTGGAGCTGTAGGTTTATGATAAGGGCCAGATTTTGGGCTTCCGGGTCCAGAAGGCTGTGTTGATTGTAGAGCTACAGGTTTATGAGAAGGACTAGATTTTGGACTTCCTGGTCCAGAAGGCTGTGTTGTTTGTGAAGCCAAAGGTTTATGAGAAGGGCTAGATTTTGGACTCCCTGGCCCAGAAGGCTGTGAAGCTTGTGGAGCTATGGGTTTTTGTAAAGGACTAGGTTTGGGGCCTGCTGGCAGAGGTGCCACTTTTGCATCTTGCTGGTTGGTTGGCAAAATCATTTTGGAACTTTTTATTGAGTCTTGTTTTATCTGTGTTTGTATTTCTTGAACAATATTTTTCTTTTCACTAGGTAATGCAGATTGTTTCAAATCCTTAACTTGATGGGATTCTAGTGATCTATCAAGTTGTTTATCTTTATTAGTAGCTAATTGTTCAAACACTGTCTTTGTTGATTCTGTTATTTTACTTTGTACTGTAATAGGGGGAACAGAATCCTTTTTAGTTTGAGGAGATACAGTTTGAATTGGTTCAGCTGGCACTGCTGGTTGGGTTTTATTTGATAATGTAGGTTTAATTGTTTTACTTTCTGACGTGGACGATGAGTCTGGGGCAGCTATCTGGTTGGTTTTAAAAAGTGATGTCATGGGGCCTTGTTTCATTACTTTATCTGGCACTGAACTAGGTTCTTTCTTTGGAGAAGAAACCGATACCCCTGTTGAGGGTCCAGATGATTTTGGCTTGGCTGGCTGAGGCATAGGTGAAGGAGGTCCTGCCATATCCATACCAAGTGCTCTCTGCATCTGACAGTTCAAACAAAGCCATTCACTTACCTGTTAAAAAACAAACAATATAAAAATCTATTATCTTTTTCGTTATTTAAATTAATTTACTGGAATTAATAAATGTAAAATATAAAGAACATGTTTTGTACAGCAATAGATTTGACAGTGCTCAAAGTATTAGGTAGCAGTCCAAATACATTGTTGAACCATACCTTTGTGTGTGTGTGTGTGTGTGTGTGTGTGTATGTGCGTTAGTAGCAGCAGGACTGGGAAATGTGGATTTATATCCACCACTTGCAATGGGGATATTTCCTTAAACTGCTGTACTTTTTGCTATTTGTATTTAGCTGCTCCAGAGCCCCCACTACTACTGACACAGTTTTTACTCAGTGTATATAGCTTAGACAGAACCAAGTCAAGTAATGGCATCTCATATCAAAAAAACAGATAGTGTATTGTAACCTGCTGACACATTTCTTCAAAATATAATAATTAAATAGATTAGCCCTTTCTTCATCTCCCTACACCATGACCCCCAGGTTATTCTTCAGAGCGCCCACACTCTTTGTTTTTAGTTTCTCATCATTTCTATACTTGAAAATTAATTTGGGATTATTTTTACTCTGCTTGGCAATATTTCTCTAAGTCTCTATTTTTGCTGCCTTTACCTATTTGGCTCCAGGACCATGTAATTGTCTTTTGTTGTTGACAAAAGAACCTGCTACCTTTGATGGACCTGCAGGTTTCTGCCCCCCAGTCAATATCTGGGTAATTGAAGTCCCCCATGATAAGTACTTCACCTTGCTTTGAAGCCGCATCCATTTCACTTATCAGCATTTCCTCTGCTGCCTCCATTATATTTGGAGCCTTATAACAAACCTCTAGTAATATTTTATTATTCTTTTTCCCTCCCCTTATCACCACCCATAGGGACTTCACATTTTCATTTGCGTTACTGATGTCATCTCGCAAGACAGGCATGAGGCAAGAATTCACATATAAACAAACCCCTCCCCCTTTTTTATTTATATGATCCTTTCTAAAAAGACTATAACCATCTATAGTAACAGCCCAGTCATAGCTAGTGTCCAGCCATGTCTCGCTGATACCCACTATATCATATTTCCGCTCCAACATTAAGAGTTCCAGTTTCTCCATTTTGTTTATGAGGCTTCTGGCATTTGTGTACATACACTTTTTATGGTTTTCCCTATCCCTATTCCTTTGAACGTATCCTAGCCCTCCTTCGTCACCCATAACTATTCCCAGTTCCCTATCTACACTGTCTATTTGCCCTGTTCGAGTAGTTCCCGTTCCCCAAGTCCTTTACTTTCTTTCAGAAAATGTCAAAATGACATATAATGTGATATTTGAATTATGCAGAACATACAATCATATAAACTTATAAAATGTTATTAAACTTTATAAAAAATTCAGATAATATTGACAAAGAAAAAATATAAAGCCCAAATCTTAAATTCTGGTATCAGTCATTTTGCCAGTTCTGCATGCAACATGTATTTGATTTTTGCAAGGATCTCCGAAGCCTTTCAGAACCACTGACATTATCTCAGACTGAAAATGGATTTACTGTACAATGTCTTCATCTTCTTTATTTATCGCATAAGGAATCAAGAACTTGCAAAAAATTAAATTGATACTTATGATGATAAGTGCTTGAATCTTGTGATTGCATAGAATATTCATCTTATATTTACATATTTGTAAATATTTCCTAACATTTCCTTACCATTTCAGATTTCATAGATATGCACATATAATCAGCACATTGATTCAATTGCATAAAAAAAATGTTACGTAAAATGTATATGTTGGATTACTAAAGTAGCTCCAGCTGGAGAATCCTCAGATCTTCCTGCAGAAAATTGGCTTTTGTGCCCTACTTTTTGTTACAACTTGTAAAATTAAACCGTATGTGCTCTGGGGGCGTCACCAGAGCCTCTGCTAGCTCCTGCAGCACTGGCAAACACCTGCTCCTGGGAAAACTGATTACACCCCCGACCTCCAGTTCTTGCTTCCTCCTGTAGCCTGTGTTGCTTTCAATTCACGAACTGTGCTCTAGCTCTCCTGCTGCTTCAGGGATTCTTTATGCAGGCGCAATGCATAAAAGGATAAATATATGTACATGATTGCATCTTCAACAGAGGAGAAAGGGAACTACAGTGCAGGCTCAGGCTTTTGAAAGTAGCTGGCCTGTGAAGTAACCTTCAGAAGGAAGCGAGAATGCGGTAGTGGTGGAGGGGTCTGTAATCAGGTAATTGCCAGCACTGACGGAGCCTAGAAGGGCTCAGGTGATCCATCCATCAGAGCACTTAAAGGCTTGCATAAGTCATTTTTTAACACATAAGAGAGCGCAAAATTTTCTGATGTGCGTGTTCATGTGTGTGTATAACAGTGCAGAATGTGTTCATGTGAATGAATGTACAGTATGTAGCAGAACTGAGTGCATGGATATAGCAGGGCTGTGTGTGCTCATGTGGCACCAACGGAGAAAATGTAATTGGTGCATTTTTTTTTTTTTTGGATAGCTAAATCTAGGGTGCATCTTATAGTAAAGTGTGTCTTATAGTCCGAAAAATACAGTGGGGGGGGGATTATTAATTGTGTTGCAACCTCGAATGTCGGCATCTGAGATCCGACTACGGAAAGCATAGCCCGATGCATTAAAGTAGCGCACGGCTGTAAGTAATTGATGTGCAAACGGAACTAATCAGTCAAGCAAGATGAAATGTGTGCCAAAATCGTACATGGGCTGCACCTGGTTTTCTTTTTCTTTTGATTTCAGACCATTTTTTTCCTGGTCTGTTCTGCGCCAAAAAAAGCCGACAAACTCCACATAAATGTAGCGGTTGATGTGGGAAATATAGGCTACACCCACTTGTGCCAAAAAAAGACGGCCGAGTCGGGATAGTCAGTATCATTTGTTCTTTCTGGAGCAAGTGCATTGTAAATGATCCGCAACACTTTTGCGTAAAAAAAAACATGAGTTCCCAACACTTTTTCGGCGCATATATGCGATAATACATCTGCCCCAGTATGTTACTTTTTAAAGTATGCTATCCAATGTTAAGTGTAAAAATAATGTGTCATATTAACCTAATACTATAAACGAAAATGTTTGCTAAATTATACAATATATATATATAATGAAATTTTACTGCTTTTTACAACTATCCTGTGGTTTTTCTCGGAGAAAAGGAATGATTAAAAACACCATGTGCATCAGTGGCAAAGGATGTAACATAATCTTAACAGTATTTGAAAATACAGATTATCTTGTCTGTTTAAACAAAGAGCCGAATGTACTTCCTGCACTGGCATTACCCAGCGCACAGCAAGCCTGGTCACATGGCACATTATAGTAGTGAATTACAGTTGCCAGGAGACAAAACAAAGGTGCAGATGGCTCACTGTAGTTGACCTCCTTAGCTATGCAGATAAATGTTTTATTTACTCCGCTGTTTAAAAAAAAAACAAAATCCCTTTTTAATCTCTAAAAACAAATGATCAATATTGCTTGAATGTTAAAATAGAATAAATAGGATGAAGGAAGCAATGATACTAGATATTTAATCTGCTTACGTCGTTAGATGACATGCATTATAATGTTTGTAAGCATACTTGTATCTGATCCAGGGTCACATATAAAATAAACATAAAGCATTGTTGGTGCCCTGCATGAAAATATAGTGTACTCATCCTGAAAAATCTGTGACCTGGATGCAGAGAAAGCTTCATTTTTATATATTTGATCACATGGTCCAGAGCACCTTCTCTTGCCCCATTCCCCCACCCCCTTGTCAAACTGGATAACATAGAGTGAACCAGACCTCGAATTCATGACAACAGTGCACTTAAATTATGATTTCTCTCCACTTAGGTATAAGACTTTATTTTTCAAGAAAAGTGTACATCAAAGTCAAGGTTTTATATTTAATTTAAACGTGACCCATATTTATTGCTTGCGTAATGAAAAGTTATACAATTTTCCAATATTTTTTCTATATCAATTCCTCACGATTTTCTACATCCCTACTCATTGTTTACTTTCTGTGGACAGAAATCTGACCGTGGTCACTGTGAAAAATTGACACATTAAAAGTATAGGAAAATTGTATAAACTTTCCATTACACAAACAATAACATGAACTTGCTGAAACTGAACAACCCCTTTAAAAAAAGCTTTTGTTCTTTCACCTTGTAGTGAATTTCGTGGATGAAATTCCATTCCTTCTTAATAGATTTGAACTAAGGGAAAATGTAACAATGGTATGGTAAATCATTGTTGACTGTCCTGCTCTGGTGGTTTTTAAGTTTTTCTGTCAGTCAATGGCATTGAATGAATTTTTGATAACACTTGAAAAACATTGGTTTTGAGTTGAGAAGCAACAAAACCGCATATTTGGCTTTTTCCATTGTGGTGTTCACATTATGGGATAAATAAATGTAGATTTTTCTAGGTTGTACATTTTTGTTGTGATTAATAAAATAAATATAGATTTTTTTCTTTCTTTTGTAAAATGAGATGAGTAGGTGATTTAGAGTTTTTTGTTTTAATGTATTATTGGTAGCTTTACTTTACTTTTACAAACTCGACCGAAGCCCAGAGCTAGATTTCTTTAAGATAATATGGATGGATTTAAAACAGCAGTGTATGACAAATAAATTTGCACTTTATAACAGTAAATAAAGACTCAGATAGCTCTGACAAACTGGGAAATGTTAGTTATTAAAGCCACATAGTGAAATTATGTATCGGTGAATTCTGTATTATTGAATATTACTATTGTCTATATTATATTATATATTTATTTTACTTAGTATAATGGTATATTCATATAATGATGTTTAAAAATGTATCCTATGTGTCCAACATAAAAAATGGAATGTGCCAATATAACTATGTGTAGAAGATGCTAAATAAAGCAGGGGTGCATAGAGGTAAAGAAGGGATTCATTGATCAATTTGGTTTAGTACAATACTGTATTATTTTAGTTTTTTGCTTAATTTTCATATGAAATAATAAACAAAACATTATTGTGAACCTAGCCTAAAACAGAAAGGATACACGATTACACACATGACACCCAGGCATCTCAATTATTTATGACACGAAGTGTTTGCCAAAATAATCAACACATCAGACAGTACAGAATGTAGAGATAAAACTGAGCAGAGACACATATAAATATATGAAAAAGTGCACAGTTCTACATAGTTTCATCTGGATAATCTTATCTCTGATGGTCTAATTAAACTTTATAATAGCTGAAAGGACAAGCCCTTTATACGCCGTTCTAAACAATCCAACTTTCTACCGCTCTCCACGGCATCTCAGTTACACTGTTTCCAATTACAACAGCAATGTGAAATTGAACTGTATCTAGTCAGATGGATAGATAGTTTTACATTACCACTGAAAGGAACTATTCTGTCCACTGTACCTTGGATAACCTATAACTTCTTAAATATGAGCATTTAGCAGTGTTTTGTAGACATTAAATATACATTTTGATTTCCGTTCTTTAGTTGTGCTATGTACTCATGGTAATGCTAGAATAAAATGAATCCATTTATTGCTTTACCAGTATTTGTATTTATTTTTTACACCAGCACATCTGTCTTTCTATCTATTTCTTGTATATAGACTACAAATAGAGATTGAGGTTTCTTATTCATGCTATGTTTGACAGTGATGTTATCCTCTAATGTGTCACTGCTTTCATTGGAGCCATCTTATACACCTAATGTGATGAAAAACATCACACACAATACTTTAAACAATGGCGCAAAAGAAACAGGCTCAAGTCTTCTATTTAATAATCTGTATATGCTAATCTTTAATGGTTTGGTAAAGAGCAGTTTATGATTCATAGTCCAGTAAATGTCTTTTGTGCTCAAAATATAGAATATACATTTTCCACAAGGATAAAAAATGCCAAATTTAACTAGCGATCTTTAGGAGTAACAGTTGATCACATGCACTTACATGTATTTAGAAATTAAACTTAATTTTAAGAAGGTGGCACCGCTAATACATACTACACAAGTAAGTTTTAATCTCGAGTAGCACTGTGGTATCATACTTATCAGTCTCTATTATAGAGCACCTATCTAGTATCTCTTGTTTATAGTTCCCTGTACCCGCAATTACATACCATAAAGGTGGGTTACTGTGGTACTGTACCTATCAGTCTCTATTATAGAGCACCTATCTAGTATCTCTTGTTTATAGTTCCCTGTCCTCGCTTTCACATACCATAAAGGTGGGTTACTGTGGTACTGTACCTATCAGTCTCTATTATAGAGCACCTATCTAGTATCTCTTGTTTGTAGTTCCCTGTCCCCGCAATCACATACCATAAAGGTGGGTTACTGTGGTACTGTACCTATCAGTCTCTATTATAGAGCACCTATCTAGTATCTCTTGTTTATAGTTCCCTGTCCCCGCAATTACATACCATAAAGGTGGGTTACTGTGGTACTGTACCTATCAGTCTCTATTATAGAGCACCTATCTAGTATCTCTTGTTTATAGTTCCCTGTCCCCGTAATTACATACCATAAAGGTGGGTTACTGTGGTACTGTACCTATCAGTCTCTATTATAGAGCACCTATCTAGAATCTCTTGTTTATAGTTCCCTGTCCCCGCAATTACATACCATAAAGGTGGGTTACTGTGGTACTGTACCTATCAGTCTCTATTATAGAGCACCTATCTAGTATCTCTTGTTTATAGTTCCCTGTCCCCGCAATTACATACCATAAAGGTGGGTTACTGTGGTACTGTACCTATCAGTCTCTATTATAGAGCACCTATCTAGTATCTCTTGTTTATAGTTCCCTGTCCCCGTAATTACATACCATAAAGGTGGGTTACTGTGGTACTGTACCTATCAGTCTCTATTATAGAGCACCTATCTAGTATCTCTTGTTTATAGTTCCCTGCCCTCGCTATCACATACCTTAAAGGTGGGTTACTGTGGTACTGTACCTATCAGTCTCTATTATAGAGCACCTATCTAGTATCTCTTGTTTATAGTTCCCTGTCCTCGCTTTCACATACCATAAAGGTGGGTTACTGTGGTACTGTACCTATCAGTCTCTATTATAGAGCACCTATCTAGTATCTCTTGTTTATAGTTCCCTGTCCTCGCTATCACATACCATAAAGGTGGGTTACTGTGGTACTGTACCCATCAGTCTCTATTATAGAGCACCTATCTAGTATCTCTTGTTTATAGTTCCCTGTCCCCGCAATCACAAACCATAAAGGTGGGTTACTGTGGTACTGTACCTATCAGTCTCTATTATAGAGCACCTATCTAGTATCTCTTGTTTGTAGTTCCCTGTCCCCGCAATCACATACCATAAAGGTGGGTTACTGTGGTACTGTACCTATCAGTCTCTATTATAGGGCACCTCTCTAGTATCTCTTGTTTATAGTTCCCTGTCCTCGCTATCACATACCATAAAGGTGGGTTACTGTGGTACTGTACCTATCAGTCTCTATTATAGAGCACCTATCTAGTATCTCTTGTTTATAGTTCCCTGTCCTCGCTATCACATACCATAAAGGTGGGTTACTGTGGTACTGTACCCATCAGTCTCTATTATAGAGCACCTATCTAGTATCTCTTGTTTATAGTTCCCTGTCCTCACTTTCACATACCATAAAGGTGGGTTACTGTGGTACTGTACCTATCAGTCTCTATTATAGAGCACCTATCTAGTATCTCTTGTTTGTAGTTCCCTGTCCCCGCAATCACATACCATAAAGGTGGGTTACTGTGGTACTGTACCTATCAGTCTCTATTATAGGGCACCTCTCTAGTATCTCTTTTTTATAGTTCCCTGTCCTCGCTATCACATACCATAAAGGTGGGTTACTGTGGTACTGTACCTATCAGTCTCTATTATAGAGCACCTATCTAGTATCTCTTGTTTATAGTTCCCTGTCCTCGCTATCACATACCATAAAGGTGGGTTACTGTGGTACTGTACCTATCAGTCTCTATTATAGAGCACCTATCTAGTATCTCTTGTTTATAGTTCCCTGCCCTCGCTTTCACATACCATAAAGGTGGGTTTCAATCTTGAGTAGCACTGTGGTATTGTACCTATCAGTCTCTATTATAGAGTACCTCTGTAGTAGTTCTTGTTTATAGTTCCCTGTCTCAAGGCACCACTATTGGGTGTAGTAGAGAACAGTCTCACCACTTTAATAAATTATATCAGTGGATATTGGGCAAAGCTGTTGTTAATGCATATAGCAAGGCAGTAATGCCTTTACAAATAATAATTTAAAAAAAAGCCACCTAGACATTTTTCACCCGCTGAGGGCAGTTCAGGGGTATTTGTGGTGCAAGGGAACACTAAGTTTAGTCATAGGTTTTATTTAAACATATGGATTTGTTTAGTGGATAAGCTGCCGCATGTTTGTACATGTTTGCTTTAAGCCTATTAGTATGCAATAAGAGACACAATCAGGTTGAAACAATGCTGTCTACAGTTGAGAGTCTGTTCCATCCTGCATCATGTCATAAGGCCTTTTGTAGGTCATGCTTGATGGCAAGGGAGCTGCCTTCCAAGGTAGCTAAAAGAGGTGTAGTTTTTCCTTATCCCATCCTGGAAAACTTTGCATATTTTCCCAGAATCCCCCTAGTGGATAATCCATGGCTATAAGACTCCACAGGCCTACATGGTGGCCTTATTTGGCAGTCTCCATAAGGAGAACTCTTACTTCCCTTCGTTGCTTGAGATATTCTAAAATAAGAGGAGTAAGATGACAAGATTTTTTGAAAATCTTGTTTTCTTTTATTGTCAGTCTTTTTTTTTCTTCCATAACCATCATACCAACCAGGTCCCCTGCCATTAAATTTGTATATTCTTACTATCAAATAAACTGATCGATCCCAATCTGCCAGAATTCACTGCAAATATTTACCTTGGCCCACCTTAATACTGCACAGTCAGTGTGAAGAGTATCAGAGTGACCCCAGAGCCGCAATTGTAAGGTAGGGTCTGAAAGTCTCAGGCTTTCCTCTTGTTGATGGGTTACTTTCAAAGTGATTCACATCAATGTATATTTAACATATAGATTACATCCAAATGTATTCAATATTTATATTGGATGTGAAAATGGATTGACTGCAGGAAAATAGGGTGAGGAATAGAGATAAGCAGACCCGAACTTGCAATGTTTTGGTCTATGGGGATCAGTTTGGTCTTTGGTGACCATTTTTGGTTCAGGTCTGGAATTCAAGCTTAACCTCCACCAGTGACACTGGTGCTGCCACCAATCATAAGTTTTAAGTGTTCAAATTCCATCAGCTAAGCCATATGTTCAAAATCCCACCGGTTACCCAATAAATGTAGTGTATGGGTATTCTTTTAAGTTATTTAGTCACTATTGGCAAAAGCTAAGCAGTTTTTAAGCTTGTTTTATTGCTATTTCTGTGCATGTTGCCTTGGCCTTTTCCTCATTTTGCTTCCATGGTCACCCATGAAACACATTGGTCCACAATTGCTAAAAACAGTGCAAACTGCACTAGGTGCAGTTTTCCTGTGCAGTGTTCAGGGGGCGCCAGATTCATTTTATCGTGGCTACGTTCTTCATGAATCTGGCACCCTCTGCACTGCTCCTACAGAATGCATCAACTTTTTCTGGTACACTTTTAACATAGGACATAAAAAATAGTGCAGCAGCAACACAAAAAGGTCGAGTGTGACACATTTTTGGTGCAGGCACTTCTTAAATACCTGTGCTAGCAGTTTGCACATTATAGAATGTGTCAAATCCGCCAGAAAATCAGCGCAAGCCCCTTAGTAAACTTGGACCATTAACTATATTTTAGATTTGCACAATGCATAACATAGAAAAAGCAGATACCATATATTAGGTTTTTTTTATACATGATTAGAAAACAAAACACTTACCTCAGTTATATGTGGATTAGGATTGAATCCACACAAGCTGCATACAGTAACTTTACACTGGGTACATGTATTATAATTAGGCTTTTTATTTGCATCCAATAGTAGTTCTGTTGTTTTACACAGAGGACACATTTTCTTTGTAGCAGCTTCTGATACTTTCTGTGAAGTATCTTGTTGGGCTTTAATAAATTCTGTCCTCTGTTCCTTTAAGGGTTGTGGTTGTGAAGCAGACACAGATTTCCCAGGCACCTGTACAGGTTGTTTAGTGCCACCAGGTTGTGTCATTTCTGGCTTCTGTGTTACTTGTCTTGTACTTGTTGTGGGGTGAGCCAACTTCTCTGTTGTAGGTCCTTGTATTTTTGAAGGACCTGATGACTGTAGCTGTTGGTTCATTGGTTTTGGTTGCTGCTGAGGAGCTTTAGCAGTAACAGCTTGTTGTTGTTGTGGCATTTTAGAACTAGGTTGTTCTTTGAAAGCTTGTTTGGCAGTAGGTAAGGGTTGTATAGATTGTTTTTCTTGCTCAGATATTTTTGAAGGTACAGAAGGTTTTGATGGACCTGGCTGTGGAAAACTCTGTTTTTCCATAGGTGTTGGTATTGGTTTAGCAGATATATCTTGTCTCATTGGTGCCTTTTTAGATTCTTGTCCTTGGAGTAATGAGGTAGTATGTTTTGGCTCTTGAACTAGGGGTTTTGTGGAGCTTACAGATTCAGGCAATGGAACTTTGGGCATATGGGTATGTGGAAGTGGTGATGTTGTGGCATTTAATGGTTGTGTTGAGGTCCTCGCAGGGCTTTGTTGTAAGGAAGTTGGCTTAACCTCAGACTGCTGTTGTGTAGGCTTGGTAAGTGGTTGTTGCGTTGGTATGGTGGCCTTAGCAAGTCCCTGTTGCTGTTGAAATGGTGGAGTAGGTATTATTTCTTTAGGATCTTCCTTATTTTCTCGATCTTTTTCCTTTTGTTTCTTGATTAGGTCTTCATTAGGATCACTTTTTGCATCAAATGGGTTAAATTTGTTGACCACAGAGGAGACCATATTCATTGGATTACTTTCAGCAAGGAAACCACTCATCATACCAGTTTTTTGCTCTTCAGGTTTAGATTTAGGTTCTCTTAAGCTCATAGCTGAGGGACTTCTGCCAGGTGGCTTTGTTTCAGTTTTGAAAGCATCTACTGTTCGACTTTTGCTTAGACCAGTTGGCCCTGGATCAGGGGGTTTACTTGGATGTCTTGGAGATAGAGAAGTATCATTGTTTGGATTTCTGCTGTAAGACAAAAAGGATAGATAAGAATTTGATTGTCATTTTCAAAATGTTTTAAACAGAGCTATGACCTTAACTTCTACAGAATTTGCATATGCATGATGATTAGAGATGAGGGAGCACTAAAATGCTCGAGTGCTTGTTACTCGGGTCGAACTTTTCCCCATGCTCAAGTGCGAAGTATTGAATAACGAACCCCATTGAAGTCAATGGGAGACTTGAGCATTTTTCACTGAAAGAACACATTGAAAGAACACTAAAGAAGAACACATTGCAGATGTTTGCAGATGTTTTCACTGAAAGAACACATTGAAAGAACACAGTGACGAACACATTGCAGATGTTCCATACATCTGCTAACTTATCTGAAGACACGTGTGCCAAACGGTGTTCTTCACAATAGTATGTGAAGAACAATATGTGTGAAGAACACTTTGCAGATGTTTCCATACATCTGCAATGTGTTCTTCACACATATTGTTCTTCACATACTATTGTGAAGAACACCGCTTGGCACGCATGTCTTCGAATAAGTTAGCAGATGTACGGAACATCTGCAATGTGTTCTTCACTATGTTCTTTCAATGTGTTCTTTCAGTGAAAACATCTGCAAACATCTGCAATGTGTTCTTCACTGTGTTCTTTCAATGTGTTCTTCACTTAAATCATCCTGTGTTCACTGTTTTCATTGTATTCTTCACTATTCTTCACTGTGTTTGGTTAGTTAAATGCTTGATATCGAGCCGGCGAGATACTCGTCTGAGCAACAAGCTGTTTCGAGCACGCTAATACTCGAACGAGCGTCAAGCTCGGACGAGTATACTCGCTCATCTCTAATGATGATGCATTTTGATTATGTATTTTACTGAAATACATGCATACAATACATATACAGTGGGGGACATTTATCATTAAGCCGGCATTTTGCAGCTATTTGGTCAATTTAATAAATCTGTCAGCAGTGTTCTACACCTATCCAGTGGTTTTAGAGACTTTTGTTTTGAAAAGTCACATAAAAGTTGCAACTTCAAATATGCTAAAGGGCACTGGGGTGGTTTTGCAACTTTTTAAAAAAGTTTTAATAGATCATGCATTCTTAGATGGATCAATACATTCACAATATGCTATAATACAAATGGATTATTGCTATATATTTTTGCAATCAAAGAAAAAAGTTTTAAAATTTAAAAGAATTCTAACATTTCAAATCACCACTCTTTCTATAGAATGTACATAACGAAAGAAAATCGGTAACATCTTAGGTACCTCTGATCTCTCAAAATGAATTATTTTATTCCAAAAAGTTTTTTTAAGCATTAAATCGTAATGAAACTGTACCAATTTCCCCACTATTGAATTTTCTTCCAGCATAGCATATTAAATGGTGCCACTAGAAAGAACAAGTTGCTTTACCCTTGGTATGTCTCCATTAATGGAAAAATTAAAAAAGAATTATGTTTTTTGAAGGTAAAAAATAGAAACACAAAAATAGAAATGACAGCTATGTTTTGAAGGTTAATATACTGCTTCCCTATTACACACTGCACAGTGTAAAACGGATGGGGACAGGGCAGGCATAGGAACCTCTTAGAGGCTGTCAGATACTATAGGATCGTCACACGCTGATGATGTCACCGGTAGCAACGAGCCTCAGCAAAATGGCGACACTGCAGAGTGGACAGACTTTTCATAGTTCTATCGAAAACTTTCATTTAGATACCTCAGGCACTATATAATAAACTATCACACCTCCTGAGCAGGAATCAATTGTACAGATGCATTGTGGATGTGATGCCTCCTGAGCTTGGAACTTGTTCTTAGTGACCAATTCATTAGGTAAATCAGTGGATATGGACAGTGTTTATGCAACTGGGACAAAACCTTTGATGTTCAAACAATAAACTAGCAATATTTAATATGCACATGTGACTACCTCTTTTTATCTCTAATTTCTCTTGTCATTGACTTGTAGCAGTCTACAAAGCATTCATTTGAAGTACAAAACAAATGTAACTATTACTTCTTTTGCATGTATAATTTGCACATGTTACATAATTTGCTTTGGGTCTTTTAAATGGTGAAGTGAAAACAATTCACAAAAGTTTCAGAAGTCACTACTCAAACTATATAGTTTATGGATTTTAATAATTCATTATTAATTATCTCGTCAACAATTTCATCATTATCATCACATGATAGGGGGATTAACTACATTTTATCATTACAATGTCCCCCCCTCAATAATGATTTTTTATTTGTTTTGGCAGCATTTGGCGAACCTTTTAGAGACAGAGTGCCCAACCTACAACCAAAACCCACTTTTATGTTGCAAAGTGCAACATGACAATTTGAGCAGTAACCTATTGATCTCTGCTCTATCACAAGTTTCAATTGTATTGCCATCCTGAGGACACCAACACATTCAAAAGACGATGTAGAAATTTGGATTATAGCCTCCTTCCAGGGTCCCCTGAAGAGGAAGAATCAGGGGATCCAGAGCAGGAGCTCCAACGATAAGACATCTCTGTCCACAAGGTCTTGCTTCCTCATGTAGTCCTGGCAGCCAAGGAGGTTTCACTTTAAAATAGCACTGTGCATAGCATGTCGATGGATGTCTTGGACCGCAGGAGAAAGCCTTGAGTCACGTCCAGCAAATTCTGTGCTGGGGTGAAGGCCTGGGTGCCCACAGAAAGGGCTCTGAGCGCCACCTCTGGCACCTGCGCCACATTTCAGGTGAGAAAGGTTACTTGCCTAAAAGTCAAAAAATAAAGATGGCCACTTGCAGCATTATCTTTTCTGAAAGAATAACAGTCAAGAGCAACAGAAATTATTTAAATTTAATTGTTGAATTCCATCAAGCTTGTGTTCTCTACAATCCAAAGAAATTATTGCTGCCACTACCCTTCCCTTTACCTCCCATGTGTACCCTTCTCTACACAGAGCAATTATTGTTACAGTTCGTGAAGCCCCTTTAGCAGTATTGTTACTGTAAAACTAAACTAAAACAAGTCACAAATGGATTAGGAAGCCACTCTGGGGCAGATTTATCAGACTGTCTGAAAGTCAGAATATTCTTAGAAGATTCTTAGTACAGCTCAGCTTTCATTTTACCAGTGCTCATGAATATTTTAAAAGGGAGCTGTGATTGGTCATCACGGGCAACTAAGAACATTCTGACTTTTAGGCAGCTTGATAAATCTGCCCCTCTATCTTCAGAAGTTCTGATTATCCCCTTCTACATATAACCATTACTTTATGCTACAGGGCGATTTTTCTGAGTTCACTTTTGGCACCATTTGTCTTTCCTGCTTAGGATAAATCTATTGTTTAGACTGGAGAACCTAATTTCTAATGATTATTTGATTAGATGTGTCTCCTCTTTCTATATAACATTGTAACATCTACAGGATAGCTATTAGTTCTTGTTTATAACATACTCATGACATGAGCAAATAACAAATCATTTCTGTTCGGACTAACTGAGGTATTCACCCCATGTGTTGTTGCACTAATGGAATATTACTAACTAAATTTGCAATATATAGTTATCTAACAAGAACACCGATGAATTCAATTAATCTTGAAACATTCAACTCATTGCTGGTATTTCTAGAAAGACTTAATTTGCTTTGCCTCATCATCAAATACACGCAATAGCAATTTCTTTATCAGCAAGCAGCACATGTCCAGCCAAGTAAAAGTCGGAATGATTTGCATTAAATAATCATTTAATCCAGCCTTTCTACTCCAAACTAATAAAAAGCAAATTGTTTACGACCAACACTTAAGGTTTACTTCTCATTATAAATCAGGTATAACTGTAAATGCTTATTCTTTACCAAGAACACACAATATGTCATGATGTGTCATTTATACTAATGTTAACTAAAAAGGGGTTGACTTGTCATGTGCTGACCTTGTGAACAACATCTTCACCAGTCTTGAAGTGAGCAGCCAACTGGTGCTAGCATTTATACTTATGCAACAATTATATTATTAGTATTAGGCTTTATAATACGCTATAAGAACAATCCATTCTTTAACTGTTCCATGGCTGTTTAATATGTGTATGCTTGTGTATGCCCCTATTGTAGATCCACAATACGGACCTGATAAACTACACTGTAAGGTTCCTTTGACATATGCGTTTATGTTGGTCGTAAGCTAGCTGTACGAACAGAAGCTAGCACACGGCCACCACAGCAGTACATTGTAGACGGGCAGGGTATGTTAGCACAATGTGGGTCACTGTACCGTGCCGCAGCCAGAAAAAAAAGATAGAGCATGCTCTATAGTCTATATGTACTCGCGGCTGCATAGCTCCCTATGGAAAGGGTAGGGCCGAGGCGCACACTCCAACTGTTAGCCAGGGCAGATACCTGTGAACAAGGGATTCAATAAGGCCATATGTTACAAATAACACATTTTACCTCCATAGCATTTCATTCTGATAACAAACAACACCATTAAATTTACCTTTATATATTACCGATTACAGTAACACAAAGAAGCTAAGATTCCTTTTCTTATTGCTACAATCTATCAACACTGACACTTCTTGTTTTACACAGAAAACCCAAATCAATTTATCTTTTTATGCCTTTAGCTATATACGTATGATTCTATTGATTCAGAAAGTAAATGCAATGATGCTAAGACCCACCTCGAGATCAGACTGCAAACAAGCAGTACTTTATAGTGTAGATATATATTTTAAATAAAAATGAGCATATCTGATAGCCCACCACTTTGGTTTTGAGGATGCCTAGGTCTCCATCAAACTCTATTTCCTGGTGTTACAACAAACAGTATATGTTGTTAAGTGCCAACTCGAAGGCCACATAGCTCCCCTGTCATCCAGTGATTGGCTGAACTGGACTTGCATGAAAAACGATGCATGGACTCTCAGTCTGCCAGCCTGCACAGCACAGTTCTTACAGTCTGAACGCAGCTGTTTGCTGGCAGACAGGGAGTCCTTGAATCATATTTCTGTATTATGCATGGATTCCCATACTGTGCAATATAAGCAGTCTGTGGGATTGAACCATCGTACAGGTCAGTTTCCACAGCCTATGTGACATCAATTAAGACAGGAGGGGCAAGCCTCTTTCCTATCCTGTGATGTCTTACAGGTCATCTGATTACAGTCACTCAGAATAATGAAAAGCTTTATTGTAAACTGGACACTGTCTTGGATACCCGGTTGATAGTTGTTTGTTGGCCTAAATCCTCATGACAGGTTACCTTTCAAATCAAGTAGCTTAAGAATTGTACTATGAACTAAAACTACCACTCATAGTAAATTCTCAAATTTCAACCCCCTAGTGAAGTTTATATACACTGACCTTATTTGTCTGTAACTTGAAGATTTACTCACCTCACCATGTGTTGTTTGCCAGCAGGATGTCTCTGTGTGAGCTCATCCTGGAATGAAAGGGTGGGGACTGGAGGCAGAGAGCAGCTTAAAGCAGCATCAGACAGGAGAACAGTATGTCTACCCGACCCTAAGGTCTGAAGATTCAGAGTTGGGTCCAGGGGCAACTGAAATTGTGTACACCAGGACTGATAGAGATACGTTGGAATTATATATTTGAAATGCTGTATTTTTGTTAATAATATTGAAATAGAGAATGTGTTATTTTGTTATCCTGAGTATATTAAAGAATCTTGTCTTCCTGGGAATACCCCTTTAAGAAGAAGACATGAGGGGATCTAACAGGGAACCCTGAGAGAGAAAATCTGCTTTTACAAAAGGTAAGGATATGTTTGAAACACGTGTGACCTTCTGTTATGAAGTAATATAGTAACATATGTAATTTTAATTGAAGCATAATAAAGTGACATAAGGATTGTAGAGAAAATGTTTATATTATCTTTTATTGAGGTAAAACTTCTTATATCTCATGAGATGATATCCCAATCTACTGGTGTCTACTATTCTATCCCATATCATGGATTATTTTCTCTTACATTAACATACAAGTATTATTTTTTTGTAGCTTTAGTTGTTATTTTATGGCACGTTTTATGGTGACTAGGATCTGCCTCAATGCTCAAATAATTACTCTGGGAGGACATCTTCATGCTGTTCTTGCTGAATCCATTTTCATTTCCTCCATGTGAAAATTGCTTATGCTCTAATGTATTACAATTAAATGCTGCAGCAATTTCCAGACTGTAAATACTATGATGGATATTATCAACAGTGTCACATATATATATTGAACCCAACTGTAGATTAAGACATAGACCACACAACATATCCTACAATTATCTATTGCTGCTGTGTGAATGTTTCGTAAAGGGGTATTTCCATGAAGACTAAATTCTTAAATATAACAAAATAACATATTCTCTAATTCAATGTTATTAACATAAATACTGCATTACACAGATATAATTCCAACCTGTCTTTATCAGTCCTGGTGTTTACATTTTGGTTGTCCCTAGATATGACCATGGTTGGGCAGATTCATCTGGCATGAATAACTTTTCTTGTACTGCAGGGGGAGGGGGAGGAGACAGAGAGCCCAACAGACAGAGGCACTTCCCATCAAGCAGCAGAGGAGACAGCAGCAGCTCCAGATAAGTTCTTGATCCAAGGGGAGGGGTGTTTAGCAGTGTTGACTGTGTGTTTTATAAGTGAGATAGTAGATGTTGACTGTGTGTTTTATAGGTGAGGTAGTAGAGCGTGTCATTGTGCCCTCATGACTTTGATCTGTCTCTTCTCTCTTTTTCTATGTGTCAGATACTAGTACAATGTTTAGAAGCTTAATGAAAGTGTAGATAAACCTGTACCCTGATAATCCAAGCGCATTGTCACCACACAGCATCTCATAGCACAGACCGATCATAAGGTGTTTGCTCAGCTAGTGCCCACCCACACTCATAAACTGAACATCACTGAGTGATAGGACCAAAAACAGCAATAAAACTGGGTAAAATTGTTAAGTAAAGAGGTTTAAATTGATCGTTATTGTGTAAATATCACTAGAGGATTTAAATTTAAAATCTTTAATGGGCAAACTCCTTTAAGTTTTTTTACCCACCAAAAGAGTGTAGCGTAAAACCACTAATTTCTCCACCACAAATATGTTATTATTTAGTATTATGGTATTATATTATATTATTTTAGTATTATATATAGAAATAACCGGATCAAGGAAAGTATATGTCTTCCCCCTACAAATTTCCTAACTGTTGTTCTTGGAAATTGTGGTTCCTGCTTGTCTATCATTTTGGCTTGTCTGACCGTGTTATTCTCCTGCTTCATTTATGCGTATGGTACATAGCAACCCATTATTTAGTGTCAGGAGGGGGAAGCTTTAGGAGAGGTCTAATATATATATATATCCTAGATTCATTTTCTATGTGTCCATGTAGTCTTTGATACCTTCTATGAAACAAATCTTATGTTTATGTCCCATTTTGACATGTGCCCAAATCATGCTGCACTTAATTTAGGACTGTACCTGGGTCCATGACTCCAGGATTTTCATAGTCATAGAGTTGCTATACATACTGTATAATTTTTGGTTCCTTATAAAACAGAGCATCTTTGCAATTCATTACAGTTGTTGTAGATGCTCAGAAACCATAGCTTGCTGATGTAAAGGCAAGGAAAACCACAGGGAAGTGGAATTTCCTTTGCAGCCTAGCAACCTAGTGATGCCAATAATATGTTCACTTTTAGATTCTGAATCCACCAGTGGGACTTTGAGACTTTGTGGATTCCTCTCAAAGGACAGAACCCCTACTGAGCATTTAGGCACATACAGAAGTATCAGACGTCACCTCCCAGCTGTCACCTGCTAGGATTGCTGGCACAGAGCCAGCCGGGAACTATCAGGTAGCACTGTTTTGACAGTAAAATCAATGTGTTTCCATTACAGTTTACTACATCTGTAATGGGCATTTAGTTCTTGCTATATTACATGTGTCTTTCTAGATAATTTAAACCAATCTTTTTTGTTAGAATTTGATGTGCCATGTCAATATATGAACCTATGCTATAGAAGGAACTTACCACAACTAAAATAATAGGCCAATCCCCTTAATATAGCATGCACAAAAAATACAGGCCAGTACCTCAGAGTATAAAGTATGGGTAATGTTCCATCACAGTGCGGAGTATGAATGAACAATGGCTAAAATGACAAGTTCAGGTTTACATATCTTAACATAAAATTAATGATTCTACTGATAATTGTAGCCTAGGGCAAAAGTACATTAAATTACCAACATCGAGAGGTCCGTTTGTAACTAAGGGTTCTTAAGTAGGGGACCACCTGTACTTCATTACTACATTAAAAAGGTGCAATGGATATATGTTCTGTAGGTGCGTTTCGATCTATAGAAAAATTTTAGCAGTCCTTTGTTCAACCAAGGGCTTGTAATAAATTTTCTATACTCCTAAACACGCAAGTCTCACCTAAACAACATATACCCATTCATCTTTTTAATGTAGTAATAAAGGATTGGATTTTAAATGTATGGAGCACTGGACAACTTTTTCCTGAATTCAGTCTTCCATTACCGACGCGGTAACGAGGAACCACACAAGGATTTCTTTTCCTCTCTCCCTCTCCTGTGCATACTACACGATTGACTTCACGCTTCTATACAGCTCTAGGTGAGTTGGCATAATCTTTTTTATATTTTGTTTCAGTTCAGAAGAGGTGACAGGTCCACTTAAAAGCAGGGGAGGGCGATTCCCCAGTGTTAGTGCCTTATAGGGATGTTACAAAGGTAAATCCAATCCATTGAGTTACTTTTACTTGGTATTACACTATTTCAATATAAACCTACTGCCAGTTTTTGGTGATATCCAATAACATTGCCAACCTTGAGAAACAATGATGTGACCAAGAAAATCTTTATATAAGCTGCTTCATGGTCAAACACAACTCACATCTGAATCCCAGGGGCGTAACTAGGAGAGGAACTAGGTGTTGTTTGTGGGGGTCTCCCCTTATTTTTTAGATCTTGTATATTGGTATAATTGTTGGCTCTTTGCTCCTAAACAACTTTTCTATGATACTGTTAGCCCATGTTTTGTGATTAACAACTGCATTTTGTTGTCTATGCAATGTACTGCTATATCTGATGTACTTAGGCCCTTTTCACACTTGCGTTTTTGAAGCGGGTGTTATGCGCGTGCTTTTGACGTGCAGATCTTGCATTGCACTCTGACCCATTGTAATCAATGGTTTTTTTCAGACTTGCTTTCTTTTTCATGCACACACGTGCAATTTTTTTTAACGCACGTTTAAATCTCATCATTCTCTACTTTTGCAAGTCACGCACATGAAAAACGCACCATACAAGCCTATGGAGACGCATCAAAAACACATTGCACTCTGAGACACATGCAAGTCTAATGCAGGTACAATTTGTTTTTCACGCATCAATTGCCATAGGAAAGATAGACCTCAGTCTTTAGTCTTTTTCAAGCACGTTTTCTGCACATGAAAAACACATTGAATTTGCAAAAAAAACAACGTGCATGAAAAACTGAGACACTGATCAAACTCTTTCACCAATTCAATTTCGTCCTTTTTTGGTCTTAGGAAAATTCCCACCAAACTAACAAACAACAACAACTAACAAACTTATACAACTTATAAATTAAGAATTTTACAACTATTATAATAAAAAATCTTTATATTTTTTATTTCATAATCTTTTCAAAACCTTACATAAATTACATAATAACATATAATAAAAATGGTCCCAAATAATCGGGGGATCAGGCAGCCAAAAAAAACAGTAAAGTGCTGGGGTTTTTTTGCCTTTATCTATGGATCTCTATGCTTTACCATGAGCCGCTAGCACAAGGTATGAATACCTTAGTTATTTGGCTGCCGTCACACCCGCGCCCCAACGCGCATTTCACCTGTTGCTGTATGTATTGGATCCTTGAGCTATAACTATGTGAAAATGAATACTGTATGGTAGATGAGTCTTTTCATGGACTATGGCCAGAACCTTTTTAATTGCATATATGTGTTTTAATGTGTTTTTTGTGTGGCTATGAACTAATAAAAGGGATTTTAGTTTATTGGGTGTGCAGAAGGCTATTGTTTCCTTGTTCTTGTTGTTTATGTGTCTAAATTAGAGGACTACCTTACATCCCTGCTGTGTGCTCACTTTCTTATGTTTGTCAGTACCTGCTGACCATGTGGAGAAAGTACACGTCAGGGATTAGAAATGAGAGATTGCTAGTCATGTCATTCTGCTGTTCCCTCCCTCTCTCCTGAAATTTTCTTATCTAAGCTGCCTATTCATACTGTGTAATGTGAATATGTGCACTGTTATATACATATTATGCTGGACAATGTGCAGTATAATATGTATAGAATGGTGTGTCTTTAGTGTGTCAGGTCTGATGCCGGGGCCCCCTGACACTGTGGGCCCCATAGCAACTGCTATGGCTGCTACAGCTGTAGTTATGCCCCTGCTGAATCCTAATGGAAGGTAGTGGCATGTATAAAAACAACCTAACTGAGGAATATAGACAAAAAAACATTTTCCTCCTGGATCTGTTGTCATCTACACAGGAAAAGCACAGATGTCAGGATTGGGAAACCAGCAGTCATCAAATGTAGAATGAACAATGGGATCCAGCTTCCAAGTATAATCCATTTTATTAGAAAAAATTAAAAACTAGGATGTCACTAAATGAAAAAGTCACATTTAGTTTGTAGCCTCAGGCTATGACTAAGAACCCTCCGATTGGAAAAGGGTCAGACATTTTCATTTCATGACTTCCTAGTTTTTAATTTTTTTTCCAATAAAATGGATTTTTAATCTACAACTCTTTCCACTATACTCGAAAGCTGGATCCCATTGTTCATTCTACATTTGATGACTGAATAATGACTGCTTTGTGAAGACAGATTATTCCCAGGTCCTTGAAGACAGTCCTTTGTGAAAGACACCATCCTTTAGACAATAAATATTGACTTCAGTGTTGAATAGTTGACTTTCCAGAAACTATTACAATACGCTCCACTTCAAAGGGGAAAGTCACTTCAAATAAGATATTTCCATTGCTCTACCAATGTCAATATCTTACTAAATAAAATTTATTCGACGTAAGGCTTGGAAATATTTTCCAGTGTTATTATTGCTAGAATATTTGTAAATGTAATAAAAATTGCTACAGCTTCTGAATGAGGACATAATTCCTGTAGAGAAATGTTTCTGTCAAACCAAAGGATTGGACAGGATAAAGCTAAGCTAGGTTAAGTGGAGTGGCCTGAAACTACAGAAATGTAAAGCAGTTAATACTTACATTACAATCATTTTAACACATTGTATGCAGCCATTAAAACCATATGCTATACTTTGAGTCTTAACTTATAATGCCAAATACAATTGCATTGATCTTGCATTTTGTTAAATGGACTGATCGCCATTGATGTTCTTTCCCTAGTGCAGTGTTTGCATTGTTTCACATTAACTGTAATTTCAGGTCCGGATCTGTTCTTAGCTGTTTTGCATCTTTTGCTTCATATTGAATCTTTAATTTTGCCAGATTTCTCTCAAGTTATCAGTTTCCACCAGCTATTTTTACAGAAGATGGTTGAGAAATAAGGCAAAAAATGGGTGAAAAACAAAATGATAAAACTCAACTCCAGACAGAGGAAAAAAATTATGTGTAAGAGGTTGATTGTTGGGGGAAAATGTTGCAGAATCGCTGCAGAATATCTTCTGCATTGATTCTGACCATGATGCAAACCGTGACAGCTTTAGGTAACAATTTGCTTCCTTTGGTAGGGCAAATTTTTACCTTGCATTCTGCAATTAATTCAGCATGAGATACAGTATTATTCTAAGCAACTAAAAAGAGTAAGGCTGTGAGTAAGGCTCATCAGCATAATTTTAAAAGTTGATTTTAGAAGGACAGAGGCAATGGATAACAAATATAAGAATATAACTGCAGTGCCTGGATCTATGAGTAAGTATCCCTGGTTTATCCATGCTAGATTTTGATCTAAGATTTTCTTTAAGTGGGGCTATGCTAGGTAGTACAATTTGTTCTGATGCAAACAAGCCCTCATACATTTCTGGAATATGGGAAGAGGAGATAAAAAAAGGAAATGAAAAATGCTGTGTTATATTGACAGAGACAAAGTGAAAAATGATCTACTTTATACAGAAGATCCACAATATAGGATTACAGTAGATCTCAATTACCATGTCGCTTTATCTAGGAGCTAGGATCTCATGTGTAAGCAGCAGTGGATTATACTATATAGGCCATTTAGGCAGCAACAAGGGTTCAAGGCTCCCCACCAAGTTTGATACTTCCCTGAAGAGATAATAGTAAGGAACCTCTAGCCTTGAAATTCTTATACATGTTTGCTGGCTTCCAAAACATGTGTACAAAAAGCCCTAACTGGACCTCTGAAGTTCCTCCAAAGGTCCTCAACCAGCAGAACTGAGCAGACGAAACACCATCTCCTTTCCCTAAAAGTATGGTTCTAACACCGAATTTAGGCAGTAAATGGCAAACCATTAACAAAAAAAAAGTCCAATGAGGTATGAACATCTGGAGGTACCACTCATTACCCAAAGTAAAAGGCAGCAACCCAAACCAATTTCAGCTCTTGCTTGCAAGATATATGTCTAATAGCTAAATAACTACTTATCATTAGGTCTGATGTAATCATAAGAAATAACACCTGGCATGCCATGCAATGCCTTATATATTTCATCAACACACGGCACTACATGCTACAGATCTATATGAATAGGGCAAAAGGTTCCACATGAATCCTTTCAGTGTATTTGACCTTGATAATGTATTCTGAAGGTGATATATTTGTAACATTTCCTAGTTTACTGAGATTTTACATTGGTAAGATTGAAGCTAATAACATTTTTGTAATGGTAGAAGACAAAGACAGGCAGCCTTAATGCTGAGCTCCCCAATCTGTCACCTAGCTACATGTTGGGTCCACACTAAATGGTTGCCAATAACTGGGCGGCGTTCCCTTCCTCTGCAAAGCATGAAAACATGACAAGACCAACAAAACAAAAACACAATAAGGATAGTGGACAAACCGGGTCAGCAACAGAGTGGGAAAACTAAGACAGAATCATATTCAAAAAGAGAAGATAAAAACAGCCCAAGATCAGATACAAGAATGATAATAAAAACACGGACAGCGCAATGTGAACCAGCTTGGCAGAAGTAAGCGCCCTGGTGCAGGTGGAAAGAGCAAGTAATCACAGGAACAAAGAGTTAACTCTTTCAAGACAATTGCAGAGTGCAAAGTAAAGGGTGTGGCAGATCTCAGACCAGTCAGCCACTAGAGCCCAGTTCAAACTGCCTAATCAAACAAAATCGATATGTCCTAAACCTACGAGGAGAATTTCATTGTGTAGTTCTTATTTAGGGAAAAATATTGAAAAAGGGCAGACATGTTTGATTAGTAGCAGGAGCGGCTCTAACAAATGTAATATGCCACAAAGATGAGGATCGTAGGTATAGGTTCTTCTTTTTTTTCTTTTAAGAGCAGCAACAGCTTCTATTTAAAATATAAATAAGCCGCACATCACCTTTAAGGACTGTTTGTACTTTAAGAAAATATTTTTTTGTTCATCTATTCCTAGAGTAACCTCCACCCTTCACAATTCATAACTTTTTTTGTGCATATATAAATATGAAGGCTTGCTTTTTAAAAAATGTGAATTTTTTTGTGTCATATTTAGGGTAAGATAATCTAATGATTAAAATGTTTTAAAGGAGTTGTCCAATTTCAGCACATTCCAAGAAATAATTGATATTGTGTAATGAAAAGTTACACATTTTTCCTAATACAGGCAGTCCCCGGGTTACATACAAGATAGGGTCTGTAGGTTTGTACTTAAGTTGAATTTGTATGTAAGTCGGAACTATATATTTTATCATTGTAATCCCAGCCCGAACTTTTTTGGTCTTTGTGACAATTGGATTTTAAAAATTTTGGGTTGTCATAAGAATCAGGATTAACAATAAATCTTCATTACAGACACCTGTGATAACTGTTACAGCTGATTATTGTAGCCTAGGACAAAAGTACAATCAATTACTAATATCCAGCGGTCCGTTTGTAACTAGGGGTCGTATGTAAGTCGAGTGTTCTTAAGTAGGGGACTGCCTGTATACTTTCTGTATCAATTCCTCACTGTTTCTTGTCTGCTTGCTTTCATGCAACAGGATGCTTCATCGTTTATTTCCTGTAGATTAACACTGGTCCATGGTCATTTGATGTCACAAAGTTGAATGGCTCATAACAATGCACAGGTCCGCATTTATCAAAAACAGTGCAGTCTGCACTATGCACAGTTTGCCTCTGGACTGTGCAGGATGCGCCGGCTTCATGAATTGTTGTGAACATTCTTCATTAAACTGGTGCCCCCTGCACTGCTCTGGAAGTGGGTACCATTTTTTGGTGAACTTTGTTCATGCTGCAGAATAGTGCCACAGACAGAATCGTGGTGCACGTTGGACAGAATTGTTGCATACGGTCTGACTAAGCACTAAGGACACTTGCGTTACAGATCACGTCAGAACAGGGGTGCGATCAGGGTTTTTAATTTTAATGCGTTTTCATGCGGAGGTAACGTGCGTGAAAAGGACTCAGGACTGAGCTCTATCTTTTCTATGGCAATTGATGCGTGAAAAACGCATTGCACTTGCATTGGACTTGCATGTGTCTCAGAGTGTGATGCGTTTTTGATGCGTCTCCATAGACTTGTATGGTGCGTTTTTCATGCATGTGACTTGCAAAAGCAGAGCATGCTGAGATGTAAACATGCATTAAAAAAATGCGTGTGTGTGCGTGAAAAAAAATGCAAGTCTGAAAAAGCCCATTGATTACAATGGGCCAAAGTGCAATGCAAGTTCTGCACGTCAAAATCACGTGCAGAAAACGCGTGTGAAAAACGCAAGTGTGGAATGGGCCTAACATCACTCTTTTGGTACACATTGTCTGTCGGACACAGTGCAGCCATGACACAAAACTGGCGCAGGCACTTTATACAGTAAATACATGTGCAAGCAGTTTGAATTTTCTTTCTAGTGCAAAGTCAGAAAAAAACTGGGGCAAACACTGTAATAAATGTGGTCCAAAGTGTAATCAAAGTTGTGTGATGCTAACAAGCCATACACAGTAAACATAGAAGCTTCTAATAGCATGAGAGCAAGTAGAGATGTAGGAAACCATGAGGAATTAATACAGAAAGTATATATTGAAAATGTAATAACTTTTGATTACACAAACAATATCAATTAACTATTGTAATGTGCTTAAAGAAGACAGCCCCTTTAATTCTTTCTTGGGAAGATGTAATAAAAATGCTATTTTTTTATTTCAATTAACCGGTATTAGTATTTTTTAGCTTTTTATGTTTAGTGCAATAACTTTTTTTGTTTTTCCATCACATATTCATTATTAGAGCTCCTTTTGTGTCATTAGATTAGATACAATAATGTAAATTTTGGTATTTTATTTATTATTTTTAAGCCTTTCACTATACAGGTAGCCTTTCAACCGTACAAACATTGTAATAATCTTTTTGTGTATACAGTATGTGTAATTAAATAAGGGGACAGGTGATGTTTATGGAGTATTTTAATTAAGTATTTTAGAAAACTTTATTCAATTTTTTTTAATGTTGCCTCTACATAGGACTTAAACGTGATCACTTACAATATCATTAGTCTTTACTCTCACAGAATGCGAGAGGCAGACTTGAGAGGGACAGCTGGATATATACTATACACAGCCTGCTGTGTAAGGCTTCATGAGAATTTTTTGTCTCAGCATGTACACAAACACTCGAAAAATAAACAATGTATGAAGGGATCATAGGGACAGGTCAATAATTTTATTTAAAGAAATGGGTTTAACTTAGTGCTCGGCTAAGGTATGGGGATGTTATCAAACATCGTTTCAAGAAAACTCATAAAAATGTCCCCTAATTATGACAAACAAACTTATCCTAAAAGCTTAACTAGTCAAGGTGATTTCCGCTATCAACATTTTTCAATCTTAATTGTGTTTCTGTCCTTAACCTGACATGTCCTTTATAAATTGATAATTCTGTGGGTACACACATCTTTTTAGTTAAGGTGCAAAAACTGGTAGTCTCAAGGTAGAACAGGCAAGTCAGGGTTAATTGTTTAATGCTTGGGGTAACATACATCCTGTGTGACAAGAATGTATTGTGTGAATGCTTGAGCACCTGCCCATGCAAAATACATTTGTGTCAGGGTGATTAATAGTGTGCATGTAAGTATGGAGATAATTGGCTTGCTTGTTTTTTTATTTATATTTTGTGTTTTTTTACTTTTAATATTTATTATTTTATTTATTTACATTTTACTATGTGTATTAAAGGTATAGCATAGAAATAAAACAATCCCTACTCACTTCATGGTTGCCCTCACTTCTTTTTCCCTATGGATCAATAGTAATGATGTACTGAAACACAGGTTTCATCACTGCTGCCAATCACAGATTATAGCAAATCATAATTTTATTCAGTGACTGCAGTAATATCAATGTGTAGACGTGTTATCAATGGAACAACGAGTACAGATCTGGAGGACTTTAAAGTTTGGTGTGAACCTACTGTGCCACTGGTTTGACACAACTTTGTCCATTAGTTATCTAGTTCCATGAGGATGTATAATTCTTGGCAGAAGACTATCTGAACCTTGGTGTAGACTACATTTCTCATCAAGTAGTCCGGGTGCTGGTAGCAGCTGATTAGGACATTGCACTGAAGGCACTTAATACTGAAAGTGGTCCCAAAGATCCAGAAACATACTAAAACAAGTAACAAGTGTGAAAGCAAATTAATTGCTAATTAAAATAAACACATTTTAACACAATTATTGGCTTGGCTTTTGTCAGTAGTATGGCCTTACCTAAGTATAGAAATCCGAGGTCAGTTTGAATACCATCTTACAACCTGGACTCAGTTTGGAAACTTTCGGTAAGCTTTAACTGTTTGCTATAAGACTAATATCACAATATGTGAACTAAAATGTTTAACCCATGATTTCCAAGTAGCAAGACATCACGTAACACTTGTAGAAGGAAGGAGGCCATAAAGTGCCTAGATATATAATTAAGTGTTGTGGTTTATCATGCTTGATTTTGATGGTAGATCTCCTTAATCCCTTACCAACATGTGACTTAATAGTACACCACACATCAGGTGTGGGTGCATGGAGAGGGCTCACGGGCTGAGCCCTTTCCGTAGCTGATAAGTTTTTGCTACATATTGCAGCAAAGGCTTTCCAGTAATACCCGCCGATCGCCACCGGCAAAGCTGCCAGAGGCTTCAAAAAAAGGCGGCTGTCATCTTAGCGGAGATCGTCGCTCCCCGTGATGTCATCGGGGAGCGGCAATTAGTCGCCATGACAGGCACGGGTCTTGTTGATTAGCACATTGTAATGCAGTCTCGTTTTAACCCATGAATGAGGAGGAAAATCCCCACTGTAGTATGGCAGTATATGGTAGGATCAATCAGGCAACCTAGGGTTAAAGTACGCTAGGGAGTCTGTAAAATAGTAAAAATAAAAATAAGTAAAATAAGAAATATTATAATAGAAAACCCAAAATATTCTAATCACCTCCTTTTCCCTAGAACTGATATAAATATAAATAAATAATATAAACTGATATAATATAAATATAAATAAATATAATAATGGTTTCACTGTGTTTAACCCCGTAATGGAAAATAGCGCCCAAAGTCAAAAATGGCACTTTTTTGCCATTTTGAAAAATATAAAAAAAATACAATAAAAAGTGATCAAAAGGTTGTACAGTCATTAAAATGGTAGCATTGAAAACGTCATCAAAAGTCCCAAAAAATGGCACCACCCACAGCTCCGTACACCAAAGTATGAAAAAGTTATTAGCACCAGAATATGGCAAAATAAAAATAAAAATTGTACAGGAAGTATACATGTATGAAAACATAATAAAACCTATACAAATTTGGTTTCACCGTAATCGTACTGACCCAAAGAATAAAGTTGATCCGTAAAATCCAAGCCCACAAGAAAACAAAAATGCAAATGCATTTTTTCACCAATTTCACTATTTGGAATTTTTTTCTCGCTTCCCAGTACACGACATGGAATATTAAATTTCGGAAGGGGTTAAAATGGCCAGCTCACAAACTGCTGCTGCTCACAAAGCACAACAAAGAGCTCAGAGAATACCAACTTCAGCAGCAAGCAGTGTTATTTATTATGTGGACAATAACTTTACCAATCTTGGGTTTTAGTGCAATCATCAGGATCTGATTGTTTCAGGCCCCAAAAAGAAAGCCTGTGGAGATTTATTGCCGCTAGATCTCTGCACTCTTCAGCAGTTGAAATGCAGTCACCAATTCCAGTAGGTCTGTAGTGCCCAAGCGGTGCCCTCCGCAGGACGTGAGTGGTTCAGGTCCTGATAAGCATCTGCAGTGCAGATAAGAAGCAACGGCAAGAAGAACGCATAAAAGCAAATTGTGACAAATGATAAACCAGGGACAATTACTCATAGATCCAGGCACCCAGTCGGTGGTAATCTTCTTATATTTGTTATCCATGGTCTCCCTCCTTCTAAAATCAACTTCTAAAAGTGGCTCCATGACATGACCGAGGACTGCTTCCAAGCTTAGAAAGAGCAGGAAAATGAAATACCAGTTACAATGAACCCTTTCTAACTTCATTTGCACGGTGACCGGCTCCCTTTAACCTTGATTTAAAGGAAACCTACCAGTTATAATGGCAGGGGTAAGCTGTAAGTACCGGGCACCAGCTCAGGGTGACCTGGTGCCGGTACTTACTTTCGTTAGTGTTATAAACCGCGGTATCGCGGTTTTAACACTTTTTAAACTTTAGAGCAGAAGACGCTTCGGCGCTGCGAGCGCACAATCGTGCGCGCGCCTACATAGGAAACAGCGGAGATGTTGCGCGCGCACGGTCGCGCGCAGCGCCGAAGCCCCTGCTGCTCTAAAGTTTAAAAAGTGTTAAAACCGCGATACCGCGGTTTATAACACTAACGAAAGTAAGTACCGGCACCAGCTCACCCTGAGCTGGTGCTCGGTATTTACTGCTTACACCGACCATTCTAAGTGGTAGGTTTCCTTTAAGTATAGTTTGAGGATACAGACTCAATTATATCCTCATGTCTAGGTATTTCTGCAGCCCAAATGCATTTAGCAAGCTACAAATGTAGCATCATCAATGAAGTTGTTGTTTTTACACATCCTTAAAGTTGTATTCCCTACTCCTCGGCAAATCACATCCAAGATGTTAAAAAGCTCCCAACGCTCATATTAGGAGGTCCAGAGGCAGCTGAACACAACTGTTTCAATCTATTTCCCATTTCCTATTGAGTAAATCAGAGTACAGGCAGTCCCCGGGTTATGTACAAGATAGGGTCCATAGGTTTGTTCTTAAGTTGAATTTGTATGCAAGTCAAAACTACATATTTTATCATCGTAGATCCAGACAATTTTTTTTTTTTTTTGCCCCAGTGACAATCGGAGTTTCAAATTTTTTTGCTGTTATTGGACCAAGGATTATTAATAAAGCTTCACTACAGACACCTTACAGCTGATTATTGCAGCCTGGGACTAAAGTAAAGCATCCAGAGAGTTTCACCAGAGGTCACAGGGGGCAGAGGGTCCGTCTGTAACTATGAGTCATCTGTAAGTCAGGTGTTCTTAAGTAGGGGACCGCCTGTATTGAAAACAGCACAGGGAGCTAAGAGTAATTCCCAACTTCAAGAGTTACGGAAACTGTGTACAGTGTCTTTTCTGTTTGTGACTCCTTTTACCTCTTCAGTAGCTACAGAAACAGCATAGGACAGCCATGTTCAGCTGTTTCCACGAATCAGGTCCACTTCAGGCAAGCAGAGATATGGTTTTACTCTCTCAGTCATGAAAGGCTGAGATGCAAATAACCATTTAAATCCATGTACCTAATGTACCTAAAAATTGCTGCTAATACCTGAGCTTACATAATGTTTTACATTGCTGCTTATGTAAGTTTTTATTGTCTGGCTACTGAAAAAAAATAATTGTCATGCGTGGCTTCCCAAATAGTACAGTCATTTGTTCAACCCCGCTTTATAAGTGCATTACATTGGATTATTACTTATAGAAAGTACAATTTGCTCTGCTGTTTTGGAGTGAACTACAGTAAATGGAAATCACTGCAGCCTGAGATATTGTATTTTCTGAAATCTGTGTTCCTTGTGATGACATGATCAGTGGGAGCTCTTTCAGTCAAGAAATATTAAGCTTGTCACCAAGTCACTAGGACATTAGTCACTTTGCTTTTAACACAATGCATTTCATCAGTGTACTGGAGGCTAATCATTCTCCAACTACTGTATATGCAATGCTATAAGATTATTGAGAGTGGGGGTGAGCACAAATTATGAGACGCAAGACCCAGGAGGTGCTCTGGTGATGTCATTTAGAGCGCTTTAGGTTCATTCACATCATTTTACAGGAATCCTGCCGTTCCAAAACTAATCAAAAATGGTACCATCCCTTAGAAAACATAACGGGCAGGTAAATTATGGCAGTCTTCCCTCAGGAAATCTGATGGTAGAGGTCCTTTAAACTTTGGATACATACACAGGGGGAGATTTATTAGAAGTGTCTGAGGTAAAACTGTTCCAGTTGCCCATGGAAACCAATCAGAGCTCATCTCTAATTTTATAAACAGCTGTGGGAAAATGAAAGCTGAGCTTTGATTGGTTGCCCTGGGCAACTAGAACCGTTCTGCTCTCAGACGCTTCTTATAAATCTGTATAAATAATGTTTAATTGTTGGGCCTACTGTATGTTGTCATTATCTCTGGCAGCAATGTACTCAGAAGACCCATGACTACTTTCCCAGGAACCTGATAGCTTGAACATTACGTTCAGAACAACACTGTATTCTTTACCAAAGGGATACATTATTATACAATTGTACTGATGTGACAACAGAACACTAGAACATGGTGTATAATGTGGATCTGATCAGGATAACAAAATGATGATTGCCATTTACTTTATGTACATAAATTGCACAAAAATATCTACCTAAGGCTTCATTCACACAACCGTCATGGGGTCGTATATACGTCCGCAAGCTTGTGGCCATATATGTCCCCCTAGACAGCAATAGGCTTCCGGTGGCGATACGGTGGATGATGTTTACTGTGAACTGTGCACAGAGGCTGGCTTAACTATAATTCAGGTTTCCACACGATAAGGCTAACCACCAAAATTGTCCAGAAACTACTTGGACAGGAGCATCGTAGGATTCTTTAACAACCTCCTTGTTTGTCAGGAAAATGTTGTAGCCAGCAGTTTTCTATTGAAATTTTGGAAGCAATAAAACAAAGCACATACTCTCTTCTATAGAATTTCTAGACATAAGAAATTTGTGGAGTCCTGAAATCTCTGGAAAGTCACTTGTAAATTATGCAGATGTATGATTGATCTGAAAAAAGTTTTTTTTTTTCTTACCCTTAAATGTTTGATGTGTTTTAAATAAACGATGAATGTTCATGGTAACACTCTGCTGACGTGTTTACTGGTCATCTATGAGGGTAGTGTCCAGGTTCTTTTTGGTATATACTAGAGATGAGCGAGTACACTCGTCCGAGTATACTGCTCGGTCGAGTATTAGCATACTCGGACCGGCTCGTTACTCGGACGAGTATTTCCCCTGCTCGCGATCAAGCATTAAATTAAGTGAAGAACAGTGTTTTTATTGTTTAATAAAATATTACAGATGTTTCCTGATGTTTTGCTTGTAAGAACACATTGAAATAACACTATTCTTCACTTTCCAGGTGTGCACGCGTGTCTCCCGCTAAGTTCAGAGATGTTCGGAACATCTGGAATGTGAAGAATATTGTTCTTTCAATGTGTTCTGCACTTAAATGGTCCTGTGTTCACTGTTTTTAATGTTTTAATTCTATTCTTCACATTGCAGGTGTGCGCGCGTGTCTTCCGATAGGTTCGGAGATACGCGCGCACCTCTGCAAAGTGAAGAATAGAATTAAAACATTAAAAACAGTGAATACAGGACCATTTAAGTGCAGAACACATTGAAAGAACACTATTCTTCACATTCCAGATGTTCGTGCACATCTCGGAACTTAGTGGGAGACACGCGCGAACACCTGCAAAGTGAAGAATAGACTTATTTCAATGTGTTCTTACAAGCAAAACATCAGGAAACATCTGCAATATTTAATTAAGCACTGTTCTTTTACTGTTCTGTTTAAGCAAAAAAATGCTCGGGTCTCCCATTGACTTCAATGGGGCTCGTTATTTGAGACGAGCACTCGAGTATCTGGAAAAGTTCGTCTCGAATAACGAGCACCCGAGCATTTTAGTGCTCGCTCATC
This sequence comes from Engystomops pustulosus, assembly GCF_040894005.1. NCBI lineage: Eukaryota > Metazoa > Chordata > Amphibia > Anura > Leptodactylidae > Engystomops > Engystomops pustulosus. Next base: position 122,327,973 of record NC_092414.1, read on the forward strand.
TCTAGTATATACCATATTTTCTGATGCCATTCTCAGTATTGTACTTTGTAAGATTTTTCAAAAGTTGCTCAATCTTTTATGTATGCAAATATATTTTTTCTCAACCATATTACAGTCAGTGATTGGCTATAGTGCTTACATCTCCTTGTGTCCTGCTGTCATGGTGGTCATAGTATAGTAGCAACAAAGTATGTAGCTCTGACTTGTCCATTTTTTCAGTGGCCAACTACTTAACTCAAGGCCAAAACTGGCTTAGTTACAGTCAACAATTTACCTTCATGAAGTAATGATAGTTGACTTTGGATCATGAGTTTACATTTTTGCACTGTGAACAAGTTCAGCTATATGGAAAGTCTTCCATACGACTAAATTTCCCCTGCAATGTTTGGAAATGTCCAGCAGACCATGGATCAGTTGTTTGTGTGAGTGCGGGAAGCAGGATCACTGGATTGCCCTGAAGGCCATGTTTTAAAAGGGGAATACCTCTAATATATCAACCACTTTCACCCAATTATTTAAAAAATCAGCCAACTGGCAACTCCATTTCCCAAGGGCAACAAAAATGGCCTTAAGCACATTACACTCACTTTCTAATACCACTGAGACTAGTATTGACAGGAATCACTACACTCCTATGTCAGAATAGCCAAATGTGACAATATGACTTCCTTTCCTTCAGTAGTCAAGGTAATGCTGACCACTGAAGAAGTAAATTTGAACCATATTAACCTTGTTAACCATTCCACTCACAACCCAGTCATGCTATTTTCAGATGGGAGTATAAAGGGACAAGACTAGTAGGAATTACAATGAGATGAGATTCTAAGAGAGTTGCTTGTCTGAAAAGAAGGCTGAATAACTGACCAACCCTGTGTGAGACCTAATTCCCTTCCCAACCCTTCAAAACCTGTTGCAAATACAATTTCACCGTAACATCTTTTACATCTCAAATCAGTTTAGACTGTCTAACTATGTATATACCATTACCAAAGTCCAATGTAGATTTTCTCATGGACATAAGAATAAAAGCTTTTAATCTGATAGGACATGGTCTTTTGTTATAAAATAAATATTATTCTTATTGACACACAGAATCATTGAATTTCCAAGTCAATTTACTGGATTCCATTAGGAAACAGAAAATAGTTAGATCAAAATTGATGATACCACATTACAAGATTACTGGAAATGCTACATCCCTTTATATAACCTCACATTGCCTTTAGGGTTTGTACTGCAATCCTTTATCATCTTGTCCATCTAATAATAAAGAGGAAGTTTGAATTCTTGAGCATCATAACTAACCATCTTTGTGAATGTAGTAGTAGTATAAGAATTTGGTAAAGTTATAACTAGTAATCCTGGATTTTTAGGGTGAACTGTGGTAAAAAAAAACATGTTTTTCTCTGCTAATCAGAAGTTTTTCTTTCACAATTCACAAAAATACTGAGCAAGAACAAGCATAGAGACTGGGGGTGAATACCTTTTAAGCAAAGAAGTCTAAAGGGGGTCATTGATACATTAGAATTATGTGGAAAAAGCTCTAGACTACTCCCCTTTCCAGAGCCCCAACATTACTGGTACCTCTCCCACTTCTCAAATAGTCAACATAGCATGGAGACTGACTGACTTCAGGGGTTATTTGATCGGGTCAAAATTACACAATTGGAGGATAGGTGGGGGGTGGGCTATGTATCAGTGACACAGGAGTGACAAAGATCTGAAAGGTGAATATGAAGCCATTTCTTAGTTTACAGCATTCTAGTGCTTTCTGCAAATAAATGTAAAACTCTGGACAAATATTTTTAAACCCGTATGTACATATGTGTGTTTTTAATACACTCAAAAATCTTTGTAAATAAACCATTTTAAACATTCCTGGTGTATTTATCAAAGTGATAATAAAATAGTCCCCAGCTCAGGCTAATGAGAAATTGACTCTATGGGGCTGCTGCGGAATCTGCTGTTTTGTGCAGTTCTACACTCTATGCTTTTCTTCAGCAAGTTTAAGTTTTAACACTGTCATCTCCATTCAGGATTAAAGAAACTGATTTGAATCTCAAGTAATGGAGTATAACCTGAAGCAATCATGCCAGGAGGCAAAACATTGCTGCAAAGCATCTATTACAGCACTTGATGAGTGTAATACTTTAAGGCCTCCAAGTAAAAATTCATGTCTCATATATTACCACAACAATGCTTGGAACAGCCAATATCCATATCAGCTTATACAGTAATGGCTTTTCCTTTACCTCAGCCTTACATGCAGATTGCCATATACAGTGACTGTCAGTCTAAGAAATGAGAGAGGCATAAAAGAAAGGCCATAACATCAAGCATAGACAAGAATTGAAATCAATAAGCATTCTGCCAGTGATGGTGGACAGTATCCCATTGATAGCAAAATGATATATATGTCCCACAGTATATAGAATGGCTGTGCTAATCCTTAATGAATGAGGAAATCAGAGGTTCAGCTCACTAAATAGTCATTATAGAACCTGATTTGTAGTATAGATGTCTATATAATAGTACATGCTGATAAATAGCTGATTTTACTAAAGTAGATCTGTTACATAACATGAGATTGTCCAATCCCAATTCCCTAGTAATGTTTCCAATAAGGTGAAACATCTACAGATATAAATAACACCTATATGTATGTATTTGTAACATATACGTTCCAGATCATACAGTACTGAAGCTGTATATAATGAAGCATCCTAGGAGACAGGCAGCACTTCAGCACCATGGACAGGGCTGATAGATGGCTGGAGAAGCAGTAATGGATCCCCAGCCAGGGATCACATAGCCTGGTCACTGCCCTGGCATCCCTGACCAAGGAAAGCTGGAGATTGCATTACAAGATGTCATCCCCTGCCGCCATAAATCGTCAATCATAAATCTAATCCATTATTAATCCTGATTCCTCTTCTGAGAACTGATGCGGGGAGGGGGTGATCGATGTGCTGAGGCTATTTAAAGGGGCAGGTGCCCTCCCTGTGTACACTCATTCATGCAGAACATGGGCACGTCCCATCAGCACACAGTGCCAGGCTCTTGTAGGGAAGGGAAGCAATGGGGGCGATTCCACACACCGCCTGTCACGTCCTTCAGGAAGGGGGAGGAAGGGGATCAGACATATTATACAGCACACACACGGGGAGACATGGGGACGTGCCTGAGCGGTGGCCGATCCGTCGGCAGTTCCTGCGCCCTTGACATGACGGCGGCGATCTGCTTCCTCTCCTCCTCGCTGAGCCGGCTCAGATCAGCCTCCATCCCGGCAGGGATCCCGCCGCCCTCGCCTCCTTCTATGCTGCCCTCGTTCCCCATGATGAGCCGCCTGCCGTGCCCTGTGTCCTGCTCGTCTAATCCTCCATAGTGACGGCTCCGGCGATAGTGATCCGGGCTGGAGAGGCTACGGCTGGGAGTCTCCTCCTCTCCTGGGCAGGGAGCATGCTCGGCTCCGGCAGCTGATCAGCCGCATCATCATCATCCCCGCTGCCATCCACGCTTAAAGGAGCAGTGTGAATGATGGCTGACCTCCAGCACCGCCGCAGGACACCTGGGGACCTGCACTGCTTCCCCTGTGCAGCAGAGATCCGTCTCCCCTATCATGGAGATCTTCTACCTCTAATGATGGTGCTATCTCATCAATGATATAGCAATGTGACATAACAGGGATGTAGCCTTACTACTAAAGCCCAAAGCCAGACCTTAAATGACACATATAGTACAGAAAATCCAAATTGTACATATACTTAAGGTGTAGCCTTATTACTAATGTCCATACCCAGACCTTAAATGTTACATATAGTACAGAAAATCAAGATTGTACATTTACTTAAGGTGTAGCCTTACTACTACAGTCCCTACCTAGACCTTAAATGTCACATATAGTACAGAAAATCAAGATTGTACATATACTTAAGGTGTAGCCTTACTACTACTGTCCCTACCCAGACCTTAAGTGTCACATATAGTACAGAAAATTCACATTGTACATATACTTAAGGTGTAGCCTTATTACTAATGTCCATACCCAGACCTTAAATGTTACATATAGTACAGAAAATCCACATTGCACATATACTTAAGGTGTAGCCTTACTACTACTGTCCCTACCCAGACCTTAAATGTCACATATAGTACAGAAAATCAAGATTGTACATATACTTAAGGTGTAGCCTTACTACTACTGTCCCTACCCAGACCTTAAGTGTCACATATAGTACAGAAAATTCACATTGTACATATACTTAAGGTGTAGCCTTATTACTAATGTCCATACCCAGACCTTAAATGTTACATATAGTACAGAAAATCCACATTGTACATATACTTAAGGTGTAGCCTTACTACTACTGTCCCTACCCAGACCTTAAATGTCACATATATTACAGAAAATCCACATTGTACATTTACTTAAGGTGTAGCCTTACTACTACTGTCCCTACCTAGACCTTAAATGTCACATATAGTACAGGAAATCCATATTGTACATATACTTAAGGTGCAGCCTTACTTCTACTGTCCCTACCTAGACCTTAAATGTCACATATAGTAAAGAAAATACACATTGTACATTTACTTAAGGTGTAGCCTTACTACTACTGTCCCTACCTAGACCTTAAATGTTACATATAGTACAGAAAATCCACATTGTACATATACTTAAGGTGTAGCCTTACTACTACTGTCCCTACCTAGACCTTAAATGTCACATATAGTACAGGAAATCCATATGCATGTTTTGACTGAGCAAAGGAACCCCCTTCATTGCAGAGATTTGTGTCCCATAAAGAATAGTGCTCCTGCACCATAAAACAGATGTGTCTCAGACACAATTTCCAAACCAAGCTGCGACAGATACTGCTTGGTTCTGAACCTACGCTGTCAGCTTTGTTCTGCTTCTATGTGGCTTGGTTCTTGTACTATAGCTATAAAGTGGTCCTAGGTCTAGTACAGTTTCTTGATGCTGTATATACGTCCTCCAACGGTGGTTTGAATGCAGACTATGACTGGTTCAGAAAACCAAAAAACTGGCTCTTGAAAAATCTCCCCAATGTCTATCAAAGAGCTAATCTTGACAATGCAGGGAATGTGTCACCAGTTTTCTTTTTGTCGCATTAAAATCACATAATGAACCTCCATAGTAGTAACAATACAAGCAATTTTCTGCTGGATGCTTTTCTTTTTATTTGTTCTGTTGAATTAGGACACATTTGTAGGTCACACTACATTGTGCTGAAAAGCTTTGTACTGAACCAGGGCTTCCTTTATCACCACTTATAGACTGGTTGGAATCAGAGTGTGCCATTTTTCTGTAGCCTTCATCACAAACTTTTACTGTGTCCTCAATTCAGTACTATTTTTTGTTTGAGATTTCATTTTTGCAGTTATCAGAATTAATATAATACCTTTTATTAAAGACATGTAAAGTCCCATTTTTGCAATATGTAAGTTATAAAAAAGACATCAATGTCTCCATTTGCCTCCTAGGAACAAAGAATAAGGCATACAATTAATATTTCCATCAAAAACCATCACCGAACAATTCAACTACATGAATAGTTTATTGGGGTATTCTGCTATAATTGGCAGGATTTCCCCAAATCTTCTGTATGTAGAAAGCTTTATTTAGCCATACATTGGGGCACTATGTTGGGTGCAGCCCCATCCTAAATGTCTCCATGCAACCTGCACCAACCTTTAGCTAGCCCTGCACACAGCAATGGGATGTTCAGCCTAGTTCAAGAACATGCTGAATACGCCTAATAAAGAGTGCTAGTTTTAGAATATTATACCCACAAGATACCTAGGCAACCAGTCTATAAACACATGTGCGAATGAGACGTTGACAGGCCGCTGGGAGTGTTGAAAGTTATTATGAAAGAGCTCACTTTCTCGGTTTTAAGATATTTATATATACAGTTACACATAGATATTCTTATCACTTACCATATCAGCAATACAATGACATTATTAAAGATATTCCTTCATTACAAGGGCAAAGCCACGTGTCAGCTGTGGAAGAGCAACCACCTATGGTTTGGCCATGCATACTTTCATAATTTTTTATTGCTTGTTCACTAAAGGCAACATAGTTTGGCAGGTTTGGTATACTAGAAGTATCATATCATAGGACTACACCACTATGGCTAAGCAGCCATTGTGTGACCAGGCCATGCATACTTTCTATGTATTGTTTGTTGCTTGTTCACTAAATGCAGCATAGTTTGGCAGGGTTGATATACCAAAAGTATCATATCATAGGACCACACACTATAAAAATCTGTGATACTATGCTGAACAAATATCTATACCAAAACACTGGATCAAGATTTAGTCTAAAACATAGGGTTAGCTTTATGTTTACAACTCGCTAAGAAGTAATTTAGACTGCAGAAGAAGAGAGACCCATAGTCGCAAACAGTACAGCATTTTTCACAGCCACTTGCTATTGATTGTTAAGAAGTTATCAATTAGTTAGTATAAATGTTTTCTGCCACATGTTTGCTTTGTCCCCTTCATAGGTTTTTTTTCAAACTGCAAAGTTTGAACTTACTTTTTACCACTCTTCCATAAACTCCAGATTTCTAGAGTATATGACTAATAGCTGACCCGCGGACAGATTCTCCCACCTCAGCTACAGCTCCTCCAGAGTGACCCTGGGTCCCTTGGCCACTTCTCTAATCAATGCTCTCCTTACCTGGGCTACAAAAGGTGTGGGACAGCATCCAAATTTGCCCAGCCTGGGCTGATGGATGTGTGCAGCAGAAAGATCCCACTTGCACGGGTTCAGGAAGATACAATTGAGGAAAAAGCAAGTGTTGCAAAGTTTCATATATTTCAGAGGAATGAAGAGAATAATTAATTCAGTGGATTACAAGTGAGTGTTGCTGCTTTTTCCTTGAGTGTATCTCCTTGTCAGGGCTGTCAGTGGACAGTGGACAGCCATATCCTATACCAGTGGTGGCGAACCTATGGCACTGGTGCCAGAGGTGGCACTCAGAGCCCTTTCTGTGGGCACTCAGGCAATCTCCCCAGGACAGAGTGCACCAAACAAGACCAAATCCACCGAATTGTCCTGCAGTCCCAGGCAACTGTTTAAAGTGACACTTCATTGACTGTTTGGAACTGCAGGAAATATTAAAAGGTTTTGACTGAAGATCTATGGAGGTCATCCTGTTGGACCAACCATTTTTCCTGTACAGAGAGACCCTGAAGAGAAGCTACAATGATGGTCTGAATTTGCCCTCCATCTTTCAACTGTATTGGTGGCCTCAGGCAGCCAATACAATTAAAAGATGTGGAAGAACAGGTTACTGCTTAAAATGCCATGTTGGCACTTCAGGGTAAATAAGTGGATTTTGGTTGTTGTTTGGGCACTCGGTCTCTAAAAGGTTCGCCATCACTGTCCTATAGCCTTTTCATGTACATATGATGGATTGAACAGTGCTGCTACAGATGCTTAGAGCTTGGGCTTATTTTTTTAAAACCTAACCCAACAATACTGTTGGTCACAACTATATGCCTAAGCTGTCTGGTGTATTCTGTTCTTTTCATGATGCTGTGAAAATCTCACAATTCCTTGGAAAAGGCCAGGAAAAGGCCACTTGTTGCATTCCTCATGGTAGGCTTACCTTCAGCCGCCGTGTCTGGCCATGCTTCAGCTCCATGAGGCAGCGGGACGGTGCCTCTCACTCCTGTTTAAAGGAACATGGTGTTTCCCAACTAGGCTGTCCAAGCCTATCAACATGCACCTCCGTCACATAATCCAGCATGCCCTACTCTACGCGCCTGAGCAAGGCTGTTAGTTAGGTCTAAACTTGCTGTATGGTGTTTGTATCTGCTTGACTTCCCATGTGTGACCCCTGCTCGTTCCCTGACTCTGCTTCTGCTCCGTGTTCACTGGTATCTGACACAGTTTTGTATTCTGAACATGTGCTGCCTGCCACGACCCTCTGCTTGTCTACATTTCTGCTTGTATGCAACCTGCCTTGACTCTGGCTGACTGTGACATCCTGCTCTGATCCCTGATCCCTTGGTACTACATACCGATGTCTCTGTGCCCACTGGGCCAGCTGCTATCCACACTGAGACCACCACAAGAGGTAACAGTCTTGCAATCTCTCTGCAGTGAATTCCAGATCCCTATATAAGGGTAAAAGGGTGAATACCAGAGAGGTCCAGGGATAACATCCGTAGTGTGTGGCCCAAAGCTAAACCAGTTGGAAATCATAGTAGGTTCAAAACCCACTGCTTGTCACAGTCAGTAGTCACGGTAGTTCCTAAGTTTGTCCTACACCACTGAGGAACTGGGGGGATTTTCTCTTAAAGAGGACCTGTCAGCCCCCAAAAAGACCCTTACCAAATATGCTCCTTATAATCCTCTCCCCAGCCCTTACTATATCTACCAATTTTTTTTTTAATTTATGTTTGGAAAGGTGGTTTTAACCGATCCGATCTCTTCCAAGTAACAGGTCGGATCCTTGTATCCTCTGCAATTGAAGTCGACCTTATACATGAAGGGGCCACCCCCAGCACGCCCCTGTCAGCTAGGACCTATAGGAGAAGCCGGCAGCATAGAATATATTGCGTAATCGCTGCCGATTCTCCGTGATGCCGCCATGCCGCACTGTCAGCGACTGCGGACGTGGGACTCTTTATACACAGTGCAACTGTGCCACACTGTCAGAGGCTGTGGTCATGGAACTCTTTTTACACAGCAAAACCATGCTGCACTGAAAGTGCCTGCGGCCGTGGGGTCCTCATACACAGCGCCGGCCGAATATATACAACGTTCGGCCGGCACTGTGAATGAGGACCCCGCGGCCACAGCCACTGACAGTGTGGCGGTATCACGGAGATCCGGCAGCGATTACACAATATATGTTACGCAGAAAGCAAGCCCATACACAGCTCTTTACATAAAAAAATTAAAAAGTTATAGATTTTTGAAGATGAAGAGTGAAAAATAAAGGGCTTGGTCCTTAAGGGCTTAAGGAAGAGTCAATGGACCCTCCACTTAAGATGTTTTCCCGCCTTTAAAGATAAGAGTTTCTTATGCCTTTAAACTGTGCATAGAATGGACATCCAGTAACTGGGTGGGTAAAAAGATATACAAGAAACATGGGGATCAAAATAACTGCAGGAAAATGCACTGGATGGAAAAATGTGATCGTTATGCACAAACTCTCTAATACCTAAATGTCTCCCCCATTCTCTCTGGCAGACAAACACAAAGTTCCTGATATACTGTTCAATGTGACAGGATGGTGACAATGGCAATTGTATTCCTAATTTGAACCCCATTGATCACAAATAACAGATTCAGAAAGTCCATGCAGTTTAAAGATATTGTCAACAAACAACATGGCAAATTCCTTGGCATTTGGCAGTTTTTCTAGCGGGATGAAATGACACATCTTAGAATAACAATCAGCAATCACCCAAAATATAGGCCTCCCATGAGGAAGGCAAGGAATCAGTGGCCTTAGCACAAACATGACATGCTGCAACATAGTTCTCCACATCATTGATTCATAAATCAACTGTCTAGTAGCAGTGAGTCTAGAATGTTCATTAAGTATAGTACCATGACATTCTTCTATAACCTTAACCCGATGTTAAGAAGGTACAAACCACTTATTTCTAGGGGTCTAACCAAGAGCCAGATGTTGATTTCCACAAATGACAGTAAACAAATATGGATCACTAACATACACATCAACTCTGGGAGGCAGTATAGACACAAGTTCAGAGTCTAGAAAACCAAGGCCCCCGTCACTGTGGGACTTGGTGTATTTTGCCCCTGACTCAATAATGACTTTGTCAGTCACCAATATTTTCAACCAAAGAACAGACAAGATGGGGCCTTTATTTGAGGTTCTAGAAATACCCGGGCACCTAGTCAACCTCCACAATTATCACCCAGGTCCTGATGCTTCTTCAACTGAGGTCGAGAAGGACAGGACTGGATGAAATGACCAGAGTTACCACAGTAGAAGCACAATGCATCTGTCTTTCGAAGCTGTCTGCATTGCTGAGGTGAGATAACTCCCACTGCCACTTACATGGGTTCATATGACTCTACTTTTGTCAAAATAAGAGTGTAAGGTGTAAAAGAATAATGCCCCTGCCACACTTGTGTTGCAGATCACGTCAATGTTTGATCAGGGTGCGATCAGGGTTTGGTTAGTGAAAAACTGACATTTTGTATCAGAGTACAATCAGTTTCCAGTCAGAGTTTGTTCAGTGTCTCAGTTTATCATGCGCGTTTTCAATGCAATTTCAATACGTTTTTCACGTGCAGATAATGCGCGTGAAAAGGACTCGAGCTCTATATTTTCATTGCATTGCATTTACATGTGTCTCAGAGTGCAATGCGTTTTTGATGCATCTCCATAGACTTGTATGGTGCCTTTTTCACGCTCGTGATTTGCAAAAGTAGAGCATGTCGAGATTTAAATGTTCGTGAAAAACAAATGCAAGTCTGAAAAAGCCCATTGATTACAATGGGTCAGAGTGCAATTCAAGTTCTGCACATCAAAAGCACGTTCAGAACACACGCGTGTAAAATGCTAGTGTAGAAGGGGCCTAAGACATACTCCCCAGCAGGGCGTTTGCCTTGCTTCAGAGAAAGGAGTAGAGATTCCACAAAATGAGTTGGACATGAGCAACATGATCTGGCTCAGCATAAATGGATTCAAAGGATCGAAAACATTTGTTCACCTTTTGCAGAGCAAGAGGTGCTGCAGAAGCTATGGCCTAATGTTGGGAGAGAACATGGACTTGGTTAGCTAAATCAGTTAAGTTGTCTTAAATGGAACGTGGAATAGGTTGAAAAACCTATTGGCAGATGCAACAATTGTAAGAAAATTGTGAAGACAAAATTACTGATGTAACTGCCATCATACAAGCCCGACTGGATATTATTAAGGGGTATTAGAGTATATGGCTGAAAACATATTGACCCCACATTTTAACCCCTTAAGGACGGAGGGTTTTTCGCCTCATTTCTCGCTCTCCAACTTCAAAAATCCATAACTTTTTCATTTTTCCGTGTACAGACCTGTGTGCAGGCTTATTTTGTGCGTAACAAATTTTACTTTCCCGTAATGTTATTTATTTTAACATGCCGTGTACTGCGAAGCTGAAAAAAAATTCCAAATGTGGAAAAATTGAAAAAAAAACGCACGTGCATCACGTTCTTGTGGGCTCAGTTTTTACGACTTTCACTCTTCGCTCCAAATAACACGCCTCCTTTATTCTTTGGTTCGGTGCGATCGCGGTGATACCAAATTTATATAGGTTTTATTGTGTTTTAATACATTTTCAAAAATTAAACGAATGTGTACAAAAAAGAAAAAAATTTTTTTGCCATCTTCTGACGCTAATAACTTTTTCATACTTTGGCGCACGGAGATGTGTGAGGGGTCATTTTTTGCGAAATGAGGCGATGTTTTCATTGCTACCATTTTGAGGTCTGTGCTACATTTTGATCATTTTTTATTTCATTTTTTATGTTATGTAAAAAGGTGTAAAAGTCGCGTTTCGGACATTTGGGCGCCATTTCCCGCCTCGGAGGTCACCGCCGGCCGTAACCGTTTTTATATTTTGATAGATCTGGCATTTTGGGACGCGGCGATACCTAATATGTCTGTGATTTTTACTGTTTGTTATGTTTTATATCCGTTCTAGGGAAAGGGGGGTGATTTGAACTTTTAATATTTTATTAATTTTTTTTATTTTTTAAACTTTTTTTTTTCTTTTTTTTTTTACTATCTTTTAGACCATCTAGGGTACATTAACCCTAGATGGTCAGATCGCTGCTACCATATACTGCAATACTTCTGTATTGCAATATATGGCATTTTTGCAGCACATTCATTACAATGAGCCACTGGCTCATTGTAACGAATATGCAGCTGCCAGATAGCCTCGTGTCAAAAGAAGACACGAGGCTACCATGGCAACCGATCGCCGCCCCCCGATGACGTTCGGGGGCGTGGCGATCGAAAAAAAGATGGTGGCGCCCGCGCGCCGCCGTCTTTTAAACGCCGCCGGCGACTTTGCCGGCGGCGTTTAGGGGGTTAATAGCCGCGATCGGTGCAAGCACCGACCGCGGTTATTAGCGGTGGGGGTTTTGTGCAAAATGCAAAAACCCCCACCTCTGTATGAAGAGGACTCAGCCCGTGAGCCCTCTTCATACATCCCTTATACCTCTGCGCCGTAGAGCTACGGCGCAGAGCGTTAAGGGGTTAAAGTTCTTGAATGTGACAAAATTGTAAAACCATGCATCGTTTTCTTTGTTAAAAATTGTTAAATACTCGATAGTTTGCATTAATCACATCAAACATCAACACACTACATTTACTGTCACTTTGTGGCTGTAATGTTAACAAATTGAGAAAAGTCCAAGGGGTATGAATATATTTGCAACTCATTGTAATGTTATAAGCATTTCCTATAGCTATAGTCACATTCGGCAAAAACTTTAATTCAAAGTAGTTAACCCTTTAAATGTCATTAATATCTATATCTACATCACAATAAAAAGAGAAGTTCCTTTTGTTTTCCTTTGATTCTCCACTTACGATCCCCAGCGACTGTTAGCTGAATGGGTCTAACTTTTTTTTACAATTACGATACATTTCCATTATGCCAGTTTCACACAGCAGCAAAATACTGAAAAGTAGATAAAAATTTAATAAAGATAAGAAATTTTCTGAAATAAATATTCAAAGCTTGGTATACTTGATTCTTCTAATTTTTCTTCAGTTCCCAATGCTTTTATAGAGCTTATTCTCCAAATATGTTTGTATCTCAAATACAGTCTTGGTGCAGTTTTTGAATATAGAAATTGTCATAACAACCCTTTAATTTTTATATATCTACAGGTGTTCCCCTTCTTAAGAACACCCGACTTATAGACGACACCTAGTTACAAACGGCCTCTGGTAATTGGTAATTTACTGTTCTTCAGCCCTAGGCTACAATAAACAACTATAACAGTTATCACAGGTGTCTGCAATTAAGATGTATTGTTAATTCTGATTCTTATGACAATCCAACATTTTTAAAATCCAATTGTCACTGGGATAAAAAAAACTTTGGTTTTGAGTTACAATTTGAGTTACAATTATAAAGTATACAGTTCTGACTTACATACAAGTTACATACTTAAGAACAACTTAAGAACTTAAGAACAACTTAAGAAGTGCCTGTATATGTATATTTAAAAATAGGAAAAACAGCACTCCCAGATTTAAGTGAAAATTCAGACAAAAAATGTATTTCAAGATGATGACGTTATGGTGTAATACACCTTCCCCAGGCAAACAAAAAAATGGAGGAGAGGAACACACAACAGTTTTTAACTTGAAATTTTGTATAAAATGTTTACATCATGTACTTGGATATAATTTGAATATGTAATGGGATGCTAGTTTACCCATGGTGCTTTGGATATATATGTGTGTGGAATCACTTGCAAGCCTGAGGAAGGTGTGCTACACCGAAACGTCGCCATCTTGAAATACATTTTTCACCTGAATTCTCACTGAAATTTGATAGTGCTACCTGATTTTCCTATTTTTATATGAAGCAGGTTTATGTCTGAAAGCCTGCGGACCTGCACCCAGCCTCATTGGTTACACAGTGCTGCCTTAGAGTTTCTCACTTCTCTCTCTCTCTCTCTCTCTCTCTCTCTCTATATATATATATATATATATATATATATATTTATAAACATTGATCGTTATTAGAGATGAGCGAACATACTCGTCCGAGCTTGATGCTCGTTCGAGCATTAGCGTACTCGAAACTGCTCGTTGCTCGGACGAATACTTCGCCCGCTCGAGAAAATGGCAGCTCCCGCCGTTTTGCTTTTTGGCGGCCAGAAACAGAGCCAATCACAAGCCAGGAGATTCTGCACTCCACCCAGCATGACGTGGTACCCTTACACGTCGATAGCAGTGGTTGGCTGGCCAGATCAGGTGACCCTGGGATAGACTAGCCGCTGCCCGCGCTGCTCGGATCATTCTGTGTCTGGATGCCGCTAGGGAGAGAGCTGCTGCTGGTCAGGGAAAGTGTTAGGGTGTTCTATTAGAATAGTGTTAGGCAGGAGTGATTCAACAAGAACCCAACAGCTACAATAACGTTATACTTTTTTTTTTTTTGTTTGCTTGTGGCTGGGCTTGCTGGCACTAGTAGTGCAGCTAGTACCATATTGTGAGGAATTTGCAGGGGGACTTGCTACCGTTGTGTTTAGCTCTTAGTGACACACATATCCACCTCAAACACCAAAGTGGGAAAATTTATTAGGGGTTTGATTTCAATTAGGCACAGTCTGCCATTTACTTTTTATTTTACATTTATTTTTTCATAACTCAGCGTCATCTCATCAGTGTGCTTTCATACTTGGCTAGAAAATAGCCAAAGGAGAATCCAAACGGCTTACTTACGCCTACAATAGCGTTATATATATTTTATTTCTGGTTGATCTGCTGGTGGCTGTCCTTGCTGCAGTGCATATACTAGCCAATTGTCAGGAATTTGGAGTGAGACTTGCGACCGCTGTGTTTAGCGCTTAGTGACGCACATATCCATCGCAAAGACTGAAGTGGGAAGATTTATTAGGGGTTGGATTTCAATTAGGCACAGTCTGGCAGTTTCTTTTTATTTTACGTTTATTTTTTCATAACTCAGCGTCATCTCATCAGTGTGCTTTCATACTTGGCTAGAAAATAGCCAAAGGAGAATCCAAACGGCTTACTTACGCCTACAGTAGCGTTATATATATTTTATTTCTGGTTGATCTGCTGGTGGCTGTCCTTGCTGCAGTGCATATACTAGCCAATTGTCAGGAATTTGGAGTGAGACTTGCGACCGCTGTGTTTAGCGCTTAGTGACGCACATATCCATCGCAAAGACCGAAGTGGGAAAATTTATTAGGGGTTGGATTTCAATTAGGCACAGTCTGCCAGTTTCTTTTTATTTTACGTTTATTTTTTCATAACTCAGCGTCATCTCATCAGTGTGCTTTCATACTTGGCTAGAAAATAGCCAAAGGAGAATCCAAACGGCTTACTTACGCCTACAATAGCGTTATATATATTTTATTTCTGGTTGAGCTGCTGGTGGCTGTCCTTGCTGCAGTGCATATACTAGCCAATTGTCAGGAATTTGGAGTGAGACTTGCGACCGCTGTGTTTAGCGCTTAGTGACGCACATATCCATCGCAAAGACCGAAGTGGGAAAATTTATTAGGGGTTGGATTTCAATTAGGCACCGTCTGGCAGTTTCTTTTTTTTTTTACGTTTATTTTTTCATAACTCAGCGTCATCTCATCTGGCATAGCAGTGTGCTTTCATACTTGGCTAGAAAATAGACATAGCAATAGGATAGCATTGTTTGGTTTTAAAAACTAAAAAACACAAAAAAAACCTAAAAACACAAAAAAACACAAAAAAAAAGTTAAAAAAAAATTAAAGTTATAACTTTCATTTTCAAAATGTTTAACCCGAGGGCTAGGGGTAGAGGACGAGGGCGGGGACGTGGGCGTCCAACTACTGCAGGGGTCAGGGGCCGTGGTCCTGGGCGGGGTGAGACACCACCTGCTGATGAGGGAGCAGGGGAACGCCGCAGAGCTACACTCCCTAGGTTCATGTCTCAAGTTACTGGGACTCGTGGTAGAGCACTGTTGAGGCCAGAACAGTGCGAACAGGTGATGTCGTGGATTGCCGACAATGCTTCGAGCAATTTGTCCACCAGTCAGTCTTCCACGCAGTCCACCCATGTCACCGAAATCAGCACTCCTCCAGCTCCTGCACCTCAGCCTCCTCCCCCCCAGTCTGCCCCCTCCCAGGAAAATTTGCCATTTGAACTGGCATACTCTGAGGAATTGTTTTCTGGACCCTTCCCACAGTCACAAACCACTTGTCCGGTTGCTGCTGAGCAATTTTCCGATGCCCAGGTTTTCCACCAGTCGCAGTCTGTGGGTGATGATGACCTTCTTGACGTAGTGGAAGAAGTGTGTAAAGAGGTGTCCGACGATGAGGAGACACGGTTGTCAGACAGTGGTGAAGTTGTTGTCAGGGCAGGAAGTCCGAGGGGGGAGCAGACTGAGGGATCGGAGGATGATGAGGTGACAGACCCAAGCTGGGTTGAGAGGGCGGGTGAACACAGTGCTTCTGAGACGGAGGAGAGTCCTCGACCAGAAAAGGTTGGAAGAGGCAGTGGTGGGGCCAGACGGAGAGGCAGGGCCAGAGCAGGTGCATCAGCGCCAAATGTGTCACTTAGTGAAGCTCCCGTGGCGAGGGCTCCCGCGGCGAGGGCTAGATTTTCAGAAGTCTGGAGGTTCTTTAAGGAAACACCGGATGACCGACGGACTGTGGTGTGCAACCTTTGCCAAACCAGGATCAGCAGGGGTTCCACCACTACTAGCTTAACTACCACCAGTATGCGCAGGCATATGAATGCTAAACACCCCACTCAGTGGCACCAAGCCCGTTCACCTCCGGCCGTGCACACCACTGCTCCTTCCCCTGTGTCAGCTGATAGTCAGCCCCCTGCCCAGGACCCTGGCACAAAAACCCCATCGTCGCCTCCACGATCCTCCACAGCATCCACCAGCGTTCAGCTCTCTATACCCCAGACGCTGGAGCGGAAACGTAAATATAGTGCAACCAACCCGCACGCCCAAGCCCTTAATGTCCACATCTCCAGATTGCTTAGCCTGGAGATGCTGCCCTATAGGCTAGTAGAGACCGAGGCCTTTCGCAACCTCATGGCGGCGGCCGCCCCTCGGTATTCGGTCCCCAGCCGCCACTACTTTTCCCGATGTGCCGTCCCAGCCCTGCACCAGCACGTGTCAGACAACATCATCCGTGCCCTGACCAACGCCGTTTCTGACAAGGTCCACCTGACCACGGACACGTGGACGAGTGCTGCCGGGCAGGGCCACTATATATCGCTGACGGCACATTGGGTTAACTTGGTGGAGGCTGGGACCGAGTCTGACCCTGCGGCTGGTCATATACTGCCGACGCCGAGGATTGCGGGGCCTACCTCGGTCCAGGTCTTTCAGGCCTACTATGCCTCCTCCTCCTCCCACCCCTCCTCCACCTCCTCCTCCGAACTACCATCCGTGGGCATGGCGCCATCAGTCGGTAGCTCTAGGCACAGCAGCAGTGCCGTCGCTAAGCGACAGCAGGCGGTGCTCAAACTGCTGAGCCTAGGCGATAAAAGGCACACCGCCCAAGAGCTATTACAGGGCATCACGGCGCAGACTGATCTGTGGCTGGCACCGCTGAACCTGAAGCCTGGCATGGTTGTGTGTGACAACGGCCGTAACCTGGTGGCGGCTCTGCAGCTCGGCAGACTGACACATGTGCCATGCCTGGCCCATGTGTTAAATCTGATAGTTCAGCGTTTCCTCAAGACATACCCCAATCTGTCTGATTTGCTCACGAAGGTGCGCCGCATCTGTGCGCATTTCAGGAAGTCCAGCACAGATGCTGCCACTCTCAGGGCAGCGCAGCGCCGCCTCCAACTGCCCGCTCACCGACTGTTGTGCGACGTGCCCACGAGGTGGAATTCAACATTAACCATGTTATCCAGAGTTTACCAGCAGCGCAGAGCGATTGTAGACTGCCAGATGTCAACTTCCACCAGAACTGGTAGTCAGGTCAGTCAGCTTCCTCAAGTCTACAATGAGGAGTGGACGTGGATGTCTGATATCTGTCAGGTGCTGAGTAACTTTGAGGAGTCAACACAGATGGTCAGTGGCGATGCCGCCATCATCAGCCTCACCATCCCGCTGCTTGGCCTGTTGAAAAACTCTCTGATCAGCATGAAGTCGGAAGCTTTGCGCTCGTCACAAGAGACGGGGAAGAAGATTCCCTTGTTGATAGCCAAAGCACCCTTAGGTCTGTTTCTCAGCGCATATCGGAGGAGGTGGAGGTGGAGGAGGATGAGGAGGAAGAGGAGGAGAATGTTGGTGAGACACAAGAGGGGACCATTGTTGAGTCCTTCACTGTTCAGCGTGTATGGGCAGAAGAAGAGGAGTTGGAGGAGTTGGAGGAGGAGGAAATGGACAGTCAGGCCAGTGAGGGGAGTGAATTCTTATGTGTTGGTACTCTGGCGCATATGGCAGATTTCATGCTAGGCTGCCTATCCCGTGACCCTCGCGTTCAAAGAATTTATTCCAGCACCGATTACTGGGTATTCACTCTCCTGGACCCACGGTACAAGCAAAATCTTTCCACTCTCATCCCTGGAGAGGAAAGGAGTGTGAGAATGCATGAATACCAGCAGGCCCTGGTGCACAAGCTGAAACAGTATTTCCCTTCTGACAGCGCTAGCGGCAGAGTGCGTAGTTCTGCGGGACAAGTAGCGAGGGAGAGTAGGCGAGCAGGCAGCTTGTCCAGCACTGGCAAGGGTACGCTTTACAAGGCTTTTGCCAGCTTTATGTCACCCCAGCAAGACACTGTCACCTGTCCCCAGTCTCGGCAGAGTAGGGCTGATCTTTACAGAAAGATGGTGAGGGAGTACGTAGCTGACCATACCATCGTCCTAAATGATCACACAGCTCCCTACAACTACTGGGTTTCAAAGCTGGACATGTGGCACGAACTGGCGCTGTACGCCTTGGAGGTTCTTGCCTGCCCTGCCGCTAGCGTCTTGTCCGAGCGGGTTTTCAGTGCAGCTGGTGGCATCATCACCGACACGCCTGTCGACTGACAGCGCTGACAGGCTGACGCTTATTAAGATGAATAAAGCCTGGATTTCTCATAATTTCCAATCTCCACCAGGTGAAGGAAGCTCAACCTGAATAATTTATGCACTCCTCCTCCTCCTCATTTTCCTCCTTCTCCTCCTCTTTGTACACTAAAGCAGAGGAAACTGGCTATTTTTTGACAGGGCCCACTGGCTCTAGCTATAGTACTTTATGCATTTAATTTTTCTGGAGGGCCACCTACCCGGTCCTCTGTTTTAAACAATTTTTGGGAGTGCCACATACAGGCACTCAATCTATTCAATTTTTCTGGAGGGCCACCTACCTGCTCCTCTGGTTTGAAAACTTTTTTGGACTGCCACATACAGGCACTCAATGTATTTCATTTTTCTGGAGGGCCACCTACCTGCTCCTCTGGTTTGAAAACTTTTTTGGACTGCCACATATAGGCACTCAATCTATTCCATTTTTCTGGAGGGCCACCTACCTGCTCCTCTGGTTTGAAAACTTTTTTGGACTGCCACATACAGGCACTCAATCTATTCCATTTTACTGGAGGGCCACCTACCTGCTCCTCTGGTTTGAAAAGTTTTTTGGACTGCCACATACAGGCACTCAATCTATTCAATTTTTCTGGAGGGCCACCTACCTGCTCCTCTGGTTTGAAAACTTTTTTGGACTGCCACATACAGGCACTCAATCTATTTCATTTTTCTGGAGGGCCACCTACCCGCTCCTCTGGTTTGAAAACTTTTTTGGACTGCCACATACAGGCACTCAATCTATTTCATTTTTCTGGAGGGCCACCTACCTGCTCCTCTGGTTTGAAAACTTTTTTGGACTGCCACATACAGGCACTATCCAAATTAAATTGTATCCATAGCAGCCTCCACACGTTGTCTCCATTGCTACCTCCAAAAGTCGTCCATATAGCTGCCTCCATACATCGTCCCCTTATCAAACGAGGTGTGTCAGGCAGAAATTTGGGTTGTTTTCATGGATTCCACATCAAAGTTGTTAACTTTGTCGCCACCCTGCTGTGTTATCCACAAAATATACTGGCAAACTTTTATCATTTACCAATATTATTTCAGCGCTTCTTGCGCATCTGTTTACATTCCCCTCACCCGCCATATCCTAAACTTATAAGAACGCTACTACACTTGATCTTATACAAAATGTTCTTAGAAGTGCTGTTTGGGGAGTAGCCTAGAGACAGGGGCTTGGATTGGCGAAAGCTCGCCTGGCAGCGGAGCGCCAGCTCCATGCGCATCATGCGCTTCTTGCGCATCTGTTTACATTCCCCTCACCCGCCATATCCCAAACTTATAAGAACGCTACTACACTTAACTTGGTGCAGGCTGGGACCGAGTCTGACCCTGGGGCTGGTCATATACTGCCGACGCAGAGAATTGCGGGGCCTACCTCGGTCCAGGTCTCAAAGGTCTAGTATACCTCCTCCTCCTCCCACCCCTCCTCCACCTCCTCCTCCTCCGAATTACCATCCGTGGCCATGGCGCCATCAGTCGGTAGCTCTAGGCACAGCAGCAGTGCCGTCGCTAAGCGACAGCAGGCGGTGCTCAAACTGCTGAGCCTAGGCGATAAAAGGCACACCGCCCAAGAGCTATTACAGGGCATTCCACATCAAACTTGTTAACTTTGTCGCCACCCTGCTGTGTAATCCACAAAATATACTGGCAAACTTTTATCATTTACCGATATTATTTCAGCGCTTCTTGCGCATCTGTTTACATTCCCCTCACCCGCCATATCCCAAACTTATAAGAACGCTACTACACTTGATCTTATACAAAAGGTTCTTAGAAGTGCTGTTTGGGGAGTAGCCTAGAGACAGGGGCTTGGATTGGCGAAAGCTCACCTGGCAGCGGAGCGCCAGCTCCATGCGCCTCATGCGCTTCTTGCGCATCTGTTTACATTCCCCTCACCCGCCATATCCCAAACTTATAAGAACGCTACTACACTTGATCTTATACAAAAGGTTCTTAGAAGTGCTGTTTGGGGAGTAGCCTAGAGACAGGGGCTTGGATTGGCGAAAGCTCGCCTGGCAGCGGAGCGCCAGCTCCATGCCAAGATCCAACTAACATAGTTTTAACTGCAGCACCTTTAATCTACTACTAGTTCACTGCCTCCATACATGGTCCCCTTATCAAACGAGCTGTGTCAGGCAGAATTTTGGGTTGTTTTCATGGCTTCCATGTTAACTTTGTCGCCACCCTGCTGTGTAATCCACAAAATATACTGGCAAACTTTTATCATGTACCGATATTATTTGAGCGCTTCTTGCTCACCTCCTTTGGTTCCTCTCTGCCACCCATTGGTTTGAAGCCTGAGTCCATTTAGAGTATGTCGCCATGCCACTCTCTAGCCTGCCGCTGCTGCCGCTGCCTCTGCATGCCGTCCCTTATAGTGTCAGGGTCAATTATTGGATGTTTTACATGCTATCTAGCTTCATTCTGTCACTCTGTCATGGCCATGCTGTTGCCCATAATTTTGGCATAATGGTGCGATTAAGCAGCCTCAGAGGCATCCATGCATGCTGCCCCTGCTGTTTCCTGTCCATTTCCGTGGTGTTTCCATCCTTTTCTGAGGTTCCCAGGTGTTTGGCCAAGCTTCCCTGTGCAGAGCCTTGGTCCCCTTGAAAAATGCTCGAGTCTCCCATTGACTTCAATGGGGCTCGTTATTCGAGACGAGCACTCGAGCATCGGGAAAAGTTCGTCTCGAATAACGAGTACCCGAGCATTTTAGTGCTCGCTCATCTCTAATCGTTATCTTATATAAGAGGAGTCAACTGCAGTTATCTGCTTCTCTGCACAATCATCTCCCTGACAAGTGGATTGAGGCACAGTGTATCAGCAAAATTATCACAGTTCTGTGCCATATCTGAGGATGAAAATAAAGGAATCTCTAGAGAAATTGTTGCTCTGGAAACAAGCTTTCACGCTGATGCTGAACCTTGAAGGCACACCTTTAGAGATAAGTGTCAGAATCATAAATTATACTCAATTTCTGCATAAACTACTAAGGATTCTTAACATCATGGGCCAGTGGTATATCCTGCACTATATATCATGTGTTAAAATCTAACTTAAAACATGTAGTTACAGTAGACATCACCTCAGTATGAGTGGGTTGCTTTACACTTTGTCTACTTTCACACTGTCAAAAATACTAAATTGAGCAATTTCACATCATTTACTCCTTTGACCTCAGCAGGGAAAAACTACAGTAGGGAAATCCTCAAGGGAAAAAAAAGAAACACAGCAGAGTATGTTTCAGAAGAGACAGTGTTTCCCTACAATGACTTCTTTAAAAAAGCAATAAAAAGCCACACACTACATTAACGGGATGTGGTTAATTATGTGCCATTCTAATGAGATTTATTCTAGATATGGTGCAAATTGAAACACCAGCTCTCATCAAATGAAGCTTTGTTTTTCTGAGTACTCACTGCCAAAAGTTGTACTGTACATATCTTATGTCTTTATAGATTTGGTGCATGAAGCACTAGGTGGTGTATGAAACACTAGTCTTAAAGATTTCCCACCAAGAGGCAGTGATGACTTTGTGGGATCATTGAGAGATAAATAACATATTAATTTGCTATTGATCACATTTAAGAAGGTACTGTATGGGGATGCAGTATTGGAATTTATAAGGGGAATACTATATAAATTAGTAAGGGGGCACTGTATATAAATTCATGAGGTATACTCTATAGCTAATTGTTAAATTCTGGAAAACACAGAAAAAACAACATCATAGGTTTGTATAATAATGACTGCCAAACTATGTTCTTTAAAGTGCTACACAGTAATGTACATATAGCTGATTTAAAAAGCATAAAAAAACAGCAACCAAATTCAGTTCAGTGGTTGGCACCACTTCATATCCTACAGTTGATAAAATACAAAGAAAGGGCAAGTAGATTGACAAAGTACACAACAGATCCTAGGTAGAACAAAATGCAATTCATTGCTCCTACATAATTCTGGAACATGTACACTTCTTGTTTTGAGGATGACAAAGTATGGTAACATGTGACTTATGGGTTTTACAGTATCTTCTTATGGAGCAATTAGCAGAAACTAATATCTTCCATTTACCTATATACCATTAGTTCTTCCCCATTGTCTCTTAACAGTTAGTTGAAATTTACAGACTTACAAATGTAGCAAATGGCAAACAAACATTTGTGGTCCACTACGCTACTAGTACAATGCATCTACACTGTGTATCTCGTGGGCTGCTCATACTTTTAGTAGCAGAATGTCTTGCTATGTAAATGTAGTAGAGAACCAAGGTGAGAACTATGACATCTGTATTTCCTCTTTTAGCACTACTCTCTATGTTACAGTAACTATGAAGCTATGAAATTATTCTCTGTCCACAGGTGCAGTCAAAAAGCTCAAATCTTGCCTTGTATTTCCTAGCCGTAGGCTACAAATGTATTGACATGCATAAGAAGGGCTAAATGTCAAATACAAAATTATGCTCCCAGTTTTCAGGCTCTTCTACAAGTCTATTTACATACAATGTGTTCAGTATATGAGGCATGCGCTTTCTTTTAGCATGATCCAGACCTCATTAATATTTTAGTCTAGTGTTATTCTCCTGAAGCAAAATGTACTGTAAAATGCCTAAAGCATTTTATCACTTTGCAACTGAAAGATATCTGCCAGGTTGAGTTTCTTGTGGCTATGTGTATTGATCAAGAAGTCAGCAAGCATTCAGTGAGTGTTTAATGTACTGTCCCTTCGTGAAATGGTTATTTTAATTTCACACATCGTAATGAGCAAATGCCATATTTTCCTCTTTTACAAATACAACTGAAGACATAGATGAATGCTCACAGTGTTAGAATAAAATGTAAGGGTGGATATCAAATGAGATGAGTATTTAGCAGCTTATAAACCATGGAGACTTATATATCCATCCACAAAATCATGAAACACTCCCAATTTGCGGCCAGAAATAGATGGCGATGGCGATCCGGCGTCATGCTCTATCTTTCCCTGTGTGTACGGCCATGCAACGCTGTTTCCTATGGAGATGGGAGTGCGCCATCATTAATTTAAAGGCAGCCTTAGATATTCTGACTTTATTTTGCCAGATTACTAATGTTATACTGTATTTTTTCATGTGTTTTTGTTAAACGCCACAAATTCTTTTCCTATTTTCTTATGGCCATATTCAAATCATAAAATTCTTCTAAGGCAGCAGAGCAGTTTCTATATAATTTACCTAACATGATGAACATAATTCAATATTTAACATTATTCATCATAATAGCCTATTTAATATGTACTAACAAGCAAGGAAAGCAGAGGATGCAAATGATGGACTTGAATATGGAAAAATTTTATTAGGAATACATGTCTATATACAATACATGGGACAAAGTTAAAACCACCTAAAATTACACCACAAGGTGTAACCTAGGGCCTAGAGGCATGCATAGGCCCTATGCTCCTATTGCCACAATGTACACAAAGTGAATGTATTACATACCAAAAAAAAAAAATTGGTGGATGAATATGTAATGAACGTGGTCACCAAATGAAGCCTGCAACCAAATCTAAGCAAATCATGTCAAAAATTGAGTGTGT
Organism: Engystomops pustulosus; assembly: GCF_040894005.1. NCBI lineage: Eukaryota > Metazoa > Chordata > Amphibia > Anura > Leptodactylidae > Engystomops > Engystomops pustulosus. The sequence continues at coordinate 122,352,348 of NC_092414.1, forward strand.
ATAAAGGATGACCAGATGGGAGGTGAGGCAGAGGCTGTGAGGAGGGGCGGCAAAGAGACTGCACATGTTTCAGCACAATGATGTAACTTCCTCAGGGGTAAGTGAGGTATTAATGCAAAGATCCCACATATAAATTATCACTATATCTGTATTTTATGTCTGAAGAACTGTATAGTACTTTGTGTTCACTTATATTTTTAAATTTTTGGATGTGTGTATTTTTCATCTACTTGCGTGGTATTGTAATTTATATACTCATAGCCTTGTATTTTAATTTATGCACTCTCCCCAAAGCGCTAATGGTCCCGTCCGCCCCCATACTCTATTTGCTCGGGAGAAGGGGGGACTGTGCTGGACCACTATCGCTACACGGGGAGTGCATAAATTTTTGCAGCACATGCACCAGCACTAACATTCCAGAGAGGCATTTTGGGGAGCATTGCTCCCTGATGATCTCTCCCTGATATGGAGGCACCCTGCAACTGCAGCAATTTAAATTCCAGCACAGATAGTGAGCCTTAGCGATGGGGGGGTTCGAGCCAAATCCGGACCTGGCCCGCAACTTCTAGGGAACAACACATCAACACTATGAGCAAATTGAATGGATAGGAAGCCTATGAGATTAGAAAGGAGATAAATCTGTCTATTAGAGAATAAAAAAGATAAAGTATAAAGATAAGACAGAGGGATTATCATACTAGAGAGGGTAAAGATAGGTCTGCTGACAGAAATGAGTACCTATAAAAAGTACCTATAAAATATATACATATACAAAAACCTGTATGTTTATTGGTCAGCTGACTATTGTCATCTCTGATAAACTCTGATTAAGTGACAGGTCCAGTGCAATAAACATAAATAATCTAACCTGAGATTCATTATTTTAAGATAAACAGATTCTAGTCCAAGAAATGTGTTTATATTCCTAAAAACTACATAAGATAAGTTGGAAAGGTCCAACCAATAAAATTATTAGTTTTCTTCTCTAGGTGTTTGAGGATGCCCCCTTGTTGTGGCCACAGGCCTAGGTATTAAAAAGATCTTTGGAAAGATCCCTGTACAGACAATTCAAATATTTGTACGTTGTAGTACATTTTGTTCCTTATCTGAACAACCCCAAAATGTGTAATCTGTCATTGTAATCAGTCTCTCTATTCATTTCATAGTATCAAAGTATCATAGTATATAAGGCTGGAAGGAGACGCAAGTCCATCAAGTCCAACCTTTAAGAATTAAATAAATGTTTTATCCCCATAACCAATGATATTTTTTCTCTCCAGAAAGTAATCCAGGCCTCTCTTGAACATGTACATAGAGTCCGCCATAACAACCTCCTGCGGCAGAGAGTTCCATAGTCTCACTGCTCTTACAGTAAAGAACCTTTGTCTATGGTGATGGTAAAATCGCCTCTCCTCTAGGCGTAGAGGATGCCCCCTTGTCCTGGTCACAGGCCGAGGTATAAAAAGATCTTTGGAGAGATCCTTGTACTGTCCATTCAGGTATTTGTACATTGTAATGAGGTCTCCCCTCAGTCATCTTTTTTCTAAGCTGAAACATCCCACATTTTTTAATCTGTCAGTGTATTCTAGTTCCCCCATTCCCCTAATAATCCTGGTTGCTCTCCTCTGCACTCGTTCCAGCTCTACTATATCCTTTTTATACACTGGTGCCCAAAACTGTACACAAAATTCCATGTGTGGTCTGACCAGGGATTTGTATAAGGGCAAAACTATGTCTTTATCATGAGAATCTATTCCTCTCTTGATACATCCCATTATTTTATTTGCTTTAGTAGCAGCCGCCTGGCTCTGGTCACTAAAGTTAAGTTTACCATCCACCAATACCCCCAAGTCCTTTTCAGCTTCAGTTTTACTAAGTAATTGACCGTTTAGAACATAATTATACTTTTTGTTTCCATGGCCCAAGTGCATAACTTTACATTTATCTACATTAAACCTCATCAACCATTTCTCTGCCCATCCCTCAAGCTTCCACAAATCCCTCTGTAATGCTAAACTATCGACCTCAGTATTTATTACTTTACACAGCTTAGTATCATCTGCAAATATTGAAACTTGACTGTGTAAACCCACTACAAGGTCATTAATAAAAATATTAAAAAGAAGTGGCCCCAATACTGACCCCTGCGGCACTCCACTGGTAACATCAACCCAATCTGAGAATGTGCCATTAATGACCACCCTCTGTTTTCTATCACTAAGCCAATTACTTACCCAAATACACAGATTTTCTCCTATTCCCAGCAGTCTCATTTTATATACCAACCTTTTATGTGGCACGGTGTCAAATGCCTTTGAGAAGTCCAGATATACAACATCCACAGCGTCC